>NC_056690.1:5722500-6070625 GCF_018350215.1 Panthera leo | reverse complement strand
GGGTCTGACTCATTTTGGAAAACAAAAACAGAACTGCTACAACTGTTCTGCAGTCTGCATTTGAGAACAGTCAATCTCTTCACTTAAAATTTTAAAGCCAAGTTTGTGTGCATGCCATCTGGTATAATCTCCAGTAAGGTTATTAGGAAATCTTGATTCAAGATGATGAAAATCAGGCAGTTCCAAGTAATGGTTTTCCAACAGCGAGGTCATTGAGGCCGGGCTTTGGTTTAGAATTGTAAGAAATACTTCAGAACATTCCACGTGTTCCTTGATGGGAAAATCCAACAAGAAGGCTAGGTTCTTGGTGTCAGCCTTGTCGTCCAGGGACTCCTCTCCAGGAGGGGAGAGCAGTCACTAAGTTAAAGCTCCACAAATGCACGAAAGGACAACTCTGCATCTTCCTATCAGTATTGAACTTCTTTTTACTAATGAAAAATAAATATATTTTTAAAACATGGGTGTTTTGCTTTATTATGCCTTCACGTGTCTAGAAAGCCAAAGCCAGAAGTCACCTGTCCCTTCTTGGGACTCCCTCTTCCCTGATCCGTGTGCCAGAGAGAACCGGCCCATTCCTGGAACTCTTCAAGGTACTTGCTTTCTGAGGCCCTTTGATCCACACTGGCCGGGGCTCAGACTATCTGAGGCGGGGCCTCACCTCCTCCTCTGCCTGGGCCATCTCCGAGACAGTGCAACCTTGACCGGTCGCCTCGCTGGCCTCCTTGGGGGCAGAAGGGCGGGATGGTAGCCCGGGGTGATGAGGATCCTAGGAGGGGCTCCCTGGAGCCCGCAGCGGGGTGTCCCGGGCAACAGCGGTGGGCGGCTCCGGGCCGGACTCATCGGTCCCCCGAGTCGCGGGAGCACGCGTGCTGCCCGCTGCTCCGCTCGGCTCTCCGGCCGGCCGGAGCGGCGGGCCCGGATCCGGGGGGAGGCTGGGCGCCACCCGCGGGGGACGGGCCCGCGCCGCAGTGAGCTCGGGGGCGGGGCGGGCGCGTCCCGGGACGCTGCCGACCCGCGCCTGCGGCGGCCGTTGCCGAGGCTCCCGTTGCCAGGGGCGCCGAAGCCGCGGACGCCGCCCGTCGCTGGGCTCCCGGGGCGCCGTCTGGCCCTTGGCGGCGCCATGGACGACCTGCGGGTGCTGTGGATGCGCGACCGCGTGTACACGGCCTTCGGCCTCACAGACCCCCACCTCTTCGAGGAGCTGCTGAACCGCGACGGTGGCGAGGTCGAGGACCTCATCCTGCACTTCCTCAACCAGACCAAGGACGAGGAGGGCGCCTTGACGCTGTTCTTCTACCGCAAGGTGGTGCCCGAGGAGGTGGAGGTGGAGATCGGTGAGCGCCCCGACTAGGCTTGGACTTTCCGCAGTTCGGCGGCTGCTTTCTGAGCCGCGTCCCCTGATACAGGCCTTAGCCCAGTGTCCCTCCCCGCCGCCCCCCCCCCCCCCCCCCCCCCCCCCCCCCCCCCGCTGGATGTCCCCGTTCTATGTGGAAGCAGAGCTCAGCCTCACTTAAAAGGGTCCCCTGGTTAATTCCTGGACCCCCGGAAGGGGGCTTGGAAATCTCCCTTGGACTGTGACCTGTTTCTGGGCTGTCTCCGACTTGCTTCCCCGTTCTTTCCCTCCTCTTCTGGCTCTTCTCCACCGTCACTGCATCATGAGAATGCCAGTATATCCTCTGCTGAGCATGCTGTTCCTTGGAGACTCAGAGCTGCCGAGACGGGAGGCACCAGAATGGTGTCGGGTTCTGGGCAGAGGCGGGGGGAGAGGCCTCCTCCCCAGCCCCCGTGTCTCACATTGTCACTCACTCTCTGCCTGTTAAGACCCTTGGGCAGCTTTATTGGATCCTTTGTGGGGCCCTGGTCATCCAAAGGCCCTGGAGGGGGACCAGGGCATGCCTCTTCATCCCGCTTTTCTATTTCTGTCCGTGCCCCCGATCAAGTCTTCTGTCTGCTCCCAGCTGAAAATTATATGAACGCAGCCAACTAGATGCTGGTGAGGGTGGTGATAGGAAGGAGGGTGGTGGCCAGCTAGCCCAAGATGCTCTTCTAATAGTTAAATGCGTATTTCTTGAAATAACAAAATGGAATCAGGCTGTATATAGATCATGGGATGACTCACTTAAACAAAAATGACACAGGTAGTACTGGAGGGCATTCCCTTAAAAATTCACATGACAGGGGCGCCTGGGTGGCTCAGTTGGTTAAGGGTCCGACTTTGGCTCAGGTTGGTCTCACGGTTGGTGGGTTCGAGCCTCGAGTCGGGCTCTGTGCTGACAGCTCGGAGCCTGGAGCCCGCTTCCGATTCTGCGTCTCCCTCACTCTCTGCCCCTCCCCTCCTCGTGCTCTGTCTGTCTCTCTCAAAAATAAACATGAAAACAAAAACAACTCACATGACATAGAATTATGTACAGTAAAACACGCAAAAGCAACCCTTCACTAACCCTGAAGTCCTACTGTCATTCCCAGTAGGTAGTTTGGTGTGTATCCTGCCAGATCTTGCCCTGAATCAATCTATCATCTATCTATCCACCCATCATCTATCATCTGTATCTTTCTATAATGTTAATATATAGATGTCTAGAGTTTCTAAAGTCAATCATACCAATATCTTGAGAATTTTTCATGTCAATACTGATAGATCTACCTAACTTTACAGGGTTTTTTTTTAATTTTTTTTTTTAACGTTTATTTATTTTTGAGACAGAGAGAGACAGAGCATGAATGGGGGAGGGGCAGAGAGAGGGAGACGCAGAATCTGAAACAGGCTCCAGGCTCTGAGCTGTCAGCACAGAGCCCGACGCGGGGCTTGAACTCACGGACCGCGGGATCATGACCTGAGCCGAAGTCGGCCGCCCAACCGACTGAGCCACCGAGGCGCCCCTAACTTTACGGGTTTTAAGCACATTGATGTACCACGCTTACCCATTCCCTAATTAAAGACCATTTACCCTTCTATAGTATTTCATTTCACAAACAAGGCAACAGTGCCCACCCATCTCCGCACACTTTGTGTAATTCTTTGCGACGGGCACAATCGCTGGTTTCCTGGGTGTGTGCATCTACACCGGCTGCCCAAACTGCTCTCCAGAAAGGCCCTGCCAGTCCACACCCAACGGTGGTGAGGTGCCTGTCAGCCAACAGCCTTGCCGACATTGGATACTGTCGGTCTTTTTAACGTTTGCCAATCCCATAGACGAAAGAGGGATGCGCCTGCTTAGTCTATACTACGTGTTTAATAATATTTAGTGGAGTTGAGCCTCTCTCTCTTTTTTTTTTTAGAAGTGAAGGCTTTTTTGAGGATTAACTTAAAATTTTTATTTTAAAATTTTTATTTTATTAGTATTTTTAAAATGTTTATTTTTGAGGGACAGAGAGCCCGAGTGGGGGAGGGGCCGAGAGAGAGGGAGACCCAGTGCCCAGCAGGCTGCAAGCTGTGGGCGCAGAGCCCGACACCCGGCTCCATCCCAGGAACTGCGAAATCAAGAGCCACGCCAAAGTCGGAGGCTCAACCTGCTGAGCCACCCAGGCGCCCCAGGGTTGAGCCTCTTTTTTATGCTTGTTGATCACTGAGATCAACCGGTGGAACCGCTTGACCATTCGGGCCACTTGAAGCTGTCTCTGCTAACCGGAACATTTCTGTACGACCGTGTTGGTTCATAAATCGGCGCTAGTCCAGGAGGGCAGGGGGAGACGAGCAGGGAGGCAGAAGGCTCCAGACCGGCAGGTGGCAGGTGTAACGAGCCCGGGGAACTCGCGCCCGAGGCCGGTTTTAATGCGAGAGGATCAGGTGCCTGCCTCCCCTCCCCCCACGCCCGCCAGCGTCTTCGGGGTCGTGGAGGGGCCGCTGGCGGTCACTGCACCGGCCGAGCCCCACCCAAGGGCAGGAGGCGGGGAGGGGCTCCCGCGTCCTCGCCGTGACCTTCCCCCCCCCACCGCTTCCCCGGGACTGTCGCAGGTGCAGGCCATTTCCCCGCGGCGCTCGGTGGGGTGGGGGAGCAGGGCATCAGGTGTCTGGTGTGGTGGGGCAGACACGTGTTACTACTTTTTTCTTCCGTGCTGGCGGCGGTCAAGACGGCGAGACGCCCGAGGCGGAGGAGGAAGAGGCGGAGGCTCAGCCAGCGGAGTTGGAGGGTGAGTCGCGTGGGGGCGGCTCCCCGCGAGGAGGGAGGTTGGGACCCGGTATGGGGGACAGAGGTGGGTGCTGGCCGTTCGGGGCGCATTACCCGTTCCCCGGGGGCCCGCAGCCAGCGACCACAGATTGGGGGGCCGCCAGCTGCAGGGGGGCGGCCTCCCCGAGCTCTGGGGGCGAGCGCGCAGCTGTGAGCAGGGCCGCCCCTCCCGCGGCTCCGGGGGGCACCTGCCTGGCCCCTCTGGCCTGGGCCTCGCTTGCCTTGCGACCGCTTCCCTCCCCGCTCTGCCTCTGTGGGTCTGAATCCTCCTGTCCTTTCTCTGGTAAAAGGCGACAGTCACGGGATCCAGGGTCTGCCCTCTCCAGCAGGACCTCCTCTTTTATATCTGCAAAGACCCTGTTTCCGAATACAGTCACCTTGTGAATTCCACCCGGTATAGTACATGTCCCCGGCAACTCGTCCCTGTGCAGGCGCCCTGCGTGACAGCTCAACACCTGTGCGCTCTGTTGTGTAGCCCAGGCTTCCTTCCCCTCGTGCAAACCACACGCCCCGTTTCTTCTGGCCAGTCCGAGGCAGTAGTGGAGGATTTTACTGCTGATAGAAATGGGTGAGCTGGAGAAGTTGCTGGAAACACACCTGAACGTGCGAGACGCCTGATTCTCTGCAGGCTCCGCTTTTCCTGTAGTGATGGGATGGCTTTAGATTCATGCTAAGGCTGGCTTCTCCTGCGGGTGGCTCTTTTTGCCTTTCCTTTTTTACATTAAAATTTTTTTTCTTGTTTTTGTAGTTGTTGAGTGGTTTCATTTTATTCCTAGTGTATTTCTACCATTTATCTAATTCAGTTTTCTACTTGTCCTCATTCCTGAAACGATTTATTTTGTCCTTTTTCTGGGCAGCTGCATGTATTTTATTAAGTTTTATGAAGTTTTTCAAATTTTAATTTCAGGAGAGTTAACGTACAGTGTTATCTTAGTTTCAGGTGTATAATATAGTGATTATCAGCCTTCCATACATCTCACCTAGTTCACCCATCTCCCCCTCCCCCACCCCTATAACCATCCGTGTGTTCTGTGTAGTTAAGAGTCTGTTTCTTGGTTTCTCTCTCTTTTCCTTTTGTTCATCTGTTATGTTTCTTAAATTCCACAGATGAGTGAAATCATATAGTATTTGTATTTCTCTGACTGCCTTATTTCCCTTAGCATGGTACTCTCTGGTTTCACCCATGTCGTTGCAAGTGGCCAGATTTCATTTTTTCTTCTGGCCGAGTAATCCATTGTATCTATATATACACCACATCTCCTTTATCCGTTCATCTACAGATGGACACTTGGGCTGCTTCTGTATCTTGGCTATTCTAAATACTGCTGCAATAAACCTAGGGATGCATGTATCCCTTTATATTAGCGTCTTTGTCTTTTTTGGATAAATACCCAGTAGTGCCATTGCCGGATCGTAGGATAGTTCTATTAAAATTTTTAACCTTTAAAAAAATTTTTTTTAATGTTTATTTATTTTTGACAGAGAGACACAGAGCATGAGCGGGGGTGGGGGGTGCAGAGAGAGAGGGAGACACAGAATCTGAAACAGGCTCCAGGCTCTGAGCTGTCAGCACAGAGTCCGACGCGGGGCTTGAACCCACGAACCGTGAGATCATGACCTGAGCCGAAGTCGGATGCTCAACCGACCGAGCCACCCAGGTGCCCCTCCAGATGCATTCATTTTAGCCAAAATGTCATTCCTTCTGTAGTACAGATTGAGGGGAGAGGATTACAGGGTTAGAAATACAGCCCATGAGTCCTCAGGGAGGACTAAGTTGGATTTTGACAAGACAGACGGTGGCCATGAGGGCCACAGCCCTATTTACTGCGGGGCTCTTATCTTGTTGAGAGACACATCCATTTCAGCACCAGTCAGTCTCTGAACAGGAAGGACATCTGTGGAAGGACACTGCTTGGACAAAGACCAGGGAGGTCTTTTCAACAAAGCAAATTAATATTCCTTCCAAATCAATAATTAAATGCATTTTTTCTTTTTATTGTGGTAAAATATACATAACGTAAAACTTACCATTTAAAAATTTTTGTTTATTTTTCAAATTTATTTGAGAGAAAGAAGGAAGAAGAGACGGCGGGGGGGGGGGGCAACGTAAGAGCGGAGGGGAGAGGTGCAGAGAGAGAGAGGGAGACCGAGAATCCCAAGCAGGCTCTGCGCTGACAGCGGGGCTTGGTCTCACGAACTGTGAGATCATGACCAGAGCTGAGATCAGGAGTCAGATGCTTAACTCATCGAGCCCCAAAACTTACCATTTTAACCACTTCTAGGTATACAGCTCAGTGGCACTGCATTTATTTGGTGCGTTTGTTAGTGTGTTTTTGGCTACAGGCTGTTACTGGGGCTCTAATCCCGTTGGTGCTGCTGGCTTTATACCATTTCCTCTGCTGGTGGGTGTGCCAGGCACTTAACCACACCATAATCGGATCCTCGAGTCTGACCAGTAGCTGTTATCGTTCCCATTTTATGGATGAGAACATCAATAGTAGACCAGTAGACCCCACACGTTGATTTGATTCGAAAGCCACAATGGCTCCGCACGGTGCCTTTTGCAGTAAGAGCCAAACCGTTTGGGAAAAGCTCTCCCTTCCCTGTAATTACTGGGTTTCTCAGAAACTCTCAGGGCTGTGATGGGTTCTGAGGTTTCCAGATCCACACTGATAACAGACTTGAGAGAGAGACGTTCGTTTTACTTAGATTACCTTTCTTTTCATCCCCCGCAAGTTTCGAGTTTCATAGTGAAAATAGAATTATGTGCTAGTATGTTAGCTATAATTCTCATCCTAATAATAAAACTCCCCTTTAAGTGAAAACCTCGGAGAAGTCACTCACTGGACACTGTCGCTGGAACATGCACACACACACACACATGCATACACGTGAAATTTCCGACCGAGAACCCACCCAGCAAAAATACAAACGGCTTTCGTCGTTACAACGTACGTCGAGGCTGCGATTCGTTTGTCCGAAATGTACACGGAGCTTTTAGATACCATGACTATTGAATGAAATAATGCTGCCGTACAAGATGCAGGTCTGGCCTCGATGGTAGGAAATCTATTCCGATTATTTCATTTTGCACCCTGAACGATATTTTGCAGCCAAGAATTTGCAACTGAGAAACGATTCCACAGATCAGCTTGTATTAGGCATCGGGGATGAAGAAGTCGACAAAGAGAGTTTCGAAGACCTGCCCGTCAAGGTACGCGTGGCTCCTTCTCCTCCTTGCTGGGGTAACAGGAATGCCATACCCTCTGATGGGTCTGGGTAAGTGACAGTTCATGCGAGGAACATATTTGGAATGGAGACGATAGAATCCTGTGTTGGGAGTCCCCACAACTACCCTCAGGTTGGGTGGTTCGCTAGAATGACTCCCAGGACCCAGAAAAACGTTTATACTCAAGGCTATAGTTTATTTCAGTGAGAGGAGGCTGCGTAGAATCAACAAAGAGAAAGGTAGGTGGAGCAGAGTCCGGGAGAGAAGGGACCCGAGCCCCCTGCGGGGTGGCGTGCGGGTGCTGCTGGTCCCAGCACGTAGGAGAGCACACGGGAAGTCTTGCCAGTCGGGGAAGCTCACTCAAGCCTCGGCGTCCAGCGTTTCTATCGGGGGTCTGTCGCGTGGGCATGAAGGGCCAGCCTCTAGGTCGCGGGAAGTCAGACGGATATAGTGTGACCAGGGCCCCAGGCCAACAAAGCCAGGCATTCACCACCAATCACGTTGCTAGTCTAAACTATCTTCGTACCCCGGGTGTAGACAGAGTCTAAACTATCTTTGTACCCCAGGTGTCCATCAGGTGGGACATTCCAAGAACAGAGGTTATCACCTGGGAACCGGCAAAGGGCCAGCCTGAAAACCTTTGGGATCTGCAGAGTTTGGACAACCCAGGCCTGCGGCCGAGTTAACCTTTTCCCAAATCCCAGAGGTGGAGCTTAAAAGCCGGGATGTGAGCATTTAGCCCGGCCTGTGCTAAGTGAAATGACTAACTGCTCCATGAATATACCCTACCCCCCCAAACCAAATGGAAGCCGGCTTGTTGCAATTTACAAGCTAGGAAAGGGCTCAGTCTGGACATTTCCCGGCTCGGTTTACTCCCGTGTGGCTGCGCTGGCCAATTAACAGCAGAGTCAGGCTGAGTGTTCAAGCCTGGGTCCTTGATGGTGCGTGGTCCCCCCGTGTCGGCCGGGGGGACCAGAACGCACTGACAGGAGTGCTCAGGGGCACCCGAACGTTAGGTTGTCTGGGTGAGCAGATGTATCTCAGCCCGTTGATGTTTGGTTCCCCATGTTCCAGAGAACCGTTAAGCACATCGTGGAAAAGACGTATCTCCATGTGCTCTGTACTCCCGTTCCTGAGGAGTTCCTGGACCAGAATGTGGTGTATTTTCTCCGAAATACAAAAGGTATAGTTCTAGTGTGTGTGTGAGTGTGGGTGTGTATGCACGTGGGGGTGTCTCTGTGAGATTCTTATTTTTACACTTTCTTGAGAATACAACTCTTTTATTTATTTATTTATTTTTTAGTACGGTCGATCCTCAGTATTCATGGATTCCATATCTGCAAATTCACCTACTCGCATTTTTTTCGTAACCCCCAAATCAGTACCTGCAGTCGCTTTGAGGTCGTTCGGGGCCAGGCACAGGATGGGGAAACGTCTGCGTCCCCCCGTGTGCCTGTTCCCAGCTGAGGGCGAACGCGGTGACAACGTTTTAACTCTTGTAAACAACTGTTCTTACTGTGATCTCTTTGGTGCTACGGTTTTCACATTCTTTTGTGCTTCTTGTTGGCGATTTCACTGCTCAAAACGGCCTCAAGCGTAGTACTGAAGCACCGTATTCCTGAGTGCAAGAAGGCTGTGAAGGGGCCCCAGACGACACAGGTGTATTAGGTACACTTAGATCAGCTGTCCGTTATAGTGTCGGCTGAGGTCCATGCTAGTGAATCAGCAGCGTATGTTGAATAAGGTGTCTGTTTCTTTTTTAAGTTTATTCATTTATTTTGAGGGGGAGGGAAAGCGAGAGAGAGAGGGAGGGAGGGAGGGAGAGAACCTGAGCAGAGGAGGGGCAGAGAGAGAGAATCCCAAGCAGGCTCTGCACCGTCAGCACGGAGCCTGATGCAGGGCTTGAACCCATGAACCCCAAAATCATGATCTGGGCTGAAACCAAGAGTTGGACGCTTAACCGACTGAGCCACCCAGGTACCCCTAAATAAGGTATCTTTACACAGAAACGCACATAAAGCGAGGTTACGTGTTGATGGCTGATAAAGATGTGACCGGAGGAGTGCCTGGCTGTTTCGGTCGGTTGAGTGTCTGACTCTTGATTTCGGCTCAGGTCATGATCCTGGGGTCCTGGGATCAAGCCCTGTGCCTGCTTGGGATTGTCTCTCTCCCCCTCTGTCACTCTCCCCCAATTGCATGGGCGCTCTCTCTCTCTCTCTCTCTCTCTCTCAATCTTTCAAGAAAGAAAGGAGGAAAGAAGAAAGAAAGGGAAGGGGTGAGGAAGAGAGGGAGGGAGGAAAGAAATATGACCAGAGGGGCGCCTGGGTGGCTCAGTCGGTTAAGCGTCCAGCTTTGTTTCAGGTCACGATCTCACAGTTCATGAGTTCGAGCCCCGCATCGGGCTCTGCGCTGACAGTGTAGAGCCTGCTTAGGATCCTCTCTCTCTCCCTCTCTCTCTCCCCCCCTCCCCCACTTGCATTTTTCTCTCTCTCGCAAAATAAGTAAATCAACTTAAAACAATGTGACCAGAGGCTGCAGAAACCTGACCTCGTATGTCCTGTAGGAGCAACGGTTCAGTGTTCGCTAATTCCTTGTTGGAGGTGACCTCACAGAACAGAACTCCCACGAATAATGAGAGTTGACTGTATAAATACGTTCTTAGTTCTATTGTGACAGTTAAAGGGAGATGCAAACTGTTGTGGCCCTGAGTTATAAGAAGAGCTTTGGGGCTTTGTCCACGTGGGCCGTGTGATTTAAAGCCGAGGGGCCGCTTGGAGGCCACGTTCATCCCGCAGGGTGACTTCCGGGCGGGATGTTCCCTCTGTGCATTCCTGCTGCCCTCGTCCATCCTGGGTGCCACCTGGGAGCTTCTGGTGACACCCCTGTCCCCCCAGTGGTTGTCACTCTCGTGTCTCTTCTGACCCCTGGCTCTTCCTCTTGCCTCATTCGATTCAGGCTGACCGCCCACCCTTCCTGCCTGCACGTTCCCCCATTTCTTCTGCCTTCGCCTCCACGGAGGCTGCGCATGCGTAGCTACGTTTTCACGACTCCCCGTAAATCCTAGAACAAGCATTAAGTTGCTTTCTTTTTCTCTCTTCTGAGCTCTGATGGCGTTTTGGGTCAGGGCCTCCCTGCCGGGTGACTCTGCCCACGTAGGCGGGAACCAGAAGTAGGGAAGACAGCTTGTAGAGGCTCGCGCCCCCTCATCCCTGCTCGGTGCTCTCCTCCAGGACAGCACCTGCCACGGCGCACAGGCCGCCAGCCGGGCAGCAGCCGCGTCTCCTCGGATTTCATCACTGGGCCTTCTCGTCGTCTTTGTGTCTCGCCGTTTCTCTTCCGTCGAGATCAGCCTCTCTTTGTCTTCCGCTCTGGGTTCTTAGGTTCTTTCCCCTCAAAATAAATTTACTTAAGTAAAGAAGAGTTTGCTGTAAAGGAGCGTACTAAGGAGAGAATGTCTACACAGCTGTGGGACCAAAGCCAGTGAGGTAACTGCCTTGGTTGGTATATCTGCTGTGTTTCCCGGTTAGATTGAGGGATGGGCCCAAGTGACCTTCAAAATGTGTACCGTGCGGGTGGAGTAAAGACATGTAAAATAAAACGCAGTTGGTAGATAGGCTGTTACCAAATCTGTCTTTGAAAATACCCGTGACTCTGGGGCGCCTGGGTGGCTCAGTCGGTTAAGCGTCCGACTTCGGCTCAGGTCATGACCTCAAGGCTTGTGAGTTCGAGCCCCGCATCGGGTTCTGTGCTGGCAGCTCAGAGCCTGGAGCCTGCTTTGGAGTCTGTGTCTCCTTCCTTCTGCCTCTTCCCCAGCGCTCGCTCTCTCTCTCTCTCTCTCTCTCTCTCAAAAATAAATAAACATTAAGAAAATAAAAAAAAAAAATAAGAAAAAAATACCCATGACTCGGGCGCCTGGGTGTCTCAGTCGGCTGAGCGTCCGACTTCAGCTCAGGTCATGATCTCGTCATGAGTTCGAGCCCCACATGGGGCTCTGTGCTGACAGCTCAGAGCCCGGAGCCTGCTTCGGATTCTGTGTCTCCCTCTCTCTCTGCCCCTCCCCAGCTTGCTTTCTCTCTGTCTCTCAAAAAATAAATGAACATTAAAAAAAATAAATACCCATGACTCAAAAAGGACTCTGGTGATGAACTGGGGAGGCATCGCTGGGAGCGGGGACCCAGGGAGAGCAAGGAACCCAGAAGACATTTCCAGAAAATGCTACTGTTTCTATTCTTGTCTGACTTCGGACGACTCCAGCCAGATCCGCCAGTCTGTGCAACTCTGTGAACCACAGAGTTTCTTTTGATGTCTCAGCGGCCGAGGGAGTCGTTTGCACAGACATTAGCATCATGTTGAGCCTGTGCCTGGAACATTCGTTGGTAGCTCCTCGGGAAGAAGGAGCAGATTCCTTGGAAGGTCCAGATACACTTGGAAGGTTCACTGCCTGCCACTTCCCCACGCGTCTCACCCTCTGAATCTGTTCCCACACAGAGATGATCTCTGAAGCTACCAACATGAAGGAAGCCATGGAGATCATGCCCGAGACCCTGGAGTATGGAATTATCAACGCTAATGTGCTTCATCTTCTGAAGAATGTCATATGTCAGGTAACTGTGGACAAAGGGAAGGGACCTCAGCAGTTTGTAAGACTAAGGCCATTTGATTCATTTACCCCGCAAGTAATGAATATCCAGCAGGTGCCTCCGTGGGCCCTGGTGGCAGAGCGGCGAGGAGCACGGACTAGGTCTCTGTGCTCCAGGAGCTTATTCTGGGGAAGGACACGAAACACAGATTCATAAACTGGAAAATAACAGGCAGTGACAAGTGGCATGAGTGAAATGAACCCTAGTAATGTGATAGAAATGGACTCTGTGTGCACACACGTGTGTGTTCGTGTGTGCAGGGAGTGGTGGTAAGGGATGGCCTCACTGAGGAGGCGATGTCTGATAGGCAAACGATAAAAAAAGAATCTCACGAGCAGGCTATTCTAATGACAAGTTGTTAGGGAAGTGTCATTAGGGAAGTGTGATAGGGTGGGGTTGAGGACGTCAGGAAAGGCCCCTTTGAGGGCGTGGCATTGAATTGAGGCCTGAATCGGGTGAAGGGGTCAGACCTGTGAAGATCTGGGGGGAAGAGCGTCCTGGGCAGGGAAGATAGCTTGTGCAAAGGTCCTGAGGCAGGAGCAGACATAGCCTGGTCCAGGAACAGAGGGAGGGCCTGTGCGGCTAGAGGGTAGTGAGGAAAGTTGGAAAGGAGGGTAGGTTTTCAGCAGGGGAATAACATGATCTGGTTTGCATCGTTCCTCTGGCTGTCGTGTGGAAATCGTACCGTGGGAGCGAGGGCGAGGGCCGAAGGCAAGAGTGGACCAGTTGGAGTCCGTGGAAGTGTCTGTGGAGGGGGATGGTTGTCTAGACTGGAGTTCAATCAGGGGAGGGAGTGGGAGGCAGGCCGTGTCAAGAATCTGTTTTGCTGGGGAGAGGGCCCACGGGGCTTGCTGGTGACTTGGATATGGAGGTTTTGGAAAATGGAGCGTCAAGAGGGACTCCCTAGGGTTCGGTTGGGGGTGAGCGGCCGGGCGGGTCACTAGGGAGATGGGCGAGGGCAGAAACCGATCTGGAGGGAAAGCCAAGAACTCTCCGGACATCCGAGCTGAGGTGTGAGGGGCTCGGAGAGAGCTCAGGGCATTTATTTATTGAGCAAATAATTATTTAGCACCTACCGTATTCCACTGAGCGAACAACTCGGCCGAGATCTGCCTCACGGGAGTGCTCGTTCTAGTCAGGAAGGCTTATGTTAAACAGGATCTGAGAGAATCTGTTCGGTTGAGTCTTGAACAGCATGATTTGAACCACACGGGTCCACGTCTACGTGGATTTTTTCCAATAAATACGGTATAGTGTTGTAAATGTATTTTCCTTCTCAATAACAGTTTTTCCTCTAGCTTGCTTTAAAATTTTTTAACATTTATTTATTTTGGACAGAGAGAGAGAGAGAGATGGGGCATGAGTGGGGGAGGGGCAGAGAGAGAGGGAGACCCAGAATCCGAAGCAGGTTCCAGGCTCTGAGCTGTCAGCACAGACCCCGACGCGGGGCTCGAACTCACGGACCGTGAGATCACGACCTGAGTTGAAGTCGGATGCTCAACCGACTCAGCCACCCAGGCGCCCCTCTTCTAGCTTGCTTTATTGTTAAGCATACCGTATATAACACATGGGACATACTGATCAGTGTTAACCGACAGGTGATGTTATCGGCAAGGCTTCCGTCAACAGGCTGCTCTTAGTAGTTAAGATCTGGGGAGTCAGACGTCATATGTGGATTTTCAACTGCACGGAGGGGGCGTTGGCATCCTCACCCTTGCGTTGTTCAAAGGTGAACGGTAGCGTGCTCAATAGTGATGGGAGTTGAGAAAGACGAGGTTGGGAAGGGGGTAAGAAATACCGGCAGGTGGTAAAGGTAAGGGTTTTGAAGTTTTAGGCCGGGTGGCCAGGACCACCTCAATAGCATTTTTTACCGAGACCATTGCACTTGGCTCCTGATGGACCCCGGCCGCTGCCCTCACCCCTCCGTTACTTTATCCACGTGCCAGCCAGAGTGCGGCGATGGTGCGAGGCCAAGGGGCTGGATAGAAGCAACCAAGGGAGAGGCCGCCGGGGGAGGGGGAGCGCTAGGGGCAGGGTGACACGGCACCCGTTTACCATTTTGAAAATTGGGCAAATAGAGAAAAGGGTCCAGGTGTTTATTCTGCCTCCTCTACGTGAAATGCACTGGGTAATTAAGTAGCAGAGGAGAGAAGCGTCTCTTTATAAAAGCATTGCAGCTATAAAAGAAAGAAGTGTTAGGATGAGACTATTTCGGTTGTGTGGCTCCCAGAGGTTCGCGGATCTTGTCCTCGAACAAGCGGACGCTACCATCCGAAAGGAGAGAAAACCAGACGTTTGTCTCCTGAGCATTGCCGTTAGTCTCGGTAGAGGGATTCTGACGGAGGGTCTGGACGCAGTGGGAGGGAGATACGGAGCGCACGGGGACACAGTGAGGGTCACTGGGAGCGCGCAGTCAGCAGAACCCAGACTGGGAATCCGCAGGTCAAACATCCTGGGTTCTTCAGTAAATCAGAAGTGCACGTACATCGTCCTCAACGATGGATCAGAGTTTAAGAAGAAAAGGCAAAGCTACAAGCCCAAACCAAAACTCAACCAACCAACCATCCAACTGACCCACAGGCATTTAAATGGATGAGGGAGGGCACAAGTGAGCGAGGGGCAGAGAGACAGAGAGGGGGAGAGAGAATCCCACAAGGGGCAGAGAGAGAGAGAAAAGTGGGGCTCATGTTCACCCGAAGCGGGACTCGAACTCGCCAACAGTGAGATCATGACCTGAGCTGAAGTCCGATCCTCAACCAGCTGAGCCACCCAGGCGCCCCCTCCCCCTTCCCCTCCCTATTTTAACCTCCACATGAACTAGCTTGGCCCTGAGCTGACTGACTCTGCAGCTGTTTGTGTGGCCGGTGACCTAAAGAAACACAGTATGCTGATCTGGGCAGTCACCTCGCGCTTGGGTCACGTTCTCCTCCTGGGGTCGTGTTAGGTCAAACAACATTTCTCTGTCTTTAGGTCTGCGCTCTGGGCTCTGGGCTCGAGTTCTCTCCACTTTGTTGCCATTATCTGTGCCGCCTCCGACAGGACATTCGAAGCCGGGGGCCGCGGAAGGGCATGAATTATTGGACAGGACATTGATTCGTCTCATAAACTTGACGTTTCAGGTTTTCATGCCGGCTCTGTCCTTCAATCAGCACAAGGATGCGGCCACGGGATTTGCGTCCGAGAAAATCTCGGACTCTTCCGAGTACGAAGCGGGGCTCCCTAGTGTGCCCGGGGAAACGTATCACAGCGTGCAGTTAATACGGGATGAATTTTTGATGAACATCCAGAAATTTGCAAATAATATTCAAAGGACAATGCAGCAACTGGAAGGTAAGCTTCATGTTTTCTTCTGTTTCGTGACGTGTGGGAATGTCCTTTAGGAAGGCGACGTAAGAGTCCAGGAGTCTTGTTTTCATTTGTAATCATTCTTTTTTCTCCGCCCACCATCCGAGCGACCCCGAGCTGGAAGGAAGATGCACAGAGAAACAACGAATCCTTGTCCTCAAGGGTCTTATCGTCTGGTGCCCAAGGCACTGTGGCAGATGAGAGCTTGGGAAAGCTATTAGGACTTTGAGGGTTTGGAGGAGGGAGACCCTGTGGCAGAAGCAGGAGGAAATCACAGGAGACTTCCTGAAGGAGGCGGCATTTGACCTCCTCTGAATGGACGGCAGAGCGTTAGTAGGTGGCGTTGGGGAGCAAGGGCTTTTCGGGCAGGGAGAGAGGGCTGAATGAGAGAAGGGAGTTTGAGAGGATGGGGTTTCCGTGAACGAGGAAGGGTGGATGGCTGGTCCTGGCTTGCTTAGTGTCCCAGCCCAGGGCCCCACACGTGCTGGGGCTGCAGCAGCTACTGCGGACCTGTACCCCATGATGTGGGGAGGATGACATGGTGAGAGTCCCAGAGCCTGGGAGCGCGTGTGTCATGGAGAACAGCAAGGTCGAGAGGCTGGCGTAGTGGGGAAGGTGAGTCCCATTTGGGGTTACGCTTTGGAGAGCCCTATCCTGTGAAAGCCGACGGGCGATTTCTCGGCAAGGGCTATTACGGTCTGCGAGATGGCATTGCTTTCGAGGAAGAGAAATCCCACCCCCGCCCCGAAAGTAAAATTTAACACACCCCACTTAGTAGCAATTTTCTCTAAGACTAGAAACACCCGCAGAGATCCAATTTTTTTTTTAATACTTATTTTTGAGAGAGAGAGCGAGCGAGCACAAGTGGTGGAGGGACAGAGAGAAAGGGGAGTGGAGGATCCAAAGCAGGCTCTGTACTGACAGCAGAGAGCCCAGGGTGGGGCTCGAACTCACAAACCGTGAGGTCATGATCCGAGCCGAAGTCAGACGCTTAACCGACTGAGCCACCCAGGCGCCCTGAGAGCCAAACTTTTGATAACACGCTATGGACATGTGTTTTTCATTCATTCATTCATTCATTCATTCACTCACTCACTCACTCACTCGCTGCGAGCAAGTGAGCAGAGGAGGGGCAGAGAGAGGGGAGAGAGAGAATCCCAAGTAGGCTCCACACTGTCGGCATGGAGCCCACGTGGGGCTCAGTCCCACGAACCATGAGATCGTGACCTGAGCTGAAATCAAGAGTTGGATGCTCAACCGCTTGAGCTACTCAGGAGCCCCCAGACTTTTGGTTTAAATTTCTTTTTCAATGTTTATTTATTTTTGAGAGAGATAGAGACCAAGTGCAAGCAAAGGAGGGGCAGAGAGAGAGGGAGACACAGGATCCGAAGCAGGCTCCAGGCTCTGAGCTGCCGATACAGAGCCTGACGCGGGGCTCGAACTCACGAACCACGAGATCGTGACCTGAGCCGAAGTCGGACGCTCAACCGACTGAGCCACCCAGGCGCCCCAGGCTTTTGGTTTAGAATGTTCTTTTTTTTTTTTTTTTAAATCCCCCAAGAAGTGATATCCTCCTGGTGTCTGTGTTTGTTTTACTGTCTCCTGTTCCGTTATTTTGCGTGTCTACCTGACCCATCTCTCCCCGAAATAGTGTAAAACAGAGATGTGGAAAGATGTTTCTTTTCATCTTGGATATGACTTCTGTGTCTAATGTCAAACAGTAGCTGAGTGGACACATTTTTGCGTTTTAGATAAAATACAAGAAGGAAATGCAATGAAACGTCATCTGTGACCATCAGTCACTCTAGGTTGCGAGAGTGCGATGGTTTTCTTTTCTTCCCGTTTTCCCACAATGGGCACGTATGATGTAGAAAACCAGAAAAGCAGTTAAATTACTACTCTGTCATGTGGGTCAGCGAGTTATGGTGCGTGTGCCAAATCCCACCTGCTGGTTGTTTTGTGTGGCCCGTGGGCTAAGAATAGTACTTACCGTTTCCAATATTTAGATTTTAAATGATTAAATAAGGACCTACAGTCTGCCCTTAGCTGCAAAGCCTCTTGGTCTGCAAAGCTGGAGACATTTACTGTCTGATACGTTTTTAAGAAAAAAATTTGTGGGAGCGCCTGGCCAGCTCATTCGGTGGAGCATGTGACTCTCGATCTCAGGGTTGTGAGTTCGAGTCTCGCGTCGGGTGTAGAGCTTACTTAGAAAAAAAATCTTAAAAACCTTTGCCAATTCCTGTTTTATAGTATCATCTTGAGGAAGAAATTTGTTTTTACTTATAGGACATTAAGCCGTACGAATGGCTTTTTGTAAGTTATTGGCTGTCAATTGAAAAAGCTCTTTTATCCCTTTCTCTTTTTAAGATGCATGAGATCACAGGGGTCAGGTAATCTGTCGTGGAATGAATTTTTTTTTTAATATAAAATTTTTTAAATGTTTATTTTTGAGAGAGAGAGCGAGAGAGCGAGCGTGAGCATGAGTAGGGGTGGAGCAGCAGAGAGAGAGGGAGACAGCTGTCCACACAGAGCCCGACGCGGGGCTCGAACCCACGAACAACTGTGAGTTTGTGACCTGAACCGAAGTCAGTTGCCCAACCTACTGAGCCACCCAGGCGCCCCATGAATTTTTAATACAAGTATATGCTTCCCTTCCCTCCTCCAGCCTTCAGAATTGCCATTCTTTTCTTAAAGGATCTTATAAAAATATCTTGTACCGTCCTCTCTGGTTTTGTTTTTGCAAAAGCCCCTCCTCTTATTAGATGTTCTCCCTCTCAGTGTCCTGTGTCCCCTGTTGCAACGCAGGCTGGTTGCTCTCTCAGCATGGTGCATGGCTGTGTCCTAGATGCGATGTTTCCTGGATCCCAGGTCTTCTCGCTTAGTTGGGTTACTCCCTCATCGTGTAGGAATGCATCCCTAAGTAACTTCCTTAGGAAAGGTGTGTGGGAAATAATTTTATGAGCACTTGGGTGTCTGAAAATGACTTTATTCTGTCTTCGCAGTTAATAGTTTGGGCACAGAAGTTGGAGTTTAAAAAAATTTTAACACCTAAAATTTCTTTTTGTTTGGTTTTGAAAGAGAGAAGCGGGGCGGGGGGGGGGGCGGGGACAGAGGATCTGAAGTGAGCTCCGTGCTGACAGCAGAGAGCCTGATGTGGGGCTCGAACCCACGAACTATGAGATCATGACCTGAGCTGGAGTTGGACGCTTAACCGACTGAGTCACCCAGGCGCCCCGGCACAGAATTTCGAATACAGTTTTCTTCATTGTTCTGTAGTATCCAGCGTTCCTTATGAGAAATTGGATTTTTCTTTTTCTTTCTTTTCTTTTGTCTTCTTTCTTTTCTTTCTTCTTTCTTTCTTTCTACCTGTTTTTTTCCTCTCCCCTTTATGTGAACTTTTAGGAGTGTGTCTTTATCTTCGTGTCTTGAAATGCTGGGATGATGGACCTTTTTGTGTGGTCCTTTCTCCATTCGTTTTGCTGAGCGCTGTGTGAATATTTTCAGCCTGAAGACCTAGCTTTGTAGTCTGAAAACTCCTTTTGGTGATTTCTTCGACTATTTGTCTCTGTTCTTTCTTGCTAACATTGGGGGACGCTGCTGATTCTGTGGCTCATCTTTTCTCTGGTCTTTCCCACCTCTTTGTCTTTATATTCAGCTTTTCTGAAGAGTTCCTCAATTTTTATCTTCCCCAACCTTTGACTCAACTTTTTCACATCAGCTATCACATTTTTTTGTAAGCCCAGTGAGGGGCTTCAACTTATGACCGTAAGATCAAGCAAGACCTGAGCTGAGATCAAGAGTCAGATGCGTAGGGGGACCAGGGTGGCTCAGTTGGTTGAGCGTCCGATTTCGGCTCAGGTCATGATCTCATGGTTCGTGAGTTTGAGCCCCGCGTCGGGCTCACTGCTGTCAGCACAAAGCCTGCTTCAGATCCTCTGTCCCCCTCTCTCTACCCCTCCCCGGCTTGCGCTCTCCCTCCTACCCCACCACCCAAAAAAGAGTCAGGTGCTTAACGGACTCAGCCACCCAGGTGCCTCTCAGCTATCATATTTTTAATTTTTAAGACCTCTTATTCTGTGATTATCCCTTTTCCAAAGCCTTCTGTTCTTGTTTCGTGG
Organism: Panthera leo; assembly: GCF_018350215.1. NCBI lineage: Eukaryota > Metazoa > Chordata > Mammalia > Carnivora > Felidae > Panthera > Panthera leo. The sequence goes on along the minus strand of NC_056690.1, from coordinate 6,051,124 downwards.
GTGCCATATTGCCTCACATCTCTGAGACTGATAATTGGGATTAAAAACAAATTCTTTACATTGTCTTAATCTCCTCTGAGGTCATTGTTTCTGATTTATCTGGGCCTATTCCCTGCTGGAGGTTTTCTCAAATATCTGGCTGTTAGTTTAATTTTTTTTTATTATTATTTATATTTTTTTAAGATTTTATTTTTTCTTAAAATTTTTTTAATGTTTATATATTTTTGAGCGTGAGAGAGAGTGAGAGTGAGAGACAGAGCACATATGGGGGAGGGGCAGAGAGAGAGGGAGACACAGAATGTGAAGCAAGCTCCAGGCTCTGAGCTGTCAGCACGGAGCCCGACGCAGGACTCGAACCCACGAACCGCGAGATCATGACCTGAGCTGATGTCAGATGCCATCCAGGCGCCCCTGAAGATTTTATTTTTTTAAGTAATCTCTACACCCAAGGCAGGGCTCAAGCTCCCGACCCCGGGATCAAGAGTCACACGCTCTTCTAACGGAGCCAGCCAGGCACCCCTTGTTTAATTTTTAAATTGAAGTTACTAGGTTGTAAATTCAGCAACATCTTAAATCACTAGATCATTCTGACCAAGCTTAACACTGTTAAAATTATCTGTAATGTTTAGTTACATTCTGATGGAAGAGAATGGAAGTCTAGACGGATTAGGATGGGGTGGGGGGGTGGAGGGGCGAATCGGGTCTCACTGTACTGATGTCTGGAGAGAAGAGCCATCTGACTCACTTGAACGTTTCTGTCTGTAATCCTTTCCCCCGAACTGGTGGCTGACTGACCGTTGTTATCCTACCAGGGGAGATTAAGTTGGAAATGCCAAGCATCAGTGTGGACAGAGACGTGTCTGACCTGGCAGCTGACCCGGAAGCCGTTGAAACCTTAGAGCAGTGTGTGATAAACTGGCTGAATCTGATATCCGCAGCTGTGGAGGGCCAGCTGAAGAAGACCCCTCAGGTAACTCAGGCCGCCCTTTTGAAGATTCCCCGACCGTTCACGTGGCCACCGGAGGAAGAGCCAGGAGTCTGGGGATGTGTCTGACCCGGCCTCTTTTCTTACTCTTTTGTCGCCTCCTTGAAAGTTCAGAGCAAAAAAATAAATTAAAACAACAAACAAAAAAAAGGGGCACCCGGGTGGCTCAGTCGGTTGAGCGTCCGACTTCGGCTCAGGTCATGATCTCACGGTTTGTGAGTCCGAGGCCGGCGTCGGACTCTGTGCTGACAGCTCAGAGCCTGGAGCCCGCTTCTGATTCTGTGTCTCCCTCTCTCTCTGCCCCTCCCTCACTCATGCTCTGTCTCTGTCTCAGAAATAAAGAAACGTTAAAAAAAAATTAATAAAAAGTTCAAAGCAAACATCCCCACACCCTCATTCCTGGGCTTTCTGCTGTTAGCGTGCAGCCACATCACCCCGTGGGCTGACAGAGGTCATACTGTGTGTCAGGATGCTCGGCCTGCCCAAAACAGGACACCTAACTCAGCCGGCCTAGACAGGAGAGAATTTGTTGGCTCCCATAACTAGAAAGTCCCGAGGCAGGGGCAGGCTTCAGGTACGGTTTGATCAGGACTCCGGCTGTGTTTCTGTGTGAACCTCTCACCTCAGTTCCATCCTCCTCTCTCTGGAGGCTTCCTCCTCAGGCTGGTTTCCTTCGTGGCGTGGCACATTGCCCCATCAGTTCTCCAGAGAAAGAGGGCGGCTTGGCTTTCTTAGCCAGAGTCCTGACATTCACTCTGACTGGACCGTCTGAGGTCAAGTGCTGGGCTCGGTTCCCATTTGGAGCAGTTGGGAAGAGAGGGAGGGGTTCTGTAGAAACCACCACAGGCGTGCCTTCCGCACGAGCGGTGACGGTTTGTGTGTTCGTGTCGCCTTGCAGGGTAACGGTCCTCTGGCCGAGATTGAATTCTGGCGGGAAAGAAATGCAACCCTAAGTGCACTCCATGAGCAAACAAAGCTTCCAATAGTCAGGAAGGTCTTGGATGTGATCAAGGAATCGGATTCTATGCTTGTGGCCAACCTGCAGCCAGTCTTAACTGAATTATTCAAGCTCCACATGGAGGCCTCAGACAACGTGCGGTTTCTGTCCACTGTGGAACGTCATTTCAAGGTAGGCCGGGCGTGCTGCGCTTTGGAAAGTCGGGTCTGTGAGTTAGCTCTCACGCGGATTTAGTTTCCTTGTTTGTTTATTTAAAAAATTTTTTTTAAATTTACGTTTGTTTATTTTTGAGAAATAGAGTGAGACAAAGCGTGAGCGGGGGAGGGGCAGAGAGAGAAGGAGACACAGGGTCTGAAGCAGGCTCCGGGCTCTGAGCAGGCGTCAGCACAGAGCCCGACGCGGGGCTCGAACCCACGAACTGTGAGATCACGACCTGGGCAGAAGTTGGACGCTCAACCGACTGAGCCACCACTGGTTTCCACTGAGGCACCACTGGTTTCCGTGTTTAATTCAGCACTTAAAAAATTGTGGTCACAAACCTATAACTTCATTATTTTAAGCACTTGCAAGTATATAGCTCAGTGGCATTAAGTATATACACGAGGGGCGCCTGCGTGGCTCAGTCAGTTAAGCGTCCGACTTCGGCTCAGGTCATCTCATGGTTTGTGAGTTCGAGCTCCGTGTCGGGCTCTGCTGACAGCTCAGAGCCTAGAGCCTGATTCAGATTCTGTGTCTCCCTGTCTCTGCCCTTCCCTGCTCACATGCTCTGTCTCTCAAAAATAAATAAACATCAAAAAAAAAAAAAAAAACGTACACGGTGCTGGGTGCCCATCCTCATTATCCATAAGCAAGCCATTTTCATCATCCCCGACATAAACTTGGACCCCTGGAGCACCGATTCCCTCCTCCCTGCCCCTCTGGTAACCTCTATCCCACTTTCTGTCTATGAATTTGCCCGTTCTTGGTATTGTATACACGTGGCATCGTACATCTTTTGTTCTGTCTCACCACGACTTTGGTTTACATTCCCTAGTGACGACTGATGAGGTTGAACACCTTTCACTCTGCTTCTTAGGCCGGTCGCGTATCTTTGGTGAAACATCTGTTGTAATCTTTTCCCCATTTTTAATTTGCCTCATTGTTGATTTATGAGTTAAACATTTTTGAATACAAGTTCCTTATCAGATACATGCTTAGCAATATTCCAATCTGTGTGCGTTTTCACTTTCTTTTTTTTTTTTTTTTAATTTTTTTTAATGCTTTATTTATTTTTGAGACAGAGAGAGAGACAGAGCATGAGCAGGGGAGGGGCAGAGAGAGAGGGAGGCACAGAATCGGAAGCAGGCTCCAGGCTCTGAGCTGTTAGCACAGAGCCCGATGTGGGGCTCGAACTCACAAACTGTGAGATCATGACCTGAGCCGAAGTCGGAGGCTCAACCAACTGAGCCACCCAGGCGTCCCGCATTTTCACTTTCTTAATGACAGTTGTGTTCTTTGTCTTCCCATTTTGTGGGTCAGGAGTTTGGGGAAAGCTTAGCTGGGCGGTTCCTCTTGGCTCATGTACAACAGCTGGGGTGGCTGGGCTGCGGGACCCCTTCCACGTGGCTTCTTTGCCCACACATCTGGCGTCTGGGTGCTCCTGGGCCTCGTTTTCTCCACGTGGTATCTCAGTCCCTAGTATTTCTCTATGTGGTTTGGATGTCCCAAAGCCTGGTGGCTTCAGGGTAATAGGGTGGCCACGCTTGCTTTTTTAAAAAATTTTTAAAGAGTTTATTTATTTTTGAGAGAGCGAGAGAGAGATCGAGGGAGAGAGGGAGAGAATCAGCAGGGGAGCGGCAGAGAGAGGGGGGACAGAGGCTCCGTGCTGGCAGCAGAGAGCCTGATGCAGGGCTCGAACTCGGGAACCGTGAGATCATGAACTGAGCCGAAGTCAGACGCTTAACCGACTGAGCCACCCAGGCGCCCCTAATGCTTCTTTATTTTGAGAGAGAGAGAGAGACAGAGACAGAGAGAGAGGGAGGGAGGGAGGGAGAGAGAGAATCCCAAGCAGGCTCCACGCTCGGTGTGGAGCCTGACTCAGAGCTCAGTCTCACAACTGCGAGATCGTGACTTGAACTGAAGTAAGTGTTCTGATGCTCAAATGACTGAGCCACCCGGTCCCCAGGATGGTCATACTGTTTACCTGGTGGCTGGCTTCCAAGAGACCAGAAGCAGCATTACGGCCGCCATATTCTACTGACTAAAGAAGTAACAGCCTGTGCAGACTCGAGGGGTGGAGATGACTCGGTCTCTTAACGGCGAGGGGGACACAGTCAAGATGTTGTGGCTGCGTTTGGAAAATACAATCTGCCACACGGAATATGCACTGGGTGTGCATGTGTGTACTCAATAGCTATACATATATATATTCTCTTTCTCTATATTTACTTTTCTCGCTCTCTACGTATCTATTTATGTATATACACACTCCTACTTTATACACTGCTTCAAATGGCTTTATTTACTTTAATTGTAAATCTTATCTGTCTTTCCACGTCAGTGTGCACAGACCTATTTCAGACTCCTTTCGGTGGCGAAACGCTTCCTCCCGCACTAAGTACACTTTTTGAATTAGGAAGAGTGAAACTTCCCGCGCACGCGCTGCCTTATCAAACTTCTCGGACCCCAAGGCTAAGGTTGCTTGCTCTCTCCGATTAGAACATCACGCACGGATCTAGCTTTCACGTCGTCCTGGAGACCATCCCTTCCATGATGAGTGCCCTGAGGATGGTGTGGATCATCTCCCGACACTACAATAAGGATGAAAGGATGATCCCGCTCATGGAGCGGATCGCCTGGGAAATTGCCGAAAGAGTCTGCAGAGTGGTCAACCTGCGGACTTTGTTCAAGTGAGAAGTAGCAATGCTATGTTTTTCCGAAGATCTTAAACAGCCTTTTTTTTTTTTTTTTTTAGTTTATTTATTTTGAGAGAGAAAGAGAATGTGAGTGGGAGAGGGGGGAGGTGGGGGGAGGGGGGAGGCGGGGGGAGGAGGGAGAGAGAGAGAGAGAACGAGAATCCTAAACAGGCTCTATGCCGTAAGCACAGAGCCCGACTCGGGGCTTGAACTCATGAACCTTGAGATCATGACCTGAGCTGAAATCAAGAGTCGGATGCTTAACCTACTGAGCCACCCGGGCGCCCCTTAAACAGCTTTATTGAAACATGATGCACACACTGTACGATTCACCAGAATGTACAAGCCAACGGCTCTTCGTGTATTTGCAGTTGTGTATCTGTGGCCATAATCGATTGTGGAATATTTTCTCTAATCCAAAAAGAAACCCCAAACCCTTTAGCTGTCACCTCTGGCCTCCCCAGCCCACCTAGCCTTGGGCAACCATAGATCTACTTTCTGTCTCTCTTGATTTGCCTTTTCTGAACATTCCTACGAATGGAGTCCTACACATGGTGGCTTTTACGACAGACTCCTTCTGCTCAGCACCATGGTTTTTTTCTTTTTCTTTTTTTAAATATGAAATTTATTGTCAAATTGGTTTCCATACAACACCCAGTGCTCATCCCAACAGGTGGCCTCCTCGATGCCCATCACCCACTTTCCCCTCCCTCCCACCCCCCATCAACCCTCAGTTTACTCTCTGTTTTTAAGAGTCTCTTCTGGTTTGGCTCTCTCCTTCTCTAACTTTTTTTTTCCCCTTCCCCTCCCCCATGGTCTTCTGTTAAGTTTCTCAGGATCCACGTAAGACTGAAAACATATGGTATCTGTCTTTCTCTGTATGGCTTATTTCACTTAGCATCACACTCTCCAGTTCCATCCACGTTGCTACAAAGGGCCAGATTTCATTCTTTCTCATTGCCACGTAGTACTCCATTGTGTATATAAACCACAATTTCTTTATCCATTCTTCAGTTGACGGACATTTAGGCTCTTTCCATCATTTGGCCATTGTTGAGAGTGCTGCTATAAACGTTGGGGTACAAGTGCCCGTCTGCGTCAGCACTCCTGTGTCCCTTGGGTATCAGCACCATGGTTTCAAAGTTCACCCGTGTGGGAGCCGGTGTCAGGGCCTCATTCCCCTTTAGGGCCAACTAACAGCCCGTTGTGTGGACACGTAGGTTGTTTTATTTTAATCAGGATTGTCTTCCTTAGTTATGCTGGGAGACACCAAGTCCCAGGGCCCCTAAGGCCGGAGGGCCTCTGGGATCAATGTAGAAGGAGGTGCAGATGTTCGCTTTCCTAAAAAACAAAAAAAACCCCAAAATAAAACAAAAAACAAAAAAACAACTCTGCAGGTGAAAGAGGCACAACGATCTTGGCTTTGTCATTTCCCTGTGGTGCTGCAGCCTTCACTGTTGACTTGTGGCCCGGCCTGAGGCTCCCGGTCCCCTTCCGGCTGGAACAGAGAGCTCCCCAGGGGAGCCGCAGCTCTGCCGGTTGCCCCCGGGGGTGGCCTATGGATCTGCAAGGGGGTCGCACCCTCGTAGGCGGGTGCAGGCGGCTGTGGGACGGGGAGGCCCTGCTTCTCGGGGACGGCGCTCCCCTCGGAGACCTGCTCCCCTTGGGCTGTGGGCTCGGACCCGCCACCACGGCTCAGCCTTCCCTCCCCCTCGCTGCATCTCTTTGCTTCACAGAGAAAATCGAGCCAGCGCCCAGCACAAAACCTCGGAGGCCAGGAACGCCCTGCACACGTGGAAAAAGGCCTATTTCGACACCAGGGCCAAGATCGAGGCTTCGGGGAGAGAAGCTCGGTGGGAGTTTGATCGAAAGCGGCTGTTCGAGAGAACGGATTACATGGCTGCCATCTGCCAGGATCTCTGCGACGTCCTGCAGGTGGGGAGGCTGCAGCGGGTGTTCTCCGATGGCCGGAAAGGTGGCTGGGGTTCGGACGTGGCCGGGCGGAAAGCGGTTTGACGGCACGCTGTCCGTGTCCAGCGGAAACCAGGAGACGGACAGGGGCTGGCGGCGGAGGGAGGGAAACCCTCGAGAGACCACGCAGAATGTACCGGAAGGTACCACAGCGGGCCAGACCGCTGGCACTTCTCCTTGTCTCCTGTGACCCACCTCCCTCACCCCGCTCTCAGCTGTCCTTTGACCTCCGGCCACGCCTGCCTCGTAGCTTTTGCAGAATCCTCCCCCTCCTGTCTTTCCGTTAAATGTCGGAATTCCTCAAAGTCTGGTCCAAGACCTATTCTCTCCTGACGCCACGTCATCCTGCCCGTTGCTTCGGCTGCTACCCATCCTTCGGGGACTCCTTGTTTATCTGGTCCCTCTGTCTTTTGAATAAACGGTCGAAGGGTCTAGTGGCTGGTTGGATGAATTATCCACTGTTCTTTGTCTCACGAAGGTCCATCCGTCCGTTCGTTCTTAGTATTTATGGAGCGCTCACTTGTGCCAGGCTCCCGTGCTTGCTACCAGGGCCGGCTGCGTCACCTGCCGTGCCCAGTGCAACAGATGTGGGACCCCTTGTTCAAAAAGTAGGAAAAAATGCTATTAAAAGCATCAAAGTATAAAGCTTTTCCCTTTCTTCTGACATCTCTTACCTCGGCAGGCTTTATTTTTTGTTTGCCCGCGACTGTGGCAAAGTAAAGAAGGTGAAGGGAAATTGAACATTTAAATTATTCCATGATTTGGGGCACCTGGGTGGCTCTTTTTTTTTTTTAATGTTTTATTTTTGAGAGAGAGAGAGAGAGAGAGTGCAAGCAGGAGAGGGGCAGAAAGAGAGAGGGAGACAGAGAATCCTAAGCGGGCTCCACACTGACAGCGGAGAGCCCTATGTAGGGCTCGAACCCATGAGCTGAGATCGTGACCTGAGCGGAAGTTGGACGTTTAACCGACTGAGCCACCCAGGCGCCCCGAGCATCTGACTCTTAATTTCAGCTCAGGTCCCGATCTCACGTTTGCGAGTTCAAGCCCCTGTGCGCTTGGGCCCTGCACTGACAGGGTGGAGCCTGCTTGGGATCCTCTCCCTCTCCCTCTCTCTGCCCCTCCCCTGCTAGCACTTTCTCTCTCTCTCTCTCTCTCTCTCAAATTAATATTTAAATTATTCCATGAGTTTTACCATTCATATTTACATTGCGCGGTGTTCGCTTAAAGGGCAGATACAAGGCCATTTGACTCGCATGTGGAATCACTGAAAAGACGTGATTTGTACTTTGTCACTCGAATGTGCAGACGTACGTCGTTGCCAGAACGGTGTGACAGCGCGGCACGCAGCTGACTTGGTTGGTTTTCTCCCACTTCTTTGAATTTTTTTAATTCAGAAATTGTTTTAAGTTTTTAAAATTTGAATCCCGGTTACTTAACACACAGTTTCAGGCGTGCGATATAGAGACTCAATACTTCCATACCACACCCTGCGCTCATCGCGACAAACGCCCTCCTTCGTCCCCGGCACCTGGTTCACTCACCTCCCCACACCCTCCCCTCTGGTAGCCATTGGCGTGTTCTCTGGAGCTAAGAGTCTGTTTCTTGCTTTTCCTTTCTTTCTTTCCCCCCATGATCCTTTGTTTTGTTTTGTTTCTTAAATTCTGTGTATGCGTGAAATCATATGGCGTTTGTCTTTCTCCGACTGACTTCACTAAGTAGAATTCTCTCCAGTTCCATCCGTATCCTCGCAAATGGCAAGATTTCGCTCTTTTGATGGCTGGATGATATCCCATTGCATATATAAAATATCACCTCTTCTTTATCCGTTCATCAGTCCGAGGACATCTGGGCTCTTTGCATAATTGGGCTACCGTTGATAGCGCTGCCATAAACATTGTCCCCTTTTGAATCAGTATTTTTTTCCTTATCCTTTGGATAAATACCTAGTAGTACAATTGCTGGGTTGTAGGATAGTTCTACTTTAACTTTTGGAGGAACCTCCATACTGTTTTCCAGTGCGGCTGCACCAGTTTGCCCTCCCAGCAGAAGTGCTGAGGGTTCCCTTTTCTCTACATCCTCGCCAACACCTGTTGTTTCTTGTGTTGCTAATTTTAGCCACTCTGACAGGTGTGAGGTGGTATCTCATTCTGGTTGTGATTTGTATTTTCCTGATGATGAGTGATGTGGAGCATTTTTTCACGTGTCTGTCAGTCATCTGGATGTCTTCTTTGGAGAAGTGTCTGTTCATGTCTTCTGCCCATTTCTTCACTGGATTGTTTGTTTTTTTGGGTGTTGAGTTTGAGAAGTTCTTCATAGATTTTGGATAGTAACCCTTTATCAGAGACGTCATTTGCAAATATCTTTTCCCATTCTGTCGGTTGCCTTTTAGTTTTGTCGATTGTTTCCTTCATGGTGCAGAAGCTTTTTAGCTTGAGGAGATCCCAATAGTTCATTTTTGCTTTTGTTTCCCTTGCCTCTGAAGACGCGTCTAGTAAGAACTTGCTACGGCCAAGGTCAAAGAGATGTTCTCCTCTAGGATTTTGATGGTTTCCTGTCTCACACTGAGGTCTTTCATCCATTTTGAATTTATTTTTGTGGATGGTGTAAGAAAGCGGTCCAGTTCTTCCGTCTGTTGCTGTCCAGTTTTCCTAACACCATTTGTTGAAGAGCCTTTTTTCCATTGGATAGTCATTCCTGCTTTGTTGAAAATTAGTTCACCCTATAGTTGTGGGTCCATTTCTGGGTTCTCTATTCTGTTCCATTGATCTATGTGTCTGTTTTTGTGCCAGTACCATACCGTCCTGATGATTACAGCTTTGTAATACAGCCAGAAGTCCAGAATTGTAAGGCTTCCAGCTTCGCTTCTCTTTTTCAACGTTACTTTGGCTATTTGAGGTCTTTTCTGGTTTCGTATAAATTTTTGAATTCCAAGTTCCAGTTCTGTGAAAAATGCTGGTGTTATTTTGACAGGTGTTATTTATACGGCATTGAATGTATACATTGCTTTGGGTAGTATAGACATTTTAACAATATTGTTCTTCCAATCCACGAGCATGGAATGTTTTTCCATTTCCTTGCGTCTTCAATTTCTTTTATAAGTATTCTATAGTTTTCAGAGTACAGATCTTTTACTTCTTTGGTTAGGTTTATCCCTAGGTATGTTATGGTTTTTGGTGTGATGGTAGTGGGACCGATTCTTTGATTTCTCTTTTCTGCTACTTCATTACTGGTGTATAGAAATGTAACAGGAGCACCTGGGTGACTCAGTCAGTTGGTTGAACATCCGACTTCGGCTCAGGTCACGATCTCGTGGTTCGTGAGTTCAAGCCCCACATTGGGCTTGCTGTCATCAACCTGTCTGTGCAAAGCCCACTTCAGATCCTCTGTCCCCCTCTCCCTGCCCCTTCCCTGCTTGTGCTCTCCCCAAAATAAATATTAAAAAAAAGAAGAACTGCAACGAACTTCCGTATGTTGATTTTGTACCCTGTGACTTTGCTAAATTCTCGTATCAATGAATCTAGAAAATTCTCTGGTGGAGTCTTTTGGGTTTTCTATGTGGAGTATCATGTCCTCTGTGAAGAGTGAAAGTTTGACTTTTTTTCTTGTTGATTTGGATGCCTTTGATTTCTTTTTGTTGTCTGATTGCTGAGGCTAGGACTTCCAGTGCTATGTTGAACAACAGTGGTGCGAGCGGTCATTTCTGTCACGTTCCTGACTTTAGGGAGAAAGCTCTCCATTTTTCCCCATTGAGGATGATATTAGCTGTGGGTCTTTCTGATGTTGAGGTATGTTCCCTCTATCCCTACTTTTTAGAGGGTTTTTATCAAGAATTGATGCTGTATTTTGTCAAATGCTTTCTCTGCCTCTATTGAGAATTTCATATGGTTCGTATCCTTTCTTCTATTAACGTGGTGTATCGCATTGTTTGATTTGTGGATATTGAATCAACTCTGTAGCCCGGGAATAAATCCCACTTGATCATGGAAAATAATTCTTTTAATGTACTGTTGGATTCAATTTTCTAGTATCTTATTGAGAATTTTTGCATCCATGTTCATCAAGCATATTGGCCTGTGGTTCTTTTTTTCAGTGGAGTCTTTGTCTGGTTTTGGAATCAAGGTAATGCTGGCCTCATAGAATGAGTTTGAAAGTTTTCCTTCAATTTCTGTTTTTTGGAACAGTTTCAGAAGAATAGGTAGTCATTCTTCTTTCTTTATTTTTTAAAGTTTATTTATTTATTTTGAGAGAGAGAGTGCAAGTGTGAGTGGTGGAGGAGGAGAGAGAGAAGGAGAGAAACAATCCCAAGCAGGCTCTGCATGCAGAGCCCCATGTGGGGCTTGAACTCATGAACCTTGAGATCATGACCTGAGCTGAAATCAAGAGTCAGACACTTAACTGACTGAGGCACCCAGTTCTTCTTTAAATGTTTGGTAGAATTTCCCTTGGAAGCCATCTGTCTCTGGACTCTTGTTTATTGGGAGATTTTTGACTACTGATTCAATTTCTCTTTCTTTCTCTATTTCTTTTTCTTTCTTTTCTTTTGAGAGATGAAGGATCCCATGGGGGGTAGAGGGAGGGAGGGAGAGACAGAAGTGGGGCTCAACTGGGGCTTGTGATTTTTACCCAAAGCAGGGCTGGGGCTCACCCGATGCAGGACACGAGCTCACCTGAAACAGGGCATGAGCTCACCCGATATAGGGCTTGAACTCACCTACTGTGAGATCATGACCTGAGCCGAAGTCAGATGCTTAACTACTGAGCCACCCAGGTGCCCCCTGATTCAATTTCTTTGCTGGTTATGGGTCTGTTCAAATTTTCCATTTCTTCCTGTTTCAATTTTGGTAGTTTGTATGCTTTTAGGAACTTATCCCTTTCTTCCAGATTTCCCAGTTTGTTGGCATGTAATTACTCATAATAATCTGTCGTATAATTGTCTGTATTTCTGTGGTGTCAGTTGTGATCTCTCCTCTTTCATTTATGATTTTATTTTATTTTTTGGTCTTTTCTCTTTTTGAGAAGTCTGGCTAGGAGTTTATCAATTTTGTTAATTCTTTCAAAGAACCAGCTCCTAGTTTTGTTGGTCTGTTTTACTTTTTTTTTTTTTTTAATTTATGTGTTGTTGTTTTTTTTTTTTTTTGCTCTAATCTTTATTTCCTTTCTTCTGCTGGTTTTAGACTTTATTTGCTCTTCTTTTTCCAGCTCCTTTAGGTATTGGGTTGTGTACTTGAGACTTTTCTTGCTTCTTGAGTAAGGCCTGTATTGCTATATACTTCCCTCTTATGACTGCCTTTGTTGCATCCCAAAGGTTTTGGACTGTAATGTTTTCATTTTCATTTTTTCATTTGCTTACATGTATTTTTAAATTTCTTCTTTAATTTCCTGGTTGACACATTCATTCTTTAGTAGGATTTTCTTTAACTTTCATGTATTTGTGGTCTTTCCAATTTTTTTTCTTGTGGTTGACTTCAAGTTTCATAGTGTTGTGGTCTGAAAATAAGCATGGTATTGTTGCATTCACACAACTCCTGAAACAGAATGCTATGGGCACCAGTGACAGTCACAACAAAGTTTATTACAATGAGAGGCAAGGCCGACCGATCCGGACCAACACTCTTGATAAGAGTGTGGCCCCGAACAGCCGGGGTACAGAGTGTTTATGGCCGACCACATCGTTTTATCATCACCTGGGAACAGAACAGAGAAACAGTTCCCAGATGAGTTAGAAACAGTTGCTGGATGAAGTGATTATTTTAGACTTTTTGCTGCTAAGTTGCAACCAGTGGATCTCCTTGACCTTGCCTCTGATGCTCTTCTCTTTGAGCTTTTGTTTCCTTCATTGGTGAAGCCTGATTTGTAAGAGTATGAAGCATAATTTACAAGAGCAAAGCAAGGCTGTCATCTCTTGACCTTCAGTGTCAGAACAAAGCTGTTATTTTTCAAGCTACACGTTAGCCTTACACTACAATTTAACCCTTACAGTGTGATCTCAATCTTTTTGTATTTGCCGAGGGCTGATTTGTGACCCAGTATGTAATCTGTTCTGGAGAATGTTCCACGTGCACTCGAAAAGAATGTGTATTCTGCTTTAGGATGAAATGTTTCGAATATATCCATTCAGTCCATCTGGTCCAGTGTGTCATTTAAAGCCATTGTTTTCATTTACAATTGTTAGGTCTTCTTGGTAGATAGACCTCTTTATTATGATATAGTGCCCTTCTTCACCTCTTGTTACAGTCTTTGGTTTAAAATCTAGTTTGTCTGATATAAGTATGGCTATTCCGACTTTCTTTTGATGTCATTAGGATCGTAGATGGTTCTCCACCCCCCTCACTTTCAGTCTGGGTGTCTTTGGGTCTCATATCGATGGGTCTTTTAACCCATTCTGAAACCCTCGATCTTCTATGTCACTTATTCTCTCCTCTGCTTCTTCAATCCTGTTGTGACTCTATCCAGTCAGTTTTGCTTCTCAGTTACAGCATTTTCTTTTTCCAGTCTGACTAGTTTTTAGGTCTTTGATCTCCGTAGCAAGGGTTTCTCTGGAGTCTTCTGTGCTTTTTCTCAAGGCCAGCTAGTATTCTTCTGACTGGTGTTCTAAATTCTTGTTCAGATATATTGCTTATATCTGTGGTGAGCAAATCCCTGGCTGTGGTTTCTTGATCTTCCTTTGGGGGGGAATTCTCTGCCTTGTCATTTTGTCTAGGTTTTTGTCTTTTGCGTGTTGTGAGAGCTTGTTATGTTTCTTGCTCTTGAGAATACTGCTGTATTGAGGGGGTCGTACCTGGACCAGGGGGTCCAGGCCTGGTGCTTCGGGAAGGGTTTCTGGTGATGGGGCACTGTGCTGCTGTGCTTTGGTTGCTCTTTCCCCCAGGTCAGTCCTCTGCAGAGCTCCTCCTTGCTTGCAGTGAGGAGTGTTTGGACTTTTAACTACGTGCGCTTTGATTTGTTTGTTAAAGGAAGCTCGATCCAAAAAAAAGAGAAAAGGAAAAGGAACCAAAACCCCAAACAGACAAACAACTATAAGCCTGATTCCACGAGAGAAAAAAAGAGAGAAAGAACGAGACTCATTCAAAAAATGAGACAAGGGGGGCACCTGGGTGACTCAGTTGGTTGAATGTTCAACTCTTGATGTCGGCTCAGGTCATGATCCCAGGGTTGTGGGATCGAGCCCTGCGTCAGGCTCTGTGGTGAGTGTGGAGCCTGCTTGGGATTCTCTCCTTCTCTCTCTGCCTCTCCCCTACTCACATGTGCACTCTCTCTCTCAAATAATAAATAAACTTCAAAAAAGAAATTAAAAAAAACCCCAAAAAGCCCCACAAAAAGTGAGAGAAGGAAATGAAAATGCAAACAAATGAACAAAAAACTCTAAGTCTGATTCCAAAGGAAAACAAAACAAAAAAAAGTCTGGTCCTATTTCCAGCTTCAGAACTGAAGCTGACGCTTTGGAGCCCTCTATGATCAGTGGGTGGGGTGCGTGTGGGGGGGCCTGTGCTCCTCCTCTGGGGAGAGGCCCCCTGCACCGGCTGGCGCCCGGTCAGAGGGCTCTGCAGGGCGCAGGGGGCGCGGTCTGATGTAAGTGGCTCGAGCCTCCACTGGGGGCGCTGTGTTGCTTGCTGAAGTCCCGGGTGCTGGTGGTCGGGGAAGGTGGCATCACCCCGCTCTCCGGTCCCCAGGGAGGGGAGCTCAGGCCTCCCAGGCGAGCCTACGGTCTCCCCTCCTGTGTCCCAGGCTTCCGACAGATCCCTGCCAACAGGCCGACTGTGCCCAGGCTGGTGGGGCTGGGATTCGAAACTCCCAATCTTGGGGCGCCTGGGTGGCTCAGTGGGTTGAGCGTCTGACTCTTGGTTTCCGATTGGGACACGATCTCACACTTCGTGCAACTGAGCCTCACGTTGGGCTCTGCACCGACAGCATAGATCCTGCTTGGGATTCGCTCTCTCTCTCTCGCTCTCTCTCTCTCTTTCAAAATAAATGTTTAAAATAAAAAAGAAAAACTTCAAATCTTAAAGAACCTGCTCCTCCCTCCGGAGGAGCCCCTTGCGGTGCTGCGCCTGGCTCTGTTCGGTCCCAGAAAAGCAGTTGTGTGGCCCCGTAGGCGCCTGGAGTTTATGGTGACGCACAGTGACAAGCTGTGGCCACGTTGTGTGCCCTTAGCGCGCGCCTCTGTCCCCTGCTGTGGATCGGCTGCTCAGGTGTGCCCCCAAGTCTTTTGTTCTGGGAGAGGCCATCTGCCCTCTTCCAGATGTACTCTGAGAAGGGGAAGGTTCTCTCCCAGTGCACCCCCGGGGATCCCCACCTGACATGCTGTCGCCGGTCTTCTCGTCCCCCCCTCCACCCCCGGCCCGGATCGACTTCCGGGAATGGTGCAAACTTCCAGACCCTCAGAATGTGAGCTCCTCTGTTTGCAAAAACTTGTGATAGTCCGTTTCTCTCGATTCCCCGGTCGGTGGTTTTGGGGGGTGTTTTTCTTGCACGACCCGAACCCCCTCTCTCCCCCACTCTCTTCTGTCTTCTCTCCGGAAAAAGGGCTCCCTCCCCTCCAAGGCACCGCGGCTCTTCTCTCCCCCAGTTCACGTCTCTGAGCCTCCTGGTACCTGCCACGGTCTCTCCCTCTAATTGTGCAGATTGTTCTCTTAATCCTCAGGCTGATTTCCTAGGTGCTCAGAATGATATGATGTTGACCGAGCTGGGCTCCAGGGACCAGGCAGGTCCAGGGTCCCCCTACCCCTCTGCCATCGTAACTCCTTCTCTCTCTCACTTCTTGGTGTGAGCACATTCTGCCAGGATTCTCTGCCTCCAGCTTACCAACGGGTAAGGAAGGGCTGGGTGGGTTGCCTGCTCTTTGTCCTATGTCATCGCTCAGGGGGAGTAGTTGGCCAACACAGGGAAATGACAGGAAGTTATAGAACCGATATGGTGGTTTCCTGATCAGGTGTGTTTCCTAGCTCACTGTTCTGGAAGCAAACTCCGGCTTGAAGGGAGAAGGTGGTCTCTCATCGCAGCCTGTGTCCTCGTGTACTTGTCTTTGATGTGACACATTTCCCTGTGCTGGCTGCGAATGTCCCCCCAGCCCCCTGAACTGCCGTACGTGGGCCCAGTAGAATTCTGTGCTCGTGGGGCTGTATGTGACAAAGTGGAAGCAGACAAGTAGATCCCACGTATCTGCTCACATGTGTGCACGGCCGCCCTATCAGATTTCATTTACAAAACACATGCTCAAAGATAAAATTACTGGGGTGCCTGGGTGGCTCAGTTGGTTGAACATCCGACTTCCGCTCAGGCCGTGATCTCACAGTTTGGGAGTTCCAGCCCCGTGGCGGGCTCTGTGCCGACAGCTCGGAGCCCGGAGCCTGCTTCGGATTCTGGGTCTCCCTCTCTCTCTGCCCCTCCCCTGCTCACGCTCTCTCTCTTTGTCTCTCCACAATAAATAAATGTTAAAAAAAAATAATTTCAAGACGTTTGTAGCAGATCCTTCTACCCAGCACGGGGTCCTACTAAGCCTGAGCCCCTGTGCACCTGCCTGGGTCACTCACCTATGAAGCTGGCCCTGGCAAATACCTACATAGTCCGTGGCTTTATGGAGTTTCCAGTCTGGGAGAGGAAAGGTGGCAGACGTAATAATCATATAAATGCATAGGTGTGGCTGAAGTGAGTGCTCTACTGTTGGGGCTTTTGGGGTGTGTACTTGAAGCCTGATCTGTTCTGAGGGCTTGGACGTGACCAAGTGGTATTCATTGATGAGAAGTAGCTAGCTAGGCAGTTTGAACTGCACGTACAAAGGCCCTGTGACAGAAAGGAATGTGGAAGTAAAAGCAGGCCAGCGAGGCTGCAAGGAGGTGGGGTGTGGGGAGCGGTGGGGGAAGGGGTTGGGTAGGTGGGGGCCTGAACATGCAGACTTTGCAAACTGTGTCAGGATGTGTGGATCTTGTCCCATGTGCAGTGGGCATAGTACCAGAGGTCTTAGACTGGGAGGAAGTTGCCTGTGTGACATGATTCTTGCCCTCAGACAAATCTAGACATGCAATCTATTTGCAGTTAAAACGTTCATGAGAGGAGCGCCTCGGTGGCTCAGTCAGTTAAGCATCCGACTTTGACTCAGGTCATGATCTTATGGTTTGTGGGTTCGAGCCCCGCATCGGGCTCTGTGCCGACAGCTCAGAGCCTGGAGCCTGCTTCGGATTCTGTGTCTCCCTCCCTCTCTGCCCCTCCCCTGCTCGACCCTGTCTCTTGCTCAAGAGTAAATAAACGTTAAACACACTCATGGAAAACCGAAAGGCAGCCTCCCTGTGTTTTGTTTGTTTGGACAGGTTATGGAGGAATTTTACAATATATTTGGTCCAGAACTAAAGGCAGTGACGGGGGATCCCAAGCGCATTGACGATGTCCTGTGCAGGGTGGACAGCCTGGTCACCCCCATGGAAAACCTGACCTTTGACCCCTTCAGCATCAAGTCTTCCCAGTACTGGAAGTATGTGATGGATGAATTCAAGATTGAAGTTCTGGCAAGTAACTCATCTATAGATTTGATCTTGGGAGTGGGTACCATGGTTCCCCCATGTTAAATTTGTTTCGTTATGCTTAGGATTTTTTTTTTTTTTTATCACAAAAAGTAATACCCTTACTTGTAAAAAACAGAAGCAATACCATAAGAGAGTCCTAAATACAGACCGGACCGAGGATTGCTGCAGGGGAGGAAGGTGGGGGGATGGGCTAAACGGATGGTGGGCATTAAGGAGGGCACTTGTTGGGATGAGCACGGGGCGTCATATATGAGGGATGAATCACTGGGTTCTACTTCTGAAACCAATGCTACACGTATATGTCAACTAACTTGAATTTAAATAAATAAATAAATAAAAACAAATGATACTGAGGAATGTAAGATAAAAATGAACATTCCTTAATCTTTTTTGTCCCCATTCCTATCTCTAGGCAGAATAAGGTTAAGTCAAGCTAGACACAGTAGCATCTCCACAAAGGTGGGTTTGCTGTATAATTGGGGAGGACATAGGAGGCTGAAGAATGGGACTTGGTTTAGTAGGCAGTAGGGAGCCACTGAGGTTACAGAGTGAGGTAATCAGAATTATGGTTGACGAAGGTTCTTCTGGTCACAGCATAGGCTGATTTAGGCCGGGGAATGAGAGGAGGTGGGGAGATGATATTAGGAGGTTGTGGCCTGGGGTACGGGGGAGGCAGAACCTGTCAAAGAGAGGCTGTAGCTGAGAATATGGTTTCACGCCACACAGCGTGATACGATGGGGGATGGTCCATCGTGGTTACTCTTTCAGCTTCATGTGGGAGGCACATCAGCAGCGTCCCCACTTTAGGTCTTGAGTAATTGTTTTTATAACCAGAGCATCTTTTTCTATGGGCAACCCCAGACTGTTCTTGGGTTATCTAAACATTTCCATTTTAATTACATCCGGTGTATTCTTAGCTTCTGTTTTGTTTTAAGTGTTATTTTCATTTATTTTTTAATTTAATATTTACTTATTTTTAGAGAGAGAGAGAGAGAGAGAAACAGAGCATGAATGGGGGAGGAACAGAGAGAGAGGGACACACAGAATCCCAAGCAGGCTCCAGGCTCTGAGCTGTCAGCACAGGGCCCGATGCAAGGCTTGAAGTCATGGACCACGAGATCATGACCTGAGCTGAAGTCAGTCACTCAACTGACTGAGCCACCCAGACGCCCCTATTAATTTTTATTTTTAAAAATGTTTAGTTAGAGGGAGGGACAGAGTGCACAAGTGTGGGAGGGGCAGACAGAGAGAGGGAGACACAGAATCTGAAGCTGTCAGCTCAGAGTCTGACGTGGGGCTCAAACCCACAAACTGTGAGATCGTGACCTGAGCTGAAGTCAGAGGGTAACCGACTGAGCCACCCACGCGCCCCTAAGTGTTACTAATTTTTAAATTGAATTTTTCATTGAAGTCACTTTGTCAAGTAATACTAAAAGGCAAATAATAAGAAAAAACAGCCCCATGCTTAACCTTCTCCGTTCCCATTCTTGATGTCATTTTTCACAATTCTAGATGTTTCTTTTGTTGTTCACCTTCATATTTTCTAAAGAACTTGCCAATGTGGTTATCTCCTGATGTATCTAATATAATCAGTTTCAGACAACTGTTAACTTTTCAGAGTAGATGTGGACTTTACTGTCCTACTCCTTCCCCATACCCACTTGTCCCCCTGTCATCTAACATAGATTTATCATAACTTTTGGCTAAATTAATGATTAGTGTTTACTCCTTATGTCTGTGTAAACAGTGTTCACTGCTGAGCCAAGAAGCACATCATAAGCACACTGCCTTTCTTGTTCAACCCTTCATTTTTCCTGAAGTTAATCATTGCTTTTATTTTTATTTGCCTGGTTATTTACATACCTGTTATTTTTTCCCCCAACTGCTCTAACATCTCTGCCACATATTTATCAATAATGGGTTCTGTCTGCTTAAAAATATGAGTGCTATTAGTTTCCTGGAGGCCTTTGTCCCAGAGCTCTCTGTCCTTCTGTCCCAGTCTATATTGTTTGCTCTTTAGCTTTATTGCAAAGTAGTCACCCTAGGACTTCTCATCTTTTCTCCTCTGTATTGGATCCTGTTTTCTAGATTTCACATCTTCCTCTTTTCTTGTTTAGGCCTTTGTTTTGCTGAAGCACATTTTTTAGTATCTTCCTAAGAAAGGTTTCATGGGACATCTCTCTTTTATGTCTTGTGTGAATTCTGGAATAAAGTTAGGTACAGAATTTAAGATTGAAGTAACTTTTCTTTGGGCGAGGGGGGCGTCTGGATGGCTAAGTCGGTTGGGTGCCTGACCCTCGATTTCGGCTCTGGTCATGATCTCACATGACCAGAGTTCAAGCCCTGCATCGGGCTCTGTGCTGATAGCATGGATCCTGCTTGGGATTCTTCCTGTCTCTCTGCCCCTCCCCTGCTTGTGCTCTCTCAGTCTTTCAAATTAAGACTTAAACAAACAAAAAAGAAATAACTTTTCTTCAGATATTGAGGGTATTGTTCATTGATTTCTAGCTTCTAGCATTATCACAACTCTGCTGTCCTTCTGATTCAATTTTTCTAGAACTAACCTTCCACTCTTCATAGACTGGGGCGGGATGAGGGTATAGAGGGTACATGGTGGCCTGGCTGTGCAGGGCGGAGGAGGGATCCTGTGTTTGCCCCTCGCCTTCCTGGTGCCTCGTGTCTCCAAATGTTCATGGAGGTCTCGTGGGGAGTAAACAGGTACCTACCTGTTCCCCTATTGCCAGCATTTCGTTGTAATCCTCTGCCTTCTGTAGAGTTACTTTCCATCTGCCTAAGACTCCTGAACTATCTTCTCTCCTGTTGTGTCCTCTCCTGCTTTCTTTGTTTGTAGGAGTTAACACTTAAAAAAAAATTTCCTTCCTACCATTCTGAGTGGAACAAGGGGAGGGGAACAGAAAACCAATGTAGCCAATCTGCTGTTTTTAACTGGGCACCAGCTTCCACTAAAGCACAAGGGAAATCTATCGCAAGTCACAAATTTGTTTTTTGCTTATTTCTTGCCGCTTTGTTTTTGCAGGATAATTATGGGGACGTGAGGGCTGTGTTTCTGACTTGTGCTTTTTTTTTTTTTTTTTTTTTTGGCAGGTTATTGAAAAAGAAGCAAAAAATTTTATTGATGAATCTTTTAAGACACTTCGATCAGCTGAAGCAGCGTTTGACATGCTTCTAAAATTTAAGCATATTCGTTCACGGGACGCTATTAATCGGCAAATGATGATGAAATTTAATGATATCCTGGCACAGTATTGTAAAGAGGTAATTGAAAGATCGACAGGTGCCAGAGCAGTGGAAGGACACTGGGCAAAATGTGGAGAACTGAATGGGGCCATTATCTGTCTCTCCTATTCAAATTCAGAGAGGCTGTGGAATTTTCCCCAGTGAGCATGTCACATGCCACAGATAACCAAAACAAAGTGGGTTTGTTTGTTTAGTGAGGAAATTCAGTAAGGATTTATCAAGTACAATATCATACACCTTACATTGTGATGGGCTCTGTACGAGTTTGTAGTTGTAACAATCACATTAGTAACAGCAGAAGTCCTAGCTAACCGTGTGCCGAGATCATGTATGTATTTGCATATTAATTCAGAACAATGTATCCGGTGCTCACATATTTCCAGGTATGGTGTTAGGCACAGAGGTAGGTAAATGAAACGCAGATTTTTCCTTCAAGTACCCAGTGGGAGAAACAGACAAAAAAACAAAAACAAAAAAACCCAACTTATCATCTTATTCAGAGGATGAAATGAGAATATGTGAAATAATTTGGTCAACGTCAGTTAGCAAAATACAAAGGGACAAACTGGTCTCCAAATATGTGGTTTCCTCTTGATGCGGTACCAAGAGGCTACGAACTTTGTAGTAAAAACCTTTACTTTGTAGTAAAGGTTTGTTATTTTACGTGAAGCTTTGAAGGTCAGAAGTCTACAGTGGTTGCACTGGGTTGAAAACAAGGAGTCAACAGGGCTGTAGCCTTTCTGGAGTCTCTAGGGAGATTGGATCTCCTTGTTTTTTTTCCCCCCAGCTTTTAGAGATTCGTGGCCCCCTTCCATCTCCAAAGCCAGCGATGGCTAGTCCCACTTCCGTCTGGGGAAAGACTCTGACCCTCTCTTCCGCCTCTTCCTTCCTTTTGTAAGGGCCCTTGTGATTACCTTGGGCCCACTCAGATAATCCGGGGTCATAGTCCTATTATGAGGTCAGCTGATTGTCAACCTCAATTCCCCTTTGTCATGTAATGTAGTAAATTTACAGATTCTGGGCATCGGGACCAGGGGATGCCTGGGGGGTGGGGGGGGGATGTTATTCTGTCTCCCACATCTAATTACCCACGTGAGAGTGTGGAGATGCTTCTTTTAAAATGCAGGTCCAGGGGCGCCTGGGGGGCTCAGTCGTTTAAGTGTCTGACTTCGGCTCAGCTCATGATCTCGAAGGTCGTGAGTTCAAGCCCAGCATCAGGCTCTGTGCTGACAGCTCAGAGCCGGGAGCCTCCTTCGGATTCTGTGTGTGTGTGTGTGTGTCTCTCTCCTTCTCTCTCTCTGCCCCTCCCCGGTTCGTGCCCTGTTTCTCTCCTCTCTGTCTCTCTCTTTCTCTCAAAAATTAACTTAAAAAATAAAATAATAAAATACAGGTCCAGACCATGTGGTCCACCAAATCCACTTCTGGGTGTATACCCTAAAAAATTGCAAAGAAGGCTTTTTTAAAATGTTTGTTTATTTTGAGGGAGAGAGAGAGAGAGCAAGCGGGGGAGGGAAGAGGGAGAGAGAGAATCCAACCAGGCCCCGTGTTGTCAGGGCACACCCCGACGCGGGGCCTGAACTCATGAACTGTGATAGATGAATGGATACATAAAATGTGGTCTGTCCATACAATGGAATATTCCCAGCCTTAGAAAGCAAGGATATTCTTTTTCTCTTTTAAATTTTTATTTATGTATTAAAAATTTTTTTTAATGTTTATTTTTTGTTATTTTTTTTTAATGTTTACTTATTATCGAGAGACAGAGCATGAGCATGGGAGGGGCAGAGAGACGGGGAGACGCAGAATCTGAAGCAGGCTCCAGGCTCTGAGCTGTCAGCACAGAGGCCGACGTGGGGCTCGAACCCACTAACTGTGAAGTCATGACCTGAGCTGAAGTCGGACGCTTAACCGACTGAGCCACCCAGGCGCCCCTTAATGTTTATTTTTGAGAGAGACAGAGCATGAGCATGAGCAGGGGAGGGGCAGAAAGAGACGGAGATGCAGAATCCGAAGCAGGTTCCAGGCTCCGAGCTGTCAGCACAGAGCCCGACGTGGGGCCCGAACCCACGAACCGTGAGATCATGACGTGAGCCGAAGTCCGACGCCCAACCGACGGAGCCCCCCGGGCGCCCCAAGAAAGGACATTGTGACACAGGCTCCAACATGGGTGAATCTGAAGACATTATGTTAAGTGAGAGAAGCCAGTCAAAAAAACCCCAATTACTGTATGATTCCACTTACATGAGGTGTTTAGAGGAGTCAGATTCCCGGAGGCAGGAAGTAGAGTGGAGAGCACCAGCGGCCAGGGGAGGAGGAGGGGGAGTTAGTGTTTCACGGGTCAGTGTGTCAGTTTGAGACCATGAAAGTGTGGGAGGTGGATGCAGGTGGTGGTTGTGTGACGGTGTGAATGTGCTTAATGCCACTGAAATGCACTTAAACATGGTAAGCTTTGAGGCGCCTGGGTGGCTCAGTCAGTTGGGCATCCGACTCTCGGTTTCGGCTCAGGTCATGATCGCACAGTTGGTGAGTTCGAGCCCCGCATCGGGCTCCGTGCTGACAGCTGCTTGGGATTCTCTCTCCCCTCTCTCTCTCTGCCCTGCAACCCCCCCCCGCCAATACATAACCATTAAAAATGTAAAGACCTACATCTCAAGTTAAATCTTTCTTGGCGAACATGCTGATGCATATCACAGACCACTTTTGATTGCTTTTCAGATCGACATAGTTAATAAACTCTTTGTTCAGAACCTGGACAACCCGCCACTGTGTAAGAACCACCCTCCGGTAGCAGGTGCCATCTACTGGGAACGGTCCCTGTTCTTTCGGATCAAGCACACCATCCTCCGATTTCAGGAAGTGGAGGAGATATTGGAGAGTGACCGAGGAAGAGAGGTATGTTGCTTCCCCGGAGCTGTCGCCGGGCGTATCTCACGGGCGACCTAGAGCCGCCGGTGTGAGGAGCAGATCCTGGCCTGCGACTTCGAAGGCCTTTCCTGTGGTCCCTGATTTCGGGCTCATACATATGATCGGGCTTCTCCCTGAACTTGATTTTCAGCTTCTCTGGAGGGTGACCATCTTTCTGATAATACTGTTCCTCCCCCACCCATGGGGTTTTGAATGTTATATAGAAGGGGTTGACAAATCTTTTCTTGAAAGGTCCAGAGAGTAGGGGCGCCTGGGTGGCTCTAGTCGGTTAAGCGTCCTACGGCTCAGGTCACGATTTCGCGGTTCGTGAGTTCGAGTCCCACATCGGGCTCTGCGCTGACAACTCAGAGCCTGGAGCCTGCTTCGGATTCTGTGTCTCCCTCTCTCTCTCTCCCCCTCCCTTTCTTGCGCACGCTCTCTCTCTCAAAAATAAATAAACGTTAAAAATAAATTTCAAAAGGTAAAAGCCGTTCTTAGCTCTTGGGCTGAGGTCTGCTGATCTCTGCTCGTCGGCCTGGATTTCAAGCCGTACCTTCTCATACATACCCTGCAAAATTCTTGGAAATCTGTATACCTATTTTTGCAAAATGCACTAACATTTTTTTTTTAATAGAGTGAGAGAAAGAGAGGAAAAGGTGTTAGATTTCTGAGGACAAACTGACGATTGCTGAGTTCTTTGACAGGTGAGACAGAAGTACTTGGAGGTGGGCTGGACAATGAAAGACTACGAAGACAGAAAGTATGAGCTGTGGAAAGAGGTAACGGAACAGGCCCTGCCGAATCTTATGAAGAAGAGTCTGCTTACTAAGGTGCGTACTTCCAGACCCTTGTCCAGATCGTGGCGGTCGGGTTAGGTGATGGCGTCTGCGATTTTCTGGAGGTCTGGTTTGTCGGCACGGTTTGCCGTTGATAGGTATTTCCAAGTGGAAGACAGAGAAGGGCCAAGGTTGTCCGGGGAGGAGAGGACAGGGGCAGAGAGGGAGGAGGCGGAGGCAGCATAAGGTCACGGTTAGGAAATGCGCCCGAATCCGGCAGCCCTGCTGACTCTGTGGGCGAGTGGCTTCACACCGAGCCTCAGTTTCCCCATTTGTAAAACGAGTTGGATCAGATGATATCAACACGCAAAGTATTAGCTGAATCGGGTGTGAAATGGCTGACAGTTGAGCTATGGAAAAAACACCATTTTGCACGATTCACCCTTATGTACAGTGCTTTAGCCGGAGCCTACTGCCCAGCAGATGCTCCGTAAAGAAATACTAGCCGTGAGGGAGGAGACACCCGCGCACAGCATCTCTAGGTGTGTGGCCTCTGAAACCCTGAAGTAGGTTCCGAAATGAGTGCAGAGGGCCAGACTGGAGACGGCTTGGGTCCCATCAAAAGGGGCAGCTCCTGCTCAATCCCGGTCTCTGCTTGTCAGCGTTCCTGGTTTTTCCAGGGAAGCCAGAATTCCGGATTTGCGTGCGATTGAGCGCTTTTTGGACGTGGGTGGCTAAGTCGAATTCTTTAAACCCTGTTCACTGAACAAAATACGTGTTCTAGCTAGCTCCAGCCAGCCTCCCGGTCCATCAGGGCATCAAGGGCCCTACGCTGATCGTCTGCAAATTTATGTTGAACTTGGGTCGTCTGGACCGCTTCTTGGACCGCCCTTGCCATGCTTGTGAAATGTCTCTTCCACAGACTTCTGCCGCTGCTGATGAGGCTGCGAACTCCGAGAAGGGGGCCGTGTTTGTAATAAATTTTTCACCTGCTCTCAGGGAGATTATTAACGAAACAAAGTACTTGGAACAGTTAGGATTCCCCGTCCCCGAGTTAGCAAGAAATGTTGCTCTCCAGGAGGACAAATTTCTTAGGTAAAAAGATTTGTCTCTTAAATCAACAGGGAACTTTTTGATCTCAGGACCCCTTCCTATTCCATTCCGTTAAAAATTATTGACAACCCCACCCCCTCCTGCTTTCATTTGTCTGCATTTTATAGCTACCGGTATTTACCATGCTGGAAATTAAAACGAAGCAATGTGCGAACTGTGTATCTCTCCATTCACCTGAAAGTAACAATAACAAACCTGTTATGTGTTAAAACAAACACTTCCTAATGAGAAGTATACCGATATTTTCCAGAAAAGGAAGTTAGTGGGAAGGTTGGCATTGTTTTAAATTTCTGCAAACCTTTCGATCAAAGTTTTAGGCTGGTTAAAGGTCTTTTGTAACGTAGATAAAGGGTAAGCTGTTTACGAGCTCTGTTGTGCGTCCTCATGTCAATGACTTTCCTGTAACGCACAGGTACACAGACGGAATACAGCGTATGCTGGATCATTATCACATGCTCGTAGGAAAGTTAAATGAGGCAGAGGCTCTGCTTCTCGACGATCATTCCCAGGAATTGATAAGAGTCTTTAGGTCTGGATATAAGAGGTTAAACTGGAACTCACTAGGTAACATAATTCATCCTCCTATTCATTGCCTTGTAGACTTTGGAATGCAAAAGATATATGCTTGTAGATTATTTTAGTTGAATTATAATCTTTGCGTGTCTATAGATACGGTCAACACCCAGGTTTTGAATATTAATCATTTATATTTGGTGGAACTTTGAATTCATCTCAAGGCTTTTGTTGGGACTGAAGACAAGATTTGGGCACTCTGCTGACCCAGTGCTTTCTCCTCCAAAAATAAAGCAGCCTTTACTGTTTTTCCTAATATTTTTCTATTGTTTTCTAATATTAACAATTTTAATTTTGAGATAATTTATAGATTCACACCCAGTTGTAAGAATTAATACAGAGAGGTCCTGTTTACCCTTTACCCAGTGCCCTGGCAGTAACTTCTTGCAAAACTGTAGTACAACGCACAACTCAGATGCATGGACAGTTGAGGCACAGAGCATTTCCATGCCACAGGGATAACTCATGTTGCCCTTTTATTTATATTTATTTTTAAAAAATTAAAAAAATTTTTAATGTTTATTTATTGTTGAGAGAGGGAGAGAGACAGAGTGTGAGCAGGGGGCGGGGGTGCAGAGAGAGAGGGAGACACAGAATCCGAAGCAGACTCCAGGCTCTGAGCTGTCAGCACAGAGCCTGACACGGGGCTCGAACCCGTGAGCTGTGAGATCATGACCTGAGCCGAAGTCAGCCGCTTAACCGACTGAGCCACCCAGGCGCCCCTATTTAAAAAAAATTTTTAATGTTTATTTTTGAGAGAGAGAAGGAGGCAGGCAGAGAGGGAGGGAGACACAGAATCTGAAGCAGGTTCCGGGCTCTGAGCTGTCGGCACAGAGGCCGACGTGGGGCTGGAATTCACAAACTGTGAGATCATGACCTGAGCCAAAGTCGGACGCTCAACCAACTGAGCCACCCAGGTGCTCCACATGTTGCCCTTTAAAAAAAAAAAATTTTTAATGTTTATTTATTTTGACAGAGAGAGAGAGAGAGACAGAGCATAAGTGGGGGAGGGGCAGAGAGAGAGAGGGAGACACAGAATTGGAAGCAGGCTCCAGGCACCAAGCTGTCAGCACAGAGCCCGACGCGGGGCTCGAACTCACGGAGCGCGAGATCATGACCCAAGCCGAAGTCGGACGCTCAACTGACTGAGCCACCCAGGGACCCCACATGTTGCCCTTTTAAAGTCCTACCCACCTCACTCCCATTCCCAGCCTCAACCCGTGCAATCGCGAATCCATTCTCCATTTCTATAATTTCGTCATTTCTAGAGTGCTCTATAAAGGAAATCATATATGCCCTTTTGGGTTGACTTTTCCACCTTAGCCTGATTCTCTGGAGGGTCGTCCAAGACGTTGCACATATCGGTAGTGTGTTCCTCTGGTGACTGAAATCTCATGGTTTCAATGTGCCACAGTTAGGTTAGCCATTCACCTGTTGAAGGATATCTGGGTTGCTTCCAGGTTTGGCTATGATGAGTAGACGTTTGTGCCATAAAGCCATTTGTGTGTGGGGTTTTATGTGAACGTGAGTTTCATTTCACTGGGATAAGTGCTCAGGAGTGCAGTTTCTGGGTCCCCTACTACTCGCATATTTAGTCTTTTTTTTTTTTTTTTTTAAATTAATTGCCGTGGAGCTGGCTGTGCTATCGTATATTTCCACCTGCAATGTATGTTCCACTTTTTCTGGATGTTGGCCAGTATTTTGGTATTATCACTATTTTTAAAAAATTGTAGCCATCATGTAGCTCTGTGATGATCTCATGGCTTTGATTTGCATTTCTGTATTGGGGGATGATGCTGAGAATCGTTTCGTGTGCTTCTTTGCCATCTGTATGTCTTTTTTGGTGAGATGTCTGTGTTTTTGCCCATCTTCTAATCCTATTGTTTGCTTTTTTACTTTGAGAGTTCTTTATATGGTTTAGATACTAGCCTTTTGTGGGATACGTGGTTTGCAGATATTTTCTCCCAGTCTGTAGCTTGTGTTTTCATTCTCCTAACAGCATCTTTTGCAGAGCAAAAGTTTAAAATTTTGAGAACCCCAATTTATCAAGTTTTCCTTTTATGGATCATGCTTTTGGTGTCAAGTCTAAGGACTCTTTTTGCCTAGACTGACATCCCAAAGATTTTCTCCTTTTTTTCCCCCAAGTATGTTATAATTTTATATTTTCTAGGTAAGTCTGTGATCAATCTTGATTTTTTTTTTTCTGTACAAAGTGTGAGGCTTAAGGTGAGGCTAATTTCTCCTCCTTCTCCTTGACTATGGCTATCCAATTGCTTCAGCATCATTTGTTGAAAAGGGTGACTTTTTCCCATTAAGTTGCATTTGCACCTTTGTAAAACACCAGTTGGTCATATTTGTATGGGTCTGTTTCTGGGTTTTGTGTTCTGTTGATCTATGTGTCTGTAGCTATATGCTAAGTCTCGAAATTGGGTAGGTAGCCTGATTCTAACCATTTTTTCTCTTAAGCAAATTGTTTTGGCTGTTCCAGTTTCTTTGTTTTTCCATATAAATTTTAGAATAATCTTGTCTGTATCTACCAAAAAATGCTTGCTGGGATTTTGATGGGAATTGTGTTAACTCGGTATATCAGTTTGGGGAAAATTGATATCTGTACTGGGTTGAGCTTTGTGATCCATGAACATGGTATATCTTTCCATTTATTTAGATCTTTGATTTCTTTTTTTTAATTTTAAAACATGTTTTTAATGTTTATTTACTTTTGAGAGAGAGAGAATATGCAAGCAGTGGAGGGGCAGAGAGAAAAGGAGACACAGAATCTGAAGCAGGCTCCAGGCTCCAGGCTCCAAGATGTCAGCACAGAGCCCAATGTGGGGCTCGAACCCAGGAACCATGAGATCATGACCTGAACTGAGGTTGGATGCTCAACTGACTGAGCCACCCAGATGCCCCTGATTTCTTTCATTAGCACTGTGTCATTTTCAACATACAAGTTTTGTACGTGTTTTGTTAGATTTATGCTGAAGTATTTAATTTTTTGTTGAATGGTTGTAAATGATACTGTGTTCTTAATTTTGGTGTCCACATGTTTGCCACTAGTCTGTAGAAATACAATTAATTTTTTAATGTAATTCCGTCTGCCTCCATGGCCTTCGCTGATGCTATCATGACAGGCATGAGGGGCAGAGACATTGGGGTGCCTCATCACAGTTTTATGAAGGTGGAAATCTAGGCTCTTACCGGAATGAGTTTGAGTGAGGTCATGGTTTTGTCTATGGAGTTTGGAGCAGAGCAGTGACTGTGTAAAATTTTCTGTCTTGCCAGGATGCCCCTTTCCTGGTCCTTTGGCTAAAGAGGGCAGGCTTCTTTTTGGACTTTGGCATTTATGGTTGCCAGCTTCTTCAGCTCCGCATCTGAGATACAGAAGGAAAAAGAACCCAGGAAATTCATCACTGTGAACCCTTGGGTCGCCGAGTGGGGACTCAAGGTCCCTAGCCAGTTGGCTTCTCTCCACTTTTTAGAGTCTTATGTTTGTTTGATAGATAATGTGCAGGGTTCTTAACTGTGATTAGCAGGAGGAATAAGGAAAAGCACATCTCCCCCCTCTTCCTGGAAGTAGAAGTTCCCTTTACTTTTTTTAAAAAGGCATTTTTGCTCTTCTTTTTCCCCCTGCTTCCTCTTTCCCTTATTTTCAAATCTTCTCCCTTCTTTTCTTTGTCATTTCCTTCTCTTCTTCCTATCTCCTTTGGGTGGAAAACATGTATGTTTGGACTTGGGCTCCGGAGCTAAACCCCTGGGTTAAAAGTCCAGCTCCGCCCACGTGACTCAACCTTGTGGAGGCTCAATATCCTCATCTGTAAATTCAGCATAATATTAATACCCAATTCACAGGACTGTTGTAAAAAATTGATGACAGAATAATATGCCTAGACTGCTATATGACCAATCACATGTGTTTAATCCAGGTATACTATTCGTATTATTGCTGGTTATTTTTCTTTCTTTAAAAAAATTTTTTTTAACGTTTATTGATTTTTTGAGAGAGAGCACGAGCACAAGCAGGGGAGGGGCAGAGAGAGAGGGAGACACAGAATCCGAAGCAGGTTCCGGGCTCTAGGCTCTGAGCTGTCAGCACAGAGCCTGACGCAGGACTCGAACTCACAAACCGTGAGATCATGACCTGAGCCGAAGTCGGAAGCTTAGCCGACCGAGCCCCCCATGCGCCCCTGCTGGTTACTTGTCTAAGCAGCAGGCCAAAGGTGATGTACGCGGGTCAGGGTAGAGTGTAGGTTCAGGTTGCCATGCCAGTGAGAAGACAACAGAGCTGGACCTTCTGTTTCTCCTCACAGTGCTTTAGATGATGATTTGCTAAAATCTGAGCAGGAGAAATGTATCGTTCAGTTGACTCTGAGAACAGGGCTCCTTGTCCTAGTCCCCAAGGGTGCTACGTGGATGTTTGCTACCACGAATACCCAAGGGGATGGAATGGACATGGTCTCTCCTGGGAAGGGATGCCAATATTAACATTCTGGATGTTGGTCGGCAGGGTATGGACAGAAAGAGCTGAAAGCCAAGTATCTTTTTTTTTTTTCCTCTCTCTCTTTTCTCCTTCTGAAGGTATTGCTGACTACATAACTCGGTGCAAACAGGCCATTGGGAAATTCGAGTCCCTTGTCCACCAGATTCATAAGAATTCAGACGACATTTCTTCCAGGCTGACGTTAATAGAGTCTGTAAATCTCTTTAAATATCCAGCAGCTAAAAGTGAGGAAGAACTCCCAGGTAGATATGATTTCTTATTTCTCTGATTACAGAAGAAATTAAATGAAAGAACCCATTGGTCATGGCTGCGTGTGCACAGGCGTGCACCCCCCCACCCCTCCCCCACGTTTGTTTAGGAATAAAACCATTCCTAAAGGTCTTAGTCATTTACTGGAAAGGATCATGGGTAATTCTTGCTTTTTGCCCTGTTTTATGTCTTGCTTAGTTTCACGGATCTCTGACTCTGTGCAGACCAGTAGTACTTTTGTCAATAACTTTATAACAGTAACACAGATTGTGTTTTTATGGGCTCACGTTTACTTGTTCAAGCAACATCTTTTAAGCGGTCTTAGATGAGTCTAAAAGCAATTCAAGAAAAGCAAAATCGCCCAGAGAAAATAAAAGCCGCCTTTTGCACGTGGTGTGCTTTGGCACACGCAATGCACATCCCTGTGTTGTCATTTATTCTTTTACTTAGGGCGTGTCGTGAACTTTTGGTGTTGACGTATTTTCTGCTTGCGGTCTAGATTGGCGGCTGCTTTTGTATTTTTAAGATCTGCAGTTAGCGTTTGGATGGCTCTGCGAGTAACATCCCTCCCCGTGTTCACGAAGGACTGTAACCGGTGTCTTCCTCTTCAGGCGTGAAGGAATTCTTTGAGCACGTTGAGCGAGAAAGGGCCAAAGACGTGGACCACATGGTCAGGTGGTATCTTGCCATTGGGCCTCTGCTGACCAAAGTCGAGGGTCTGGTCATCCACACCAACACAGGCAAGGCTCCCAAACTGGCCTTCTATTACGAATACTGGGAACATAAAATTTATGACGTCTTGACAAAGCTCATCCTGAAGTAAGTCCACCTCGTTTCCTGTCGTGAAGGCAGTGTGCATAGATTAAAGGAGTTTACGCATAGAAGTAGTTAAAGGAAGGGTCATAGAGTGCAGAATAGAAATGATTTGGACAGTAAGTCTGCTCTCTGGTCAAAGAGCGCTCACAGGAGGGAAGGATGGCTTTCTAATCTGGCTCACATTCTTGTCAGGCCCCTCAATGTTCGGAAAAGGAAATTATCCCTCGTGGGATCATTCTGGGAAGCCGCCCTAGGACATTCAATGTCTTCTATGTGAAGGACCCCAGAAGAAATTTCTCTAGTGTCCCTTTTGAGCTTAGCCTCCTGAGAAAGTATTATTTTTCTTTTTGTCTTTTGTTTTTTGTTGTTTTGTTTTTAAACGGTGTGGATACTATGGATTGTTGACTTGAAAGATTTCCCTTTTCTCCTTGACTGCTAGGAAACTTAGAACCAAATTTGTAGCCTAAATGAAGCAAATGTAGAAGTATTTACGATTGCATTGTCAGTTACATTCTTGTGACTCTAGACTCTATACATACTCTCTGCGTATATGTATGTATTTGAATCTAACACGTATGAGAGCTTACTCTGAAGGCTCGTGTTCTACTCCTTTTACAATCTCACCCTCGTTTTCCGGACACAGTGTGTTGGAAGATTAAGCGACTTTCTTAGCCTCGGTCACACACACACACCTTGTAAGAAGAACGGCTAGGATGCGAACCCGGTCCAGCATCACTTCGCTAAACATCTGTGATACGTGTCTCTTTCCTTTATTTTATCCCACTTTGAGTGTAGGGTCTCTTACTGCAGTCAAAGCATTCTTGTGAGCTGCTAAAGTCCACTTGGGAACAAGACGTTAATAAATAAAATAAATACCTTTGGTCGTCTTGCTTCCTGGACCCAGTTTGACAAATTTCACTAAGTTGATCCTTTAC
The DNA here is from genome assembly GCF_018350215.1 of Panthera leo. Taxonomy (NCBI): domain Eukaryota; kingdom Metazoa; phylum Chordata; class Mammalia; order Carnivora; family Felidae; genus Panthera; species Panthera leo. The sequence continues at coordinate 6,018,677 of NC_056690.1, read as the reverse complement.
AAAAATCTGTTTTCTACACGCTTCATTTATCTTCTTTTTTTTTGTTTGTTTGTTTTTCATTATTGTTTCTTAGATTCCTGCAGCAGCTTCTTACACGGGGCACCTCCTATAGTGTTTCCTTTTTTAATATGCTATGCTTTCCCTTGATCCGTCTGTCGATCCGTCCATCCATCCATCCACTCATTCACTCATTCATTCACTCACGGGTTTCTTAGATCCTGCGTGTGTCAGGCACCAGGCCAGACAGGGCCCCTCTCCTTCTGGATCTTTTCCATCCTCATAGGAGAGACACAACACACCAGGAACCCAGACATAACCAAGATGATTTCTGTGAAAGAAAGAAAGCAGCGCAGTGTTTTGGGACAGGAAACAGAGTGGCCGTTGTAAGGGGGTGCTCAAGAAAGCCACCCTGAGGCCGCGTTTTAGCTGAATCCCGAGGACCAGGAGTGAGCCACAAGAGGGGGGCCCTTTCTGGGAGAAGACAAAGCCAGTTTTATGACCATCTTTCCCGAACCATGTGGAACAGCTTTTGGAAGTCATCACTGTTACTCAGGTGTCTTTCGACTAATAGATATTCACTTCCCAAAAGTAGAAATGAACTACATATAAGTATAGGCCAAAACGGGGGCACAGAATAAAACTCAGTGCGCATTGCCCGCTATGACGCCAGAACGTCTTACTCCACACAGAGGGTTTTCACGTGTGACTTTTGCGACACCAGCCGTTTCCGTCAAGTGTTGGATATACTCCACTTCAGTGAGTCCTGGGTCTGTCTGTCTTTTTTTTTTTTTTTTTTTTTAACCCCTCTTAGGAATTTGCAGTCTTTTAATTCTTTAATCCTGGGAAACGTCCCTCTGTTCCAAACGGACACCATCCTGACGGCGCCCGAGATCATCCTCAACCCCAACGCGAGTGAGATCGACAAAATGTGCGTCCGTTGCGTCCGAAATTGCGTGGAGATCACCAAGGTAAGGGCGGAGGGGTCTGCGGATCCACAGCGGGGCTTGTGGCCACCGACCACCAGGCCCGCCGGCTTTGGGGAGCACGTCGCCGAGGCCGCGGAGAGCATGGGCTCCGCTCTGCTTCTTGTCCAGACTCTTGCCCTCCTCTGGGCTCCTCTTCCAGCCCTCGAGAGCCTGGGTGTCCCAAGGCTCGATCCAGGCTCCCTTTTCTCCTCTCCGCGTGATCCCGACCAGTCTCCTGCCTTTTAATGCCATCCTCGCCCAGACCTCTCTACTACCCACCCTGCTCTTCAAGTCTCTTGCCTCCTCGATGTGTCCCCTGCGACCCTGGTGTTGGCAGGTCCAAGGTGGAATTCTCGGCTTCCCGTCTTGCACCCTGCCCCTGCCCCCGGTTTCCCTACTGCAGGAAGCGGCGGCCGCAGCAGCCCAGATGCACGAGCCGGGAGCCCAGGAGCCGGCCCCGATTCTAGGGTTTCCTGTCGTCAACCTCTGTCCCGCCCATCGGAGGTCTGGTTGACTCTCGGCATCCCTCCCCTGGACAATTGCATGTTTCCACACCCCCTCCTCCACCACGGCGGGGGGGAGGGGAGGTTCAGAATTCTCTTTTTCTTTTTTTTTTCTTTTTTTTCTTTTCTTTTTTTTTCCAATATATGAAATTTATTGTCAAATTGGTTTTCATACAACACCCAGTGCTCATCCCAAAAGGTGCCCTCCTCGATACCCATCACCCACCCTCCCCTCCCTCCCACCCCCCCCTCAACCCTCAGTTTGTTCTCAGTTTTTAAGAGTCTCTTACGCTTTGGCTCTCTCCCACTCTAACCTCTTTTTTTTTTTTCTCCTTCCCCTCCCTCATGGGTTTCTGTTAAGTTTCTCAGGATCCACATAAGAGTGAAACCATATGGTATCTGTCTTTCTCTGTATGGCTTATTTCACTTAGCATCACACTCTCCAGTTCCATCCACGTTGCTACAAAGGGCCAGATTTCATTCTTTCTCATTGCCACGTAGTACTCCATTGTGTATATAAACCACAATTTTTTAATCCATTCATCAGTTGATGGACATTTAGGCTCTTTCCATAATTTGGCTATTGTTGAAAGTGCTGCTATAAACACTGGGGTACGAGTGCCCCTATGCATCAGCAGCACTCCTGTATCCCTTGGGTAAATTCCTAGCAGTGCTACTGCTGGATCATAGGGCAGGTCTATTTTTAATTTTTTGAGGAACCTCCACACTGTTTTCCAGAGTGGCTGCACCAGTTTGCATTCCCACCAACAGTGCAAGAGGGTTCCCGTTTTTCCACATCCTCTCCAGCATCTATAGTCTCCTGATTTGTTCATTTTGGCCACTTTGGCGTGAGGTGATATCTGAATGTGGTTTTGATTTGTATTTCCCTGATGAGGAGCGACGTTGAGCATCTTTTCATGTGCCTGTTGGCCATCCGGATGTCTTCTTTAGAGAAGTGTCTATTCATGTTTTCTGCCCATTTCTTCACTGGGTTATTTGTTTTTCGGGTGTGGAGTTTGGTGAGCTCTTTATAGATTTTGGATACTAGCCCTTTGTCCGATATGTCATTTGCAAATATCTTTTCCCATTCCGTTGGTTGCCTTTTAGTTTTGTTGGTTGTTTCCTTTGCTGTGCAGAAGCTTTTTATCTTCATAAGGTCCCAGTAGTTCATTTTTGCTTTTAATTCCCTTGCCTTTGGGGATGTGTCGAGTAAGAGATTGCTACGGCTGAGGTCAGAGAGGTCTTTTCCTGCTTTCTCCTCTAGGGTTTTGATGGTTTCCTGTCTCACATTCAGGTCCTTTATCCATTTTGAGTTTATTTTTGTGAATGGTGTGAGAAAGTGGTCTAGTTTCAACCTTCTGCATGTTGCTGTCCAGTTCTCCCAGCATCATTTGTTAAAGAGTCTGTCTTTTTTCCATTGGATGTTCTTTCCTGCTTTGTCAAAGATGAGTTGGCCATACGTTTGTGGGTCTAGTTCTGGGGTTTCTGTTCTACTCCATTGATCTATGTGTCTGTTTTTGTGCCAATACCATGCTGTCTTGATGATTACAGCATTGTAGTAGAGGCTAAAATCTGGGATTGTGATGCCTCCTGCTTTGGTCTTCTTCAAAATTACTTTGGCTGTTCAGGGCCTTTTGTGGTTCCATATGAATTTTAGGATTCCTTGTTCTAGTTTTGAGAAGAATGCTGGTGAAATTTTGATTGGGATTGCATTGAATGTGTAGATAGCTTTGGGTAGTATTGACATTTTGGCAATATTTATTCTTCCAATCCATGAGCAGGGAATGTCTTTCCATTTCTTTATATCTTCTTCAATTACCTTCATAAGCTTTCTATAGTTTTCAGCATACAGATCTTTTACATCTTTGGTTAGATTTATTCCTAGGTATTTTATGCTTCTTGGTGCAATTGTGAATGGGATCAGTTTCTTTATTTGTCTTTCTGTTGCTTCATTGTTAGTGTATAAGAATGCAACTGATTTCTGTACATTGATTTTGTATCCTGCAACTTTGCTGAATTCATGTATCAGTTCTAGCAGACTTTTGGTGGAGTCTATCGGATTTTCCATGTATAATATCATGTCATCTGCAAAAAGCGAAAGCTTGACTTCATCTTTGCCAATTTGGATGCCTTTGATTTCCTTTTGTTGTCTGATTGCTGATGCTAGAACTTCCAGCACTATGTTAAACAACAGCAGTGAGAGTGGGCATCCCTGTCATGTTCCTGATCTCAGGGAAAAAGCTCTCAGTTTTTCCCCATTGAGGATGATGTTAGCTGTGGGCTTTTCATAAATGGCTTTTATAATGTTTAAGTATGTTCCTTCTATCCCGACTTTCTCAAGGGTTTTTATTAAGAAAGGGTGCTGGATTTTGTCAAAGGCCTTTTCTGCATCGATTGACAGGATCATATGGTTCTTCTCTTTTCTTTTATTAATGTGATGTATCACGTTGATTGATTTGCGAATGTTGAACCAGCCCTGCATCCCAGGAATGAATCCCACTTGATCATGGTGAATAATTCTTTTTATATGCTGTTGAATTCGATTTGCTAGTATCTTATTGAGAATTTTTGCATCCATATTCATCAGGGATATTGGCCTGTAGTTCCCTTTTTTTACTGGGTCTCTGTCTGGTTTAGGAATCAAAGTTAATACTGGCTTCATAGAATGAGTCTGGAAGTTTTCCTTCCCTTTCTATTTCTTGGAATATCTTGAGAAGGATAGGTATTATCTCTGCTTTAAACGTCTGGTAGAACTCCCCTGGGAAGCCATCTGGTCCTGGACTCTTATTTGTTGGGAGATTTTTGGTAACCGATTCAATTTCTTCGCTGGTTATGGGTCTGTTCAAGCTTTCTATTTCCTCCTGATTGAGTTTTGGAAGAGTGTGGGTGTTTAGGAATTTGTCCATTTCTTCCAGGTTGTCCAATTTGTTGGCATATAATTTTTCATAGTATTCCCTGATAATTGTATCTCTGAGGGATTGGTTGTAATAATTCCATTATCATTCATGATTTTATCTATTTGGGTCATCTCCCTTTTCTTTTTGAGAAGCCTGCCTAGAGGTTTGTCAATTTTGTTTATTTTTTCAAAAAACCAACTCTTGGTTTCGTTGATCTGCTCTACAGTTTTTTTAGATTCTATATTGTTTATTTCTGCTCTGATCTTTATTATTTCTCTTCTTCTGCTGGGTTTAGGCTGCCTTTGCTGTTCTGCTTCTGTTTCCTTTAGGTGTGCCGTTAGATTTTGTATTTGGGATTTTTCTTGTTTCTTGAGATAGGCCTGGATTGCAATGTATTTTCCTCTCAGGACTGCCTTCGCTGCGTCCCAAAGCGTTTGGATTGTTGTATTTTCATTTTCGTTTGTTTCCATATATTTTTAAATTTCTTCTCTAATTGCCTGGTTGACCCACTCATTCTTTAGTAGGGTGTTCTTTAACCTCCATGCTTTTGGAGGTTTTCCAGACTTTTTCCTGTGGTTGATTTCAAGCTTCATGGCATCGTGGTCTGAAAGTATGCATGGTATAATTTCAATTCTTGTATACTTACGAAGGGCTCTTTTGTGACCCAGTATATGATCTATCTTGGAGAATGTTCCAGGTGCACTCGAGAAGAAAGTATATTCTGTTGCTTTGGGATGCAGAGTTCTAAATATATCTGTCAAGTCCATCTGATCCAATGTGTCATTCAGGGCCCTTGTTTCTTTATTGACCGTGTGTCTAGATGATCTATCCATTTCTGTAAGTGGAGTGTTAAAGTCCCCTGCAATTACCACATTCTTATCAATAAGGTTGCTTATGTTTATGAGTAATTGTTTTATATATTTGGGGGCTCCGGTATTCGGCGCATAGACATTTATAATTGTTACCTCTTCCTGATGTATAGACCCTGTAATTATTATATAATGCCCTTCTTCATCTCTTGTTACAGCCTTTAATTTAAAGTCTAGTTTGTCTGATATAAGTATGGCTACTCCAGCTTTCTTTTGGCTTCCAGTAGCATGATAAATAGTTCTCCATCCCCTCACTCTCAATCTAAAGGTGTCCTCAGATCTAAAATGAGTCTCTTGTAGACAGCAAATAGATGGATGGGTCTTGTTTTTTTATCCATTCTGATACCCTATGTCTTTTGGTTGGCGCATTTAATCCATTTACATTCAGTGTTATTATAGAAAGATACGGGTTTAGAGTCATTGTGATGTCTGTATGTTTTATGCTTGTAGCGATGTCTCTGATACTTTGTCTCACAGGATCCCCCTTAGGATCTCTTGTAGGGCTGGTTTAGTGGTGACAAATTCCTTCAGTTTTTGTTTGTTTGGGAAGACCTTTATCTCTCCTTCTATTCTAAATGACAGACTTGCTGGATAAAGGATTCTCGGCTGCATATTTTTTCTGTTCAATACATTGAAGATCTCATGCCAATCCTTTCTGGCCTGCTAAGTTTCAAAAGAGAGATCAGTCACGAGTCTTATAGGTCTCCCTTTATAAGTTAGGGCACATTTATCCCTTGCTGCTTTCAGAATTTTCTCTTTATCCTTGTATTTTGCCAGTGTCACTATGATATGTCGTGCAGAAGATTGATTCAAGTTACGTCTGAAGGGAGTTCTCTGTGCCTCTTGGATTTCAATGCCTTTTTCCTTCCCCAGATCTGGGAAGTTCTCAGCTCTTATTTCTTCAAGTACACCGTCAGCACCTTTCCCTCTCTCTTCCTCCTCTGGGATGCCAATTATGCGTATATTATTTCTTTTTAGTGTGTCACTTAGTTCTCTAATTTTCCCCTCATACTCCTGGATTTTTTTATCTCTCTTTTTCTCAGCTTCCTCTTTTTCCATAACTTTATCTTCCAGTTCACCTATTCTCTCCTCTGCCTCTTCAATCCGAGCCGTCGTCGTTTCCATTTTGTTTTGCATTCCGTTTAAAGCGTTTTTCAGCTCCTCCTGACTGTTCCTTAGTCCCTTGATCTCTGTAGCAAGAGATTCTCTGCTGTCCTCTCTACTGTTTTCAAGCCCAGCGATTAATTGTATGACTATTATTCTAAATTCACTTTCTGTTATATTATTTAAATCCTTTTTGATCAGTTCATTAGCTGTTGTTATTTCCTGGAGATTCTTCTGAGGGGAATTCTTCCGTTTGGTCATTTTGGATAGTCCCTGGAGTGGTGCGGACCTGCAGGGCACTTCCCCTGTGCTGTGGTGTATAACTGGAGCTGGTGGGCACAGTCGCAGTCAGACCTGGCGTCTGCCCCCAGCCCACTGCTGGGGCCACAGTCAGACTGGCGTGTGCCTTCTCTTCCCCTCCCCTAGGGGCGGGATTCACTGTGGGGTGGCGTGGCCGTCTGGGCTACTTGCACACTGCCAGGCTTGTGGTGCTGGGATCTGGCGTATTGGCTGGGGTGGGTAGGCAAGGTGCAGGGGGCAGGAGGGGCAGGCTCAGCTCGCTTCTCCTTAGGTGATCCACTTCCGGAGGGGCCCTGTGGCAGCGGGAGGGAGTCAGACCCGCTGCCGGAGGGGTGGCTCCGCAGAAGCACCGCGTTGGGTGTTTGCGCGGCGCGAGCAAGTTCTCTGGCGGGAACCGGTTCCCTTTGGGATTTTGGCTGGGGGATGGGCGAGGGAGATGGCGCTGGCAAGCGCCTTTGTTCCCCGCCAAGCTGAGCTCTGTCTTCCCGGGGCTCAGCAACTCTCCCTCCCTTTGTCCTCCAGGCTTCCCGCTTTCCGAGCAGAGCTGTTAACTTATGACCTCCCAGATGCTAAGCAAGTCCCGCCTGCTGTCGGAACACACTCCGTCCGGCCCCTCGGCTTTTGCCAGCCAGACTCGGGGGCTCCGCTTGGCCGGCGAGCCGCCCCTCCACCCCGGCTCCCTCCCGCCAGTCTGTGGAGCGGGCACCGCCTCTCCACCCTTCCTACCCTCTTCCGTGGGCCTCTCGTCTGTGCTTGGCTCCGGAGACTCTGTTCTGCTGGTTTCTGGTGGTTTTCTGGGTTAGTTAGGCAGGTGTAGGTGGAATCTAAGTGATCCGCAGGACGCGCGGTGAGCCCAGCGTCCTCCTACGCCGCCATCTTCCCCTATCTCCAGAATTCTCTTTTTAAAATACGAATCGCTTCACGTCAGATCTCTCGTGCAACCCCCCCGACGACTTTACGTTGCATTCGGACATAAGCCGAACTCCTCACTGTGCTCCCAGTCTGGCACCTGCCTGCCTTCCTGAGCTCACTTGCTACATCTCGTGCTCCCCCGCGCTCAGCCCCCCCACCCCGCCCGGCCTCCAGCAGCAGCACCTGCTCCTCCTTGAAATGGTTACGTGAACTCTTCCCTCTGCCTGGAAACTTCTGCCCCCAGACTTTTCCCGGATGGCTCCTCCTCGCTGTTCTCTATCCTATCATCCGTTCCGTCTTCTTCCCGTCACCTACCGCTACCTGACCTTTTCTTATTTCCTCGCTCATCTCTCCGTGACTCTCTTGTGCCACTGGAATGCAAGGTGCATGGGAACACGGACCTTGTGTGTCTGTCCACCTTTGAATCCCCAGCACCTCCAACAGCATCTGGCACATAGCTGGCTCTCAACTATGTAAATGGGGTCAAAGGAGTGTCTGTTGGCCAATGACCCATAGTTTGTGTCTCACCAACAATGGGAAAATGGGGCCATTTTTATGGATAAGGGATGTCACGTCCCCTCAAGACACTAACATTTTCTCTTTACTTGGTTCAGAAAGTCAAATATGTTTCAGGCATTTTTTAAAGCATAAAAGTGAGTATAGATATAGATAGGGAAGTTAATTTAACTGTACTTGGAAATTAATAAGTTGCATATAGTTTATAATCTGTGCAAGTAAAGTTGTTGATTAAACCTCAGTTATGTAAATTCTCTTACGTTATAGCTTTTATATAACTGCGTCTTTGAAGAGGGAAACAAACAATTTCCAAGGAGTAAATAAATAGGAAAGACTCTCTCTGAAACATTCTGGGTATTTATAAATTTTATTTTATTAAAAAAAATTTTTTTAATGTTTATTTTTGAGAGAGAGACAGAGCGCGACCGGGGGAGGGGCAGAGAGGAGGGAGACACAGAATCCGAAGCGGGCTTCAGGCACCGAGCTGTCAGCACAGAGCCCGATGTGGGGCTCGAACTCACCGTGGGGGGGCTCGATGTGGGGACCGTGAGATCGTGACCTGAGCCTAAGTCGGACGGTTAACCGACTGAGCCACCCAGGCGCCCCAACATTCTGGATATTATTCACAACATTTTATACCAATTTAACACCCCCCTCACTAGATGGATTTTTGAGGCTTCTGGTGAAGCCTGCATTATTTTATGTTCATAAATGCTTTCTTTCAAATCAAAAAGAATTTTTACCTGTCCTTTCATAAAATGTCAGAAATGTACTTCCTTAACAAAAATCAGCTTTTTTGGATGAGGTTCTGTTACTGGCGAGACTTACTCCTGAAGCCACGTGACTTTATGCATAGGAAGCAGAATAAATACTGAAATGCTGTTCTTTTCCCTGCTTCTTTCACCAGCATTTTGTCCGATGGATGAATGGCAGCTGTATAGAATGCCCTCCTCAGAAGGGGGAGGAAGAAGAACTCGTTGTAATAAGCTTTTACGACGATATCTCCCTGAACCCTCAGATAATTGAACAAGCTGTCATGATCCCCCAAAACGTCCACAGGATTCTGATCAGTCTCATGAAGTACCTCCAGAAATGGAAGAGGTATCGACCTCTCTGGAAGTTGGACAAAGCCATTGTGATGGAGAAATTCGCCTCCAAGAAACCTCCTTGTGTGTCCTATGATGCAAAGTTGCAGTTCTATTCCAAGATTGCCCAAGAAGTCATGCGCCACCCCTTAGTTAAGGACGAGCATTGCATCCGGCTGCAGCTGGGGCCTCTGGCGAACACGGTGCAGGAAAACGCCAGGTCCTGGGTGACCTCGCTGGGAAAGCTTCTCAACGAGTCGGCCAGGGAGGAACTCTATCACCTCCACGAAGAGATGGAGGTATCGCTGGGTTTAATTACACTACTTTTCGTGAAAATCACGTCTCCGTTGGGGACTGTGTTTTCTAGGTTTATTTGGTGTCCTTTGACCTCTCTTTTGCAGACCCTGGCCAAAAACCTGAAGAAGAGCCCCAGTACCCTTGAAGACCTCAAGTTTGTCCTTGCAACGATTGCAGAAATTAGAAGTAAATCTTTGGTCATGGAACTGAGATACAGGGATGTCCAGGAGCGATACCGCACCATGGCAATGTATAATCTCTTTGTGAGTGAACAGTTTCCTTTCTTTAAAAGGATTTTTTTTAATGTGTATTTATCTGAGAGAGAGAGAGAGAGAACATGCATGAGAGGGGCAGAGAGAGAGGATCGGAAGCGGGTTCCGTGCTGAAAGCAGAGAGCCCGACGCCGGGCCCGAACCCGCGAATGGTGAGATCATGACCTGAGCCGAAGTCAGACGCTTAACTGACTGAGCCACCCAGGCGCCCCCTGGATTTTCTTAAGCATTTTTACAGTTGGGTTGAATTCTAAGACCCTTGTCAGAAATACTTCTCAACGATGACTTTAAGTAATAAAATTTAAATGTAGAGCAACCCCACAGTTATTCAGAATAATGAAAACAGATTATTTCTTGATCTGGTATGGCTCAGGTTGTATTTTTCTTTGGAGAGCGTGTCAATTCTCCCCCTCCCCTCCCCCTTTTTCTGGTGTTAATTTCCTTTAATAAAGGGCTTCCACAAAATAAGCGGGAGGGAGGAGAGTCGGAGAGGGTTAAGATAATAAAAGAGACGGGTAGCGGCACATAGCTGCCTTTATTACAGTTGCCTTTATTACAGTTGTTCAGGGTGGTTCGAAGGAACTTTAGAAGTCCCTGGAGGAGTTTGGGGGGGGGCCTGGCCTCTCCCTGAAACTGTATACAAAATTTTGCATACTGTGCCTCACATTCACGCAGAAAGAGTCAGCTGGAGAAACAAACTAGAAGAAGCAAATAGCTGCCGTAAGTCCGCACTTGCATCAGACTTGTGTTGCAGCTTATGTTCCTTGACTGCTCTGAACACCTTCACTGAGCAGTCACCCTGAAAGCTAGAGATCCTCTCGCCATAAAATTGCACAGTATGCAAAATGTACACTTTTAGAATTAAAATAAAAGTTCCCAATTTTGTCTGTTTCCTTTAGTTTTTTACTTTTTCATTAAAAAGTTGTTTTTAAATGTTTTTATTTATTTTTGAGACAGAGACAGGGCATGAGCGAGGGAGGGGCAGAGAGAGAGGGAGACACAGAATCCGAAGCGGGCTCCAGACCGAGCTGTTGGCACAGAGCCTGACGCGGGGCTCAGCCTCACCAGCCGTGAGATCATGACCTGGGCCGAAGTCGGACGCTCAACCGACTGAGCCACCCAGGCGCCCCTTTTGTTTCCTTTATTAAGTAAAATTATTTGAGACTCCATTAGGGTCTGCTTATGTTGTCTGTGTGTCTCTTGGTTTCCTTCGAGTCATTTTGATCCTTACCTACCTGTTATTTCTGATTGAGTTCTGCACATTGTACATGACAAATTTGTAGAGAGAGTTGGAGGCTCCAGATGTTATATTTCATCAGGGGAGATTTCTTTTTGCTTCTGATAGACAGCACAGCTAGATGCATCAGCAAGCTAAGGTAACCTTATTTTAATTAGAGATTAAGTTGAGCTGAAACTGGGTCCTAGTTTATGAAGGGCTTATCTGTCTACGGTATCTCTCTCTCTGTGTTATCTGCTTATTTTTAAAAATGATTTTATCCTGATTTTGTTTTCATCATAAATATATAGTTTTTCTTTCTTTCAAAAAATATTTATTTATTTTTGGGAGAGCACAAGCGAGGGAGGGGCAGAGAGAGGTGGACAGAGGACCTGAAGCGGGCTCTGCGCTGACAGGCTGACAGCAGCGAGCCCGACGCGGGGCTTGAACTCATGAACCGTGAGATCATGACCTGAGCTGAAGTCGGGTGCTCAACCGACGGAGCCACCCAGGTGCCTCAAATATATAATCTTTCTAATTCAAGCAGTTTTTTTGTGGATTCAAATGACCAAGCCTGCTGTTGTCACAAGTGGAAATCCCTAGGCAGTAGCTTTGACCGGAACTTCAGTTCCAAATTTCTGGCCATTTATTGTTTGTCCTGTTTCTTTGTCAGCCTCCCGATGCAGAGAAAGAACTGGTTGACAACATTAAAAGCATGTGGTCAAATCTGTTCAATGAGTCCATGAATGTGGACCATTCTCTTGGGGGCATAAAGAGAACGTTCACAGAGGTACCTTTTAACATTTTTTACTTTCTGAGTAAAGATATGGACAAATGCCCATCGGGATAAATTAATGCAACCCTGCCCTTTGCAGATTACTCGAGGTGAAATATTAAACTACAAACAGCAGATAGAGGAATTTGCAAAGCGTTTTTATCGTGAAGGCCCTGGTTCTATTGGTGATGATCTTGATAAAGGTAAGAACGTTCACGTTGGGCTTCCTGAGGTAGCAGAGTATGTTTTGCTTATGGATGTTATGGGACTATGGAATGGAGCAGTGGTTCTTAACCTTGCCTGGACACTGGGTTCACCTGAGGATCCTGACAAACCCGGTGACTCCTGGCGTCCAGATCCAAATAGCCTAATTCTCTTGTTCTGGGGGTGGGGGGTGATCCAGATGCCAAGACTTTTAAAACTCTCATGGGACTCTAATGTGCAGCCCAAGTTGAGCCACTTAGAGGGATAATGTGAAGGAGGCACAATTTTCTCTTAAAAACTTTTTTTTAAATGTTTATTTATTTTTGAGAGACAGAAAGAGAGAGGGAGAGAGCGTGTGTGGGTGAGGGGCGGAGAGAAAGGGAGACACAGAATCCCAAGCAGGCTCCGGGGTCTGAGCCGTCAGCACAGAGCCTGACGCAGGGCTTGAACTCATGAGCTGTGAGATCATGACCTGAGCCGAAGTCAGACGCTTAACCAACCGAACCACCCAGGCACCCCAGGAGACCGAATTTTCTAACTGGAGAGTTTTGCATATGGACCTGGCCGTCTGGTTTCCATTAGAAAGAGAGATAAAGTTGTGGTAATTCTAAATGTGTCTTCCTGGATGGCTTCTATTTATTTACTTATTTGCCAGGAGTAGAACTTTTAGCCGTTTTTGAAAAGGAGCTCACGAGACATGAAAAGAACCGCCAGGAGTTGGCTAATGCGGAGAAACTTTTCGATCTTCCGATTACAATGTACCCAGAGCTGCTCAAAGTGCAGAAGGAGATGAACAACCTGAGGACCATTTATGACCTCTATGAAGCGCTGAAGGTGAGCGTCCGCCCACAGACCCCGCCTCCCTGAAGGCAGTGTGAGCGTTGACTCGGCCAAGCGGGTTTTGGTGCCGCCGTAATTAAGAGCCCGGGGCGGATTTCATGGAAGCTCTCGCTTTGGCTCTTGGGAAGTAGTAACTGCCAATGGATCCGGGGTCTCCATTTGGGGTGATGGGAAAGTTCTGGAGCTAGATGGGGGTGATGGCTGCACACCATGGTGAATGTACTCGACACTGCCGAATCGTACATTTGAAAGTGGTTAAAATGGTACATGCTGCGTTATTGTGTATTTTTCCACAATAATAAAAAAGAAAATTCTCTTTGCTGGTTGGGGCTTGGTTAAGGAGTGGGGTGAACCATTTAAGAAATTACAAGAAATTAAAAGTAGCAAATAGCATGACATTTGGATGCCTCTCTTTAACATATGTTCCGGTGCAAATTCGTACCATTCCTTTATTCATCCCTCTGTCTCTTCACTCTGTTCTGTACAGCCCAGTGCTGTGCTGGTTGGGAGTAGGGTCCAGAAAGGAGGTGCATCTGTTCATCCCACTCCTGCCCTTCTTGAACCCCCAGGAGAGGCTGACTGCGTTAGTCTGGGTTCTTCCAAGAAACAGAACCAATGGACACCAAACAGATTTATTATAAGGAATCGGCTTATATAGGAATGGAGACCGGAAGTCCCAAGGTCTGGGGTCAACAGGCTGGAGACCCAGGACAGCTGATGGGGTATTTCCAGCTCAGGTCTGAGCTTGAAGGCAGAAGACTGATGTCCCAGCTGGAAGACAGTCAGAGAGAGAGAGAGAGGATTCTCTCTCACTCAAGTTTTCTCTCTAGCCCTTCAGTGGATTGGATGAGACCCACCCACAGAGGGGAGGGAAATTACCTTTACTCAGGCCACTGTTTCAAATGTCAATTTTACCCAGAAACACCCTGGAAAACATTGTCCAGAATAATGTTTAACCAAATATCTGGGCACCTGTGGCCCAGTCAAGTTCACACATAAAATTAACCATCACACTGACCCACGAGAGAATCGCCATACCGCTCTGATATGTGACAGGAATATGGTAGAGCGCCATGGGGCTCAGAGGGGGAAGGAGGTGGCCCAGGGAGGTGGCCTTTGAGCAGGACTCTGAATCAGTTTTTTCCCCGGCGTGGCCATCGGATTTGGGGCCCATCCTACCCCAACATGACCTCATCTTATATCTGCAAAGACCTGACTTCCAAATAAGATCACATTCTGAGGTCCCAGGGGGACATGAATTCTAGGTGGGGGGGGGGGGGGGCAAGCTTCAGCCCCCGTACACCCGGGAGTGGGATACACGGAGAAGAGGGGCCAAACCTGGAGCACTCCAGCATCGCATACCACGGGAAGATGCCCGAAAAGGAAGGGAGGACAGGGAGTGGCCTGGGAGGTAGGATAGGGGGCCAGACTGAAGAGCGTGAGGTCTCGGAAGCCGAGTGACGAAAGCGTTTCAGGGGGCGGGACTGTCAACCTGCCGTGCATCCGATCAAGTGGGAGGGCGATTAGCAGTGACCACCGCGTCTCACGTCACGGAAACCACTGTGACCTTGGAAAGAAACATCTCGATGGAGCGGTGGTCGTGGACGCCTGATTAGAGTGAGTCCGAGGGATTTGCCCACAAGAAAAGGAAGCACAGGTCCCCGCAAAGACGTTTACATGAATGTCCACGGCAGCTTTATTTGCAATAGCCCAGGACCAGAAAAAACCCAATACCCCCCAGGTGGATGGCTAAAGAAACTGTGGTACAGCCATCGCGTGGAATGCTACTCAGTAGTAGAAAGGATTGGACTGCTGATGCACCGGGGCGACAACATGGACGGGTCTCAAAAATCTTGCTGAGATATAAGATCGTACATCCTGGATGATTCCATTTACCTAAAATTCTAGAACGGGCCAACGAAGTTATCACGGCAGAGAGCAGGGCAGCATTTGCCCGGGAATGGGAGGGGGGTTACAGAGAGGCGGGAGGAGACCTCCGAGAGCTACGAAGGAGTTCACGATCTCGACTGTGGTGACGGTCCCGTGCGTGTGCACACAGGCCAGAGTTTGCGACGTTCTGCACTTGGACACAACCAGTTGTGTCCGCACGCCAGCCGATCCTCGATAAAGCTTGAGGAAGAGAGAATGGGAAGAGAGGAGTCAGAAACCCCGGATCTGGACAGCTTTTCCAATGGGTTTTGTTGCAAAGGGAAGCAGAGAACTGAGGAGCTGTGTGTGGAAGGGAGGAGGGGTCAGGGTAGTTTTTTTTAAGACGGGAGAAATTAGAGTGGGGGTTTGCATAGTGATCCAGTAAGGAGGAAACGTGGGTGAGAGGAGACAGAAGGGAGACTTCCTCGAATGATGTCTGGTGTCCATGAGTTGGTGGGAAAGGGTGGGGTTGGGACGTGGCCTCAGGTAGGAGGCGGGTGTGGTCATACAGGGAAGGCAGAGCGTGTGCATAGAGATGCTTCTAGTGGGAGATGTTGAACGTTCGGTTATGATTGTGTCGGTCTCCCCGGGGACGTGCACAGCAAGATCATCAGCGGAGATGAGGGCAGGGGGGTGGCTGGTTGAGGCTAACAAGGCAGGGGTGAGGTGGTGGTATGGGAGAATAGGCCCCAAGGGAAAGCCGCATTAGGGCCCTGGATTTAGACTGAGGCCAGTGAGAGAGGCTGAGTGTCCTCTGCCGTCATGGTTGGCTGCCCTGGTGTAGGTGTTGAGCACTGAGGAACGTTGAGTGTCGAGGAGCGGATTTAACCACAGTTGTGGTTTTCCAAATGTACTTGGTGAAAGAAGGGACGAGAAAGAGTGGAGGGAAAAAGGCCTTGTAATGATTGCCAGGCTGTAGGTTCAGGCGTACAAACTCCAAGAAGTACTTTGGTTTCTTTATGATTTCATTCTAATTTATCACTTACTGAATTTTTGCAAAAAAGAGGTAATACATTTGTGGGTGTCATCTCAAAATAATTCAGAAAGTGGGGCACCTGGGTGGCTCAGTCAATTAAGCACCCACCTCTTTGATCTTGGCTCAGGTCGGGATCTCACAGTTTGTGAGTTCAAGCCCCGCATCAGGCTCTGTGCTGACAGCTCTGAGCCTGCTGGGGATTCTTTCTCTCCCCCTCTCTCTCTGCCCCTCCCCTGCTTGTTCCCTTGCTCTCTCACAATAAATAAGTAAACTTAAATAAATAATCCAGAAAGCTGTTTGAGCTTTTAATATCTTTTTAGAAGACCAAGAGGTGAAAAATAGTAAATGCATCTTCAGGTCCTTTATACCTAAGTCAAAAAAAAATTACCATGTGTATATTTCATCAATTAACACAGTTTTCTGTGAAATACATTTTGTGACTCGAAGCAAATCCGTCAAGCCTGGATGTCACCGGTTGCAAATGCAAATGTTTCGAGATGGTGAATTTCACGCAAGACAGTACTTCTTATGTTAAATCTCAGGAAAATACATCATGGAAAATCTTTTGGGTGTGATAATCAGGAAGGATTATCTAAATTACGAGCGTTTTGGTTTCTGATTTTATACTTCTCATTTTCCTCCCTTGGAAAGGAAGACATACTTTTGGATTCCACACATCCTTAGAGACAGCATTATTTTGGCGGGGCCTTGAAAAAGTTGGAATTCTTTTGTTTGTATTTTGGAGCCTTTAACCAATCGTTCCTTTGTGAGTCTGAGGTTTTTGTGGCCAGATGGGTGATGATATCTGAAAAGGAGGGAGCATGACCACGTGTTGAGTAGCGGCTGTTCCGGTCAAAGGCAGTTTTGTTACTGGGACTATTTCTTGTCCGTTTCTAGGTTGCAAAAGAAGAATGGTCTCAGACCCTCTGGATCAACCTGAATGTTCAGTTCCTCCAGGAGGGAATTGACAGTTTTCTCAGGTCCCTCAGAAGGCTCCCCCGGCAGGTCCGAAACCTATCTGTGGCCTATCATTTGGAAGCAAAAATGAAGGCTTTCAAAGACTCAGTTCCTTTATTACTTGACTTGAAGCATGAAGCACTAAGAGACAGGTTTGTTTTGTCCTGTTGGCTGTTGTGGAAGGGGGGGGGGGGAGTTTTGGTTTAAAATCTATCCTTGCTTAGGTCTGATGACAAAGTACAAGGTTTCAACAGCAATGCAGAACGCTGAAATATGCAGGTAGGAGTTTTATGGTATTGTTTCCATGTGAAGTTTCTATTCAATTATCAGCTGTAAGGATTCTCCAATTTTTTAAACTTGTTTTTTTTTAATCTTTTTTTTTTTTTTTTTTACAGTTTATTTCATTTATTTATTTATTTAGAGCGTGCGCGTGCATGCCAGTGTGGGAGAGGCAGAGAGTGAGGGGGAGAGAGAGAATCCCAAGCAGGCTCTGCCCTGTCAGCTCAGACAGAGCCTGATGTGGCTCTTGAACGCACGAACCACAAGATCATGACCCGAGCTGAAGTCAAGGGACGGACACTTGACAGACTGAGCCACCCAGGTGCCCCTCTCCTATTTTGTTTTATTTTTTAAAAACAAACACTGCCAGATATAAACTCGCATTCGTGGATGCTTCATTCTTACGGTTTAGAAAAAATAGCAAGGGATCTAGATCAGCGCCATCCAGCAGAAACACATGACCCAGACATGTCATTTAAAATTTTTCCAGCAGCTGCACCAAAGAAGTAAAAGAAAACGGGTAAAAATAATTTTAGTAATATATTTTAACTAGCCCAATATATACAAAACATTATCATTTCAATCTGTGATCAATATGAAACATGACTCACAAGATATTTTATGCTCTTCTCCAAAAAATGTGTTGCAACCTGGCATGTATTTTACGCCTACAGAACCTTTCAGTCTGGACCCCCCACAGCTCAGATGCTCGAGAGCGACACGTGACTTGTGGCTGCCATACTGGACAGAGCAGGTGTCACTAGAGGTCGCTGGTTTTTCAACGGAATAACCAGTCCTGAGGGTGCGATGGGGGAGATTCGCTCCTCATTTGTCCGTGATGGTCCAGACGTGGCCCCACACAGACAGGAATTAGTAGGAACTTTGTGAGTCCCGTTTTCTCTGCCGTGATCCTCTCTTCCTCCATCGTGTTTCCCAGCATGTGGGTAGAGAGTCACGGAATGGCATCCAGTGACGTCATTCTGCTCAGCAAGAAAGCCATGCCAGACAATTCCCTTCCAATCCTCGCGATGAGTGAGTAAGCCTCTCTTCGGTGCCAGGTGCGTCTCGGACATCTCTCTACACCCGTGGATCTCCCTTCAGCAGGTGCAGGTGGCCCTCAGGCCCGGGGCGACATGGGTTCCAAGCCCGTCTTTGTCACTGTTCTACAGGGCCACTTGGGCGCTCACTTTGATCTATGCATTCCTCAGTTTTCCCAACTAGATACGAGAGGTATTTTCTAGCTAAAGTTCCCTGTTCTTTTGACGCCACAACCCAGTACTTCCTAGACTTAGATCGTTTCTTAACCATTTTTGTCCCATCTCCACCAATATCACGTATACTGTCACTACTCTGTTTGTTTCCCATCAGCTTATTCTTTTGTACTCGAGTGTGTTCTAAGAAGGTTACACCACCATTATAAATGGGAAACCAAAAGCTTTTGCCATGAATAGAAAGTAATTATAAAAATAAAAAACATTTAGGGCCTCCTGGGTGGCTCAATCGGTGAAGCGTCCGACTTCGGCTCAGGTCATGATCTCCCGGTTCATGAGTTCGAGCCCCGCGTCGGGCTCTGTGCTGACGGCTCGGAGCCTGGAGCCTGCTTCCGATTCTGTGTCTCCCTCTCTCTCCTCCCCTCCCCCACTCGCACTGTCTCCCTCTCTCTCTCAAAAGTAAATAAACGTTAAAATGAAAGTTAAAAAGAACACATTTAAAAAACTTTAGCTTAAAACTGTTGCCTGTGGCTCAGCCGGAGGCCTCCCCTGGACGCAAGGTGAATAACCGTGAAGAGGTGTTACAGCCCCAGCCGCACCGAGCTGACACATTCTCTTGGATGTAATCAAACAAATGGAGGGGAACTGCAAAGGGAACCCCTTTCTCCCTGGCGACTCAGAGTTACTCATGCGGTGACACCTGTGCCCCGTTCACCCCCCACCAGGGCTGTGATGCCCCCTACTTCATATCAGCCCCTGGCCTGGGCCTGAGAATACAGGGGAATGAACAGTAGATTCTCCTTTCTGACCATTTCTGGCTTGGGCGTTGTTTTTTAAGTTTTATTTTTTGGTGGATTTTTACAGTAAAATCTGTGATTTGGCGCTTAGTGCTTATATGCTGGATATGTGGCATTTTGCTGGTCCAGGACCACGTTTAGCTGTTTTATTATATTCACTGCATATAAACAGAACCGTTAAAAAAAAAAAAAGGCGGGGCGCCTGGGTGGCTCAGTCGGTTGAGCATCCGACTTCGTTCGGCTCAGGTCATGATCTCGCCGTCTGTGGGTTCGAGCCCCGCGTCGGGCTCTGTGCTGACAGCTCAGAGCCTGGAGCCTGCTTCGGATTCTGTGTCTCCCTCTCTCTCTGCCCCTCCCTGACTCATGCTCTCTCTCTGTCTCAGAAATAAACAAACATTAAAAAAATTTAAAAAAAAAAATGCAAATCCACAGGCCAAACGCAAACCTTAAAAGAAGACCAGATCGGGTGGAGTGCTTTGCTGCTCAATGCTTCTGCGTGCACAGATCCTCCTGCCTATAGGGGATCCCTTCTTACTGTCTCCATCACTTGGTGGTTTTTCGCATAGCTCTCAAAGCAATTTGTGATTATTTAACGCACAGATTTGTGTTAGCGTGTGCTGGCCGTGTCCCCGAGGACGTGGTAGCGTTCCCGTGGGCAGGAGCCTTGCCCTTTGTCACGGGCACCTCTGACGGCTAGCCCACTGCCTGGCGCAGATCTAAGAGTGAGATAAATACTGACCAAATGCACGGCAGCTCACAGCTTTCACCGGGGTCTCAAACAGGCTGAGTGAGCCGACAGAGGTCAAGATCACTAGTCTATATATAGACTCTGTGACGGAAGCAGGTTCCAAAAAGTCAAAAGCTGCCTATTTTCTTACGTGGTTGGGAAGACTAGCCATGCAAGAGTGTTTCTTGATGGAGGTTGTTTCCTGGGTTCGATTCTGGAAGCCAGGGGGATTTTGGAAAACTTTGGAGATGCGATTCCAATGATGTCCTCAATGAATGGGGTTCGTCCTGTGATTTAAGTGGGAATAATGAAATCCATCACTGAATCCAGGAAGCACAAAGGTTTTAATGCGGGTGCTTTCAGGCATTGGAAAGAACTTATGGAAAAAACAGGCGTAACGTTTGAAATGACAGAGACGTTCACCTTGGAGAACATGTTTGCCATGGAACTTCACAAACACACGGATGTTCTCAGTGAGATCGTAACGGCTGCCATCAAGGAGATCGCCATTGAGAAAGTAAGGCGGGTATAAAACAGCTTAGAAAAGAAAACTATTTTTATCTTAATTTATTTGAATTCCAGTATAGTTAACATACAGTGTTATTAGTTTCAGAGAATTATTTTTTTTTAATTATTATTTTTTTTTAACGTTTATTTATTTTTGAGACAGAGACAGAGCATGAACGGGGGAGGTCACAGAGAGAGGGAGACACAGAATCCGAAACAGGCTCCAGGCTCTGAGCTGTCAGCACAGAGCCCGATGCGGGGCTCGAACCCACGGACCATGAGATCATGACCTGAGCCGAACGAAGTCGGACGCTCAACTGACCAAGCCACCCAGGCGCCCCACAGAGAATTATTTTTTTAACGCCAAGAGAAAATTGTTTGTTCTAGTGCTTGTATTTGAGTAATAAAGAATTATTTGCTCTAGGGGAGTCTGGGTGGCTCAGTCAGTTAAGCATCTGGCTCTCTCTCTCTCTCTCTCTTTTACATTTATTTATTTTGGAGAGAGAGTGAGAGCGAGCGAGCACAAACAGAAGGGGACCAGAGAGACAGGGAGACACAGAATCTGAAGCAGGCTCCAGGCTCCGAGCCATCAGCACAGAGCCCGATGCAGGGCTTGAACCCACAAACTGCGGGATCATGACCTGAGCTGAAGTCGGATGCCTAACCGATTGAGCCATCCAGGTACCCCTTGTCTCTCTTAATTTCAGCCCAGGTCATGATCTCACAGTCCTAAGATTGAGGCCCAAGTCGAGCTCTATGCTGAGTGTGGAGCCTGCTTGGGATTCTCTCTCTCTGCCCCTCTCTCCTGCTAGTACTCTTTCTTTCTCAAAAACAACAAAGTAATAAAAAATGAAAACAAGAATTATTTGCTTAAGAAATAGGGCTTCTGCCTTGGTTAAATTTTTGTTGTTCTAAATTATCATTTCACCTCCAATGTATTTATTAAAGACAGAATGGATGTTGATGGTACAAAACTGACAAATCACAATTCTGCCACCTGAAGATAATTATCTCAGCGTATATGTAAAAACGCAGGGGAGACACATGCATCCACATGCATATACACATATGCGCACACTATACAAATAGTCACACAAACGTGTCAACGTACCTGCACAGTGTATATACTCATATACATACATGCACATGCACGCACGTGTACATAAATGCTCCTACCACATAGACACAGGTACACGACACCATGTATACGTGTGCACATACACATCATACACACATACATGTAAATAGCGATGCAGCTGCTTTCTGAAAATATAATCATAAGTAGGCATATTATTCTGTAATTTGATTTTCTTGCTTAACAGTAAACACGGGAGCAGGACCTCCCAGGTATGCAAGAGGCAGACTAGGAGACTTAGACCCTGGTTCTAGAGCCAAGTGAACTGGCCGAGCTGCTCTTTGAGCACCCAGTTCCCATCGCTCTAAAACGTGGGTAATAGCCCTTACTTCACTAGGGTGCTTTGGGCACCGAAGGTGATCACGTATGCAAGTGCTTGGTAAATAATGACCAGGGTCACCGTGACAGGCTCTCCACTTACCTGGGAAACTGACACAGACTCTGGCTTGAGCAGTTGACCAAAGGCAAGCTCAGGAAGTTGCTGTGGGGTTTGGAGTTCTGTTTTTCCAACGTATGTGTCCGAACCACTCTTTTCGTATTCCTGACCAGGCTGTGAAGGAAATCTTGGACACGTGGGAAAGCATGAAGTTCACCGTGGTCAAGTATTACAAAGGCACACAGGAGCGAGGCTACATCTTGGGATCGGTGGACGAAATCATCCAGTGCCTTGACGACAACACGGTCAACCTCCAAAGCATCTCAGGAAGCAGATTTGTGGGGCCTTTTCTGCAAACTGTTCACAAATGGGAAAAAACACTTTCTCTAATAGGGGAAGTCATTGAGGTGAGAGAAAACCAGGAAAGCACTTTTGTATGAGAAGACTTTCTGCTCAGACACTGATGACTCTCTGACATACTTTTTCTGGGTTGATGTATTTTGGGGTGTGTGTGGGCACGATTACAGGAGTCCATCTGGGTTTTTATTTCAACAAATGCATTTTTAAATTCCACAATTCTTCTTTTTCATATGTCCCTATTTTTTTTTATATAAAGTTTATTTTGTCTTTGAGAGAGACAGAGAAGTACGAGTGGGGGAGGGGCAGAGAGAGAGGGAGACAGAAAATCCTAAGCAGGCTCCGAGCTGTCGTGCAGAGCCTGACGAGGGGCTTGAACCCGCTCATCTGTCCCTATTCTTGTTTAATTCTGTCCTGTTCTTGTTGCCAGGATATACTTTTACCTCCTTTATCACACTGAAGAATTCAAACATATTTAAAGCCCTTTTCAGATTTCTCCATATTTATTCTTTTCTCAAGCCAGGATTTTCCTCTTTTGTGTGTGTGTACGTGACCATCTTTCATGATAGTGGGTTTTTCTCTTTTGTGATTTATTTATTTTTAAAGTTCATCTCACATAACAGGTTTTTACCTGTGCTTGCTTCACTTTGTCACATGTTTTTGTAGGTTGGCACTGAACAAGGTGGCTTGGGGCTTTCTTCTTTTGTGGGAGATACTAGTTCAGACCTCTGTGAGCAACCCAGGTTCATCTCACCATTTTTTAAAATGTTTGTTTATTTTTGAGAGAGAGAGAGAGAGAAAGACACAGAGCACGAGCAGGGGAGGGGCAGAGAGAGAGGGAGACACAGAATCCGAAGCAGGTTCTAGGCTCCGAGCTGTCAGCACAGAGCCTGACCCGGGGCCGGAACCCACAAATTGTGAGCTCATGACCTGAGCTGACGTTGGACGCTTAACCGGCTGAGCCACTGGGCGCCCCTCATCTCACCATTTTTGCTGTCTCTTTCCCCCTCCCCAGACTATAGGCAAGTGCCTGTTCCATGGGACTGGCTAGGGGGTGTGGTCCAGGCCCTCACCCCTCTCACACGTGTGCTTCCTTCCTTTGCTTGCTTTTTTATTTTTTAATCTATGGCTTTTCATTAGGTAGGACATAGTACTGTTTTTTTTTCTTTAGTAAATGTTTTTTAAAAAATAGAAGTGAAATTTACATAACATGAAATTAATCGCTTTAAAGTGCACAATTTCATGGCATTTAGTACATTCACAATGTTGTGCAACCATGCCCCTGACTAGTTCCAGAACATTTTCATCATCTCAGAAGAAAATCTCATACCCGTTAGAAGCAGTCACTTACGTTTCTCTGTCCCTCTAGCCCCTGGCCACCACTGATCTGTTTCCTGTCTGAATTAATCTATTTTGGACATTTCACACAAATGGAATCACGTAACGTGTGGCCTTCTGTGTCTGGCTTCTTTCACTTAGCGTCCTATTTTCTTTTTTAATTTTTTTAAAGTTTATTAATTTTGAGGGAGAGACAGAGTGAGTGAGCAGGGGCGGGGCAGAGAGAGAGGGAGAGAATGCCAAGCAGGCTCTGCGCCATCAGATGGAGCCCAGTACAGGGCTTGAACTCACAAACTGCAAGTTCATGATCTGAGCCCAAACCAAGAGTCAGACGCTAAACGGACTGAGCCACCCAGGGGCTCCACAGCGTCCTGTTTTCAAGGTTCATGCACGTTGTAGCGGGTATCAGTGCCTCATTCCTTTTTATGGCTGACTCATAAGTCCGCTGTGTGGAGAGACCACATTTTGGGTGTTCGTTCTTCCGTTGGCAGCCATTGGGTTATTTCCACCTCTTGGCTGATGAGCAGAGTTCTGCCGTGAGCATTCACGTACAACTATTTTTTGAGTCCCCGTTTTCGGTTCTGTTGGGTCTATGCCTTGTGGGTGCAGTCGTGGGTCACATAGCGTTTGGCTCAGTTTTTGCGCGGGCTTCTTTATGGTCTGCCCTTTATTCCTCTCCTTAACGAGGCTCTCCAACCCCTGCTCACAAGTAGAAGCTTCCTCCCTGTCTTGGGCTGGTGAAGAGTTTTCTTTGCTTTTGAGTGTGGCCGTGTACCTTAAAATACATAGCTCTACTTTGTCCATCATTCTTGTGTATTTGGAAAGGAGGGTATGCACTCGCTCTGCCACCTTGCCTGGGAACACTTTTGACCTGAGTCGATGTGTGTCTGTCCCGCGTTAGGGTGGGATTTTGCCATACGTACCTCGAGGTACCCATGCTGACGTTGATGTTGTGCATTTCCAGATTTGGATGCTGGTTCAGAGGAAATGGATGTATCTTGAAAGCATTTTTATCGGTGGAGACATCAGGTCGCAACTTCCAGATGAGGCAAAGAAGTTTGACAACATCGACAGAGTATTTAAAAGGGCAAGTGACTGGCTTCTATTTTAGTCGTGAAAGGACACTGATGAGAGATACTTTTACTTATGTTTCTGCATGTAGTATTTTGTCTATTAAGTAGCTTCTGAATTTCTTAAATCATTATATATGACCTTAATCCGTTCAGTAAAAATTTCTCTTGGGTATCAAGCCACTGGCATCTGGCACTGAAACTTTTTTGTATTTATTTTTCATTATAAAAGTAACACTTAAAAAGCCTGGAAAATGCGGAAAGGTAGAAAAAAATGTATCTTCCAGAGTTCCGTCACATTGACATGACCACTGCAGTATGCCATATGCTTCTTTTTTTTTTCCTGTGTACATGAATTTAAAAACACGACGATAACGACATTTTATATAATTTTCTCATAATTTTCTTTTGATGTTATAAGAAATGCACTTCATATGATGAAACTGAGAAGGGATTTGAATGCCTTTATATACCGTTCCATTGAGTGGCTTGACATTAGATGACTGTCGTCTAGTAATGAGACATCTTGTTCAAAGGGGAATTCGTTGCATTCATAAATAATCTGTGGGCTTGTGCCTCGTGCCTTTTGCACGTTTAGGATGAATATCTTACGAGGGGCTGTTGGAAGGTAAATTGCCCGTGAAGGCGTAGTGCTCAGTGCAGAGTCCTTCCAGGAAAGGGTTGTGTCCGTCATCACTGCCCCTAGTAATTAGGGGTGGGGGTTTTAACCCAGAGCCTCGGGGCTGTGCTGCTCAGCGGTCTGCAGTGCTCTCCAGTTAGGAGGGGCTGGTTCACATTTGGGTCTCCTTTATCCATTAGAGTTTACAACATTTTCTTATTCATTTGCATAAGCTTTTTTTTAAACTTAAGAAAAAATCACACGATGGATACCTATTTATTATAGAAGGATTTAGATACTATAAAAAAAGTAAAAGAAAAAAAGGCAAAAAATACCTACAATCTCATACCCAAGATTACCATGTTGACAGTTTAACATGTATCTTTCCAGAATTTGTTCATTCCTATGTAAACACATACATAAATATTATAAATAAATATTCCACAAAATAACATCATTCTTACCCATGTGATCATTTAAAATTTTTTTTAAACATTTTTGACATATCTGTCAATAGGTGAACATCTAAATGATCACTTACAGCCAGTGACTGACCTAAGTTCCTATTCCTGGACGTTTAGGATAGTTCCCTTCCCCCTCCCCCCTTGGCCATTCTGAAGGGTGCTAGTGAACGTTCCGGAACATACGCGCTGCCCAGAGCAGACGTGCCGCTTTCGTCCA
This sequence comes from Panthera leo, assembly GCF_018350215.1. Taxonomy (NCBI): domain Eukaryota; kingdom Metazoa; phylum Chordata; class Mammalia; order Carnivora; family Felidae; genus Panthera; species Panthera leo. The sequence goes on along the minus strand of NC_056690.1, from coordinate 5,992,963 downwards.
TCCAGCCCACGTTCCCCGAGGCTCTTCTGTGCGCTGGTGCTGGCGCGCGGGGCCTGTCCGTGAGCAAAAGAGCTTAAAAACCTCTACCCCAGACCGCTGGCCTTCTACGGGGAAGGAGGACAAAGTGAACACCGGAAATAAGTAAACGGCACGTAGTTCGCTGGGAGGGGCTCGGGGGATGCTTATTTAAACGTGCCACGTTTCTGCCGCGTTGGGCCCCGGAGGGCTGCGGTCCGGGTGTCTGTTGGTTCTGTCGTCTGTCGAGCCGGCGCCGAGCGGCGATCCCGCTGGCCCGGCCCGACGGCTCCCCTCTCGCCCTCGTGCAGATCATGGGCGAGACCTTAAAGGACCCCGTGATCAAGAGATGCTGCGAGGCCCAGAACCGGCTGGGCGACCTGCAGAACATCAGCGAGGGCCTGGAGAAGTGCCAGAAGAGCTTAAACGACTACCTGGACTCCAAGAGAAACGCTTTCCCGAGGTTCTTCTTCATTTCTGACGACGAGCTGCTCAGCATCCTCGGGAGCAGCGACCCGCTGTGCGTCCAGGAGCACATGATCAAGGTGCGCCCCCCGCCGCCCCGCCGGAAGCCGCCAAGCCGCCGCGGAAGCTCCGCAGCCGCGGTTCGCTCCGTCCCAGATCTCCGAACCGCTGCGGGCGCGGGGGGCGGGCGCTCGGTCCGTCAAGCGACCGGCTCTTGGTCTCGGCTCAGGTCGTGATTTCATGGTTCGTGGGCTCGAGCCCCGCATCAGGCTCTGTGCTGAGCGTGGACTGAGCTTGTGATTCTCTCTCTCTCTCTCTCTCTCTCTCTCTCTCTCTCTCTCTCTCTCTCTCTCCCCCTCTCCCTCCCCCTCCCCCTCCCCCTCCCTCCCCCGCTCACTCTCAATCTCGCAAATAAATTTAGAAAATAGTTTAAAAAAAATTAAAGACAGAAATGGTGCTGGGCTTTCATCTGAAACATAAATCTGATGAAATCCACTATAGCCTGAAATTACAAAAAATCCCACTGTTGTTTGTTGCTCTTTTTCTATAGCCCCAAAACACTTTTCTTTTCTTTTCTTTTTTTTGGAGAAACTAAAAAGAATATAGCAATGCACAAAGACTAATATAATAAGCAGAGAGGTGGTACAGGACAGTGCTTCGGCATGTGGACTCTGGACTCAGATTGCCTGGGTTCAAATCCCAGGTCTACACAGATTTGCCGTGTGACTTTTGGCAAGTTACTTAACCCCTCTGGGCATCAGGTTCCTGTCTGCAAATGGGGAAAACCCAATAGTTACCTGCTTCAGTGGAGTTGTTCTTAAGATGAAATGAGTTCGTATGTGTAAAGTACTCGGTGACCGTCTCATAATGTTGGCTAACATTACCTTATCCACCACCCAGAATTGACTGGTAACTAACTTGTTACCAGTTAGTCCTGTTTGCTTCTCTACACCCTCTTTGTGAGACAAAGCTGTAGAGAGAAAGTTGCCATCCTCTTTGCCCCCATCACAATCCTTACTCCCCCTTCAAGAGGCAGCCACTGTCATGAGTTTGCAGTGATTCATTCCAGCCCATTTTCATACTTGTACATAAACGCATGTGTATCTGCGAACAATACCGACTGGCAGGAAACGCAACAGATCAAACTGTCTCTGGTGATAGACGGCTAGAGCATGGCCAGAACGAATCTTGATCAGCTGGTCAAAGCTGCATATTTAGTATCAGCCCTCGGGTAGGGCTTCCCAGCTGTGGCAGTGTTGGTCACTGGGCCAGATAATTCTTGGCTCTGTGTGTGTGCGCATGTGTGTCGGGGATTGGGGGCTGTCCTGTACGCTGTGGGACGCTCAGCAGCATCCCTGGCCTCTACCCACCAGACGCCAGGAGCATCGCTGTCCGGTTATGACAACCAAAAATGTCTCCTGATGTTGCCCAGTGTCCCCTGGGGGCAGAATCATTTGTGGCTTTGAATCGGTGTTGTGGAATAATTCCTTTATTCCAGATAAACAAAGCGTTTGGGATCAAGTACATAACTCCATACTTCCCCTTTAGTTAATGCGGATTTCCTTCCTAAACCAAAATTTGTGTCTTTGATTTTTGTCTTTTTTTTCTCAAAGGGGAGATGTGTGTGTGTGTGTGTGTGTGTGTGTGTGTAATTTTTTTATTTAAAAAAATTTTAATCTTTATTTTTGAGAGAGAGAGAGAGAGAGAGAGAGAGCGAGCATGAGCGGGGGAGGGGCAGAGAGAGAAGGAGGCACAGAATCCGAAGCAGGCTCCAGGCTCCCAGCTGTCAGCACAGAGCCCAACACGGGGCTTGAACTCACGGACCATGAGATCATGACCTGAGCCGAAGTCAGATGCTTAACCGACTGAGCCACCCTGGCGCCCATATATATGTATATAATGTTTGTTTATTTTTGAGAGAGAGAGAGAGAGGGAGAACAAGCGGGGGAGGGGCAGAGAGGGAGAGAGAGGATCTCAAGCAGGCTCCAGCCTAGATCAGAGCCGGATGCAGGGCTTGATCCCACGAACCACGAGATGACGACCTGAGCCGAAATCAAGAGTTGGAGGCTTAATCGACTGAGCCACCCGGGCATCCCGGAAGAGGTTTATATTTTGTTACCACTTTCAAAAAAAAAATATTTTACTGTTTTAGAAAAGTGTATATCGTAGTACTTCATTTACCAGTGGCCCCTTTTGCAGACCCTCTGGCTTTATTGTTTAAAGCCTGTTGCCTTTTCCTTCTCCTCTCTGACACGCGGAGTGCCTAGTCTTATACCCTGGGTCCTGAAAGACTCATTTTCCCCCCGAGTATCATTCCGGATCAAGAACAGTGCTGACAGGCAACAAATGGCCAGTGTTGAATGTGCTGGAGGCATATCTTGCACGGTGTTTGAGGTGACCCTTCCGACCTCATCTTGTAAGTGCCATGATTACGTCTCTTCCAGGCTGAGAGAGGAGAAGCAACTTGTCCAAAGTCACCCAGCTGGGCTGTGGGGGAGGGATTCAGGCACGTCTCTGACTCCTCAGCCCTGGGCCATTTTGTCACCGGGCCTCTTCTGTCCAGATACCTCTCTGTACCCGCATGTACTCTAGAATCTCGTGTGTGGGGAGGGAGTGCGTCTTCTTTTCCTTTCCTTTCCTTTTTAGCCCCAAACAGACCTTCGCACAGTGCGGGATAGACGCGCGCACCCAAAGCGTGCTGCTGGAATGAGCAGCTGGGCGAGCGGACGCCTATTTGGTGCTGGTGTCCCGGGGGCTCCCGTGCGTGGTGGGGGGCTGGCTGCGGGCCATTCTTGGACTCCACCGTCCAGCGCCCGGATCGCAGAGTGGACTCTCCCCTGTGTTGCAGATGTATGACAACATAGCACTGCTGAGGTTTAATGACGGGGACGGTGGAGAAAAGCTGGCGTCCGCCATGATCTCAGCAGAGGGCGAAGTCATGGAGTTCCGGAAGGTCATACGGGCCGAGGGGCGCGTGGAGGACTGGATGACAGCGGTTTTGAACGAAATGCGGAGGACCAACCGGCTGATTACCAAAGAGGCTATTTTTAGATACTGTGAAGACAGAAGCAGGTAGGGTCGTAACTGTGAACGTGTGTCACTTTATTCTATTAGCAGTCATAATGGATTAATATTAAAGGCTTGGGGTAGATTGAGTGACATTCCAAATGAAGTTTTCTTTTCTTGGAATAGCTAAGTTAGCCCGCGCCTTGTCCGTCTTTCAAGGATCGCCTAACTCAGGACTTCTCAAAGTGCGGTACTGGGGGCTTGTGACAAATGCAAATTCCTGGGACGGACTCCACCTCAGCCCCACGGGGCCATCTGTGTATCTTATAAGCTCCTCCCCGGGGATTCTGAGCACACTCAGGCGTGAGAACCACTGACCTGGTGACCCGACAGAAACGTATAAAGTCGTTTCTAAGATATTTAACCGATGTCAATCACGCCTTGATTTTTCTGGCCTGAGAAGCTTCCAGGCACCAAGCTGAGCCACGCCTGCCTTTCATCGAGAAAAGGGCTGGCTTTAATGTGTGGTACATACGACATCTTTGGATGACTTGTGCCATTAGATTTAGGCGGGACTCCCAGGAATATATTTGGCAGGGCCTTGATGGCAGACATAAAATCTCCATTATTATTTTAAGAGTGCTGTCCCTTTGACTTTAGACGCTGAAAAACATCTAGTTAAATGATCAGAGAATAGCATTATAGTTGGATCGTTATGATCCTATTTTTTAGGTGCTATAAAAATTGGTGTATGTCCTTATGTGTATCCAGTATACGTAGATATCTTCAGTAGTGTGCTGGTCATCAAGCTGGTTTTCTGAAGCAAACAAACAAACAAAAAACCTTCGATTTAGAGAGTTTGTCAATTTACATAGTGTAGATACTCCCACCATGGCTGATTTCAAAGCTAGCGGAGTAATGGAAGTGGTTTGAACATCAGCCTGCAAAATTCCCGAGTATTTGGCAGTAAACTCTCGTGAACTGGTAGGAGGCAGCTCCTGTACGTTATCAGCCATATTCATTAATTGACCTACTATTAATCGGATTCCTGCTCTGAGCTGATCGCTGTGCCAGATGCTCATACAAAACTGAACGAGACAGAAATCACCGGCCCCCAGGAGAGGTGATCACGGAGCATTCTGCAGTCTCCTTAATGACCCCAGATCAGAAGAATTTTACGCCAGTGTTAGTTTTCTCGACGTCATAACTGCCACGTTGCCAGGGTGCTGCTGTGTGTCACAGCGTGTGGTTGGTGGGAGACAGGGAAGGGAGCCCGATGTGTCTGTATTACTCCTTTCCTCCCCAAATCCCCTCCGCTCGGGCACTGTCGTTTCTAACGACAAGGGTGACTAGTTGAAATGAGTGCATTGGTTTATTTGAGCAGACGTGTTTTGGCTTCACTGAGAAGACAGGCCCAGGGATACACAGCCCCAGAAAGCACCCCCGTCCCGGGATTTGCCAGACGCCATCATGGTCACCTTAGCTGTGCCCTGAGTCATGTTATTTTCTCTGCTCGGCTTGCTTCTGCCTCTCCTGATTTCCAGCTTCCTAGGTTCCCCATCACCTTTATCTAGTGTGCAGGGGTCATAATTATAGATACTACTTAGGTTTTCGAGGTGCTATACAACTTTAAAGCAAGGTGGTAAAGCCTGATCTTTTTTTTGTTTTAAATACACTTTTAAATTTATTTTGCCATTAATTGTATGTCATCAGGATAATGACGTAGTAATTCACAGTCACTTTTCCTGGATTGGAACTTATAGCTCTGGGTCTGTTATTTATTTATTTTTTTAATTTTTAACGTTTATTTTTGAGGGAGAAAGAGTGAGACCGAGAATGAGCAGGGGAGAGACAGAGAGAGAGAGAGAGACAGAGACACAGAATCCGAAGCAGGCTCCAGGCTCTGAGCTGTCAGCACAGAGCCCGAGGTGGGGCTCGAACCCATGAACTCTGAGATCACGACCTGAGCTGAAGTCAGACGCTTCACGGACTGAGCCACCCAGGCATCCCCAAAATGTAGACATTCTCATAATGTTCCCATAATATGAAGTCATTCTGAAAGGTCTATAAAGGCGTCTTTTCAAAGCGATCTAGCAGCTCCCTACACGGTCAGCTGTCACGGTCTCATGTGCGCGTGTGGTCGGCTCGGGCTTTTCCTGTCTATCCGGGAGACTTCTTGCCATCTGCTTGCCTAGAGCCCTTTCTTTGCCTTTGCCCATTCCAGATCAAAGAACTAAATTCTTCCAGGGGCTGTTGTCTGGTACCAGTCCCTCGAGCAGGCGCGCTGTTTCCCCTTTAGAGTCGACTGGATGCTCCTATACCAGGGGATGGTGGTGCTGGCCGCCAGCCAGGTGTGGTGGACGTGGGAAGTGGAGGATGTCTTCCGCAAAGTGCAGAAAGGGGAGAAGCAGGCCATGAAGGACTATGGCAAGAAGATGCACGAGCAGATTGACCAGCTGGTCACTCGGATCACCATGTCCTTAAGCAGAAACGACAGGAAGAAATACAACACGGTCCTCATCATCGACGTTCACGCCAGAGATATAGTCGACTCCTTCATAAGAAGCAGGTGAGGCCCTTCCGGGGCGCCGGTGTCTCACGGCGCGTCCGGCCCCGCGCTTCGTCTCGCTGCCTCTCTGACCGCGTCTCCCGCTTGTCACCTTCCAGCATCCTCGATGCCCGGGAGTTTGAATGGGAAAGTCAGCTGCGGTTTTACTGGGACCGGGGGCCGGACGAGCTGAACATCCGCCAGTGCACTGGCACCTTCGGCTACGGATACGAGTACATGGGTTTGAACGGGAGGCTGGTCATTACGCCGCTCACAGACCGGATTTACCTGACCCTTACTCAGGTGACTGGCCTCCTGGACCTTGTGGTTATCGGCTGCCTGTGGTTACGGGTGTCTCGCTGAGCAGGATTAGGGTGATCGGAGACACTGTACCGGGTTGACCCGTGTCCCCTCCCTCCCGATTGACGTCCGCTCGGAACCTCACAAGGTGACCTTATTTAGAAATGGGGTCTTTGCGGATTTAATTAGTCAGGGGTTGGGAACACCCTGGATTAGGGCCCTGTAGCCAATGACTGGTGTCCTTGTGAGAAGAGGAGAGGACACGGAGATACAGGAAAGGTGATGTTAAGAGAGGCCGGGGTTGGAAATGACGTGGTCACAAGCCAAGGAATGCTTGGAGCCACCAGAGCGAAGAAATCCCTCCCAGGGGCTTTTGGAGGGAGGGTGCCCCCTCCCCCCTCCAACAGCTCGATTTCAGACTTCCAGCCCTAGGTTCTGTGAACGAATACACTTCTGTTGTTTTAAGCCCCCTACTTGGTGGTAATTTGTTAGGGCAGCCCCAGGAAATTAACGCCGATAGTGAGGGGCATTGTTGTTTAAACCCCGTAAATGAGTTTCAGATTGGAACGTGACTGGCTTGCCACCTTTTGGGATTGGGCTGTTGCAGGTTCAGGTGGCGCCTGAAACCCCCGTCAGGTTTAATAATTTGCTAAAAGGATTCCCAGAACTCAGAAAAACCATTACAGTCACGGTTGTGGTTTATCATAGCAAGAGGACGCAGATCAAAATCGGCAGTAGGAAGGCTTAGGACAGGGTCCGGGAGAGACAAGGCGCGAAGCTTCAGCTTCCTCTCACGGTGTGGTTGTGCAGACGGCATCATTTCTTACAGCGGTGACATGTGGCAGCATGCATGAAGTATTGTCACCCAGGGAAGCTCCTCGGAGCCTTGGTGTCTAGGGATTCAGTTGGGGACTGGTCATGTAGCGATGGCTGATCACCCCGATGGCCGACGTTAGTCTCCAGCCCCTCTAGAAGTCACGCTGATACCATGTGGCCCAAGGTCACTGTTCTCAGGACATTCCAGGGGCTTAGAGGTCAACTCCTAGAATCTGGAGACAAAGGGCCAAACCTTTCTTTGGGGAGGACTAATCCTTTACTGCACAGATGAACATGTGTCCGTGAGCCCCAACTCTGGGACCTACCAGGACCTTGTCCTTAGTGTCGGCACGGATTCTCGCATGTTGCTTCGTGCTGGGTATACTGGTTCCTGTATCATGCGGTGGGGGGTGGCCGGTAGCGGTCAGTGGAAAAACACAGAAAAGAAACGTTAAGAATGGTGACTATCAGAAAAGGTGAGTGTGTCGGATGCCTGGATGGCTCAGTCGGTTGAGTGTCTGACTCTTGATTTCGGCTCAGGTCATGATCCCACCATTGTGGGATCGAGCCCCTCGTTGGGCTCCATGCTGAGCGTGAAGCCTGCTTAAGATTTTCTCTCTCTCTCTCCCTCTCTCTCCCTCTCTCTCCCTCTCTCTCCCTCTCTCTCCCTCTCTCTCCCTCTCTCTCCCTCTCTCTCCCTCTCTCTCCCTCTCTCTCCCTCTCTCTCCCTCTCTCTCCCTCTCTCTCCCTCTCTCTCCCTCTCTCTCCCTCTCTCTCCCTCTCTCTCCCTCTCTCTCTCTCTCTCTCTTTCTCCTTCTCCCTCCCTCTCTCTTAAGTAAATAATAAGAAGGGTGAGTGTGAACTTGTCCATTGCCACACGTATATGTCACACATAGATTATCACAGCGCTTTGGGAAATGACGCCCGTTTCCTTGTGAGAATCAGACCAATGTATGTTTTGCATTTCGCTCATAACAGGCACTGTCCATGTATCTGGGAGGGGCCCCTGCTGGCCCGGCAGGGACTGGCAAAACCGAGACCACCAAGGATCTAGCCAAAGCCCTGGGCCTGCTCTGTGTTGTAACCAACTGCGGTGAAGGCATGGATTATAAGGTAAGGCCTCGTCGTCCCTCCCGGTGCTGTGTTACTGGGCAGAGAGCTAAAAGTGGGGCATGGCGGGAAGGCATCTCACCTCATTCTCTTCCATGAAAACACATGGAGGCGGCTGGAAGAGTCGAGCTGAGAATCTTTCGCCCCCGGTCCCAGGACGTACACGGGTCGGCTTTGTTAGCAGCTTGGAGAGCAAGCGTCGCAAACAGAGATGCCACCAGAGCCACATAGATAACGAGGAAAGCAGCAGATAGAGACAATAGGGTGTGGTGAAGACTGTGGCCAAGTAGAAGGCAGTGCTTCGGCTGCGGGGGGGAGCCACTGTTTAGCTGTGGTTGTTACCACTTGGGAAAGCGGACCCGGTGTTGCTAGAGTTTCCAGTATTTCAAGAGAGGCCAGAGATCTGGAGTCTTCCATGCAAATCCTTAGTTTGTAAAATCCTGCGAATGGGAGCTGGCCCGTGAGAGGGTCCCGGAAGTGTTGCCAGAAAGATCCATTCGTGGGGTGGTTGGCCAGCTGCCTCTCCGCCAACCTGATGTTCACTGTCTGCTTTAATTTAGGTGATGTCTCCGCAAACGTATCGCTTGCAGTTTGAAAGATAAAAATTGCCCTTGTCCTGCCATTTCTTTCATTCTAGGCCATTGGGAAGATTTTCTCTGGCCTCGCCCAGTGTGGGGCCTGGGGCTGCTTTGACGAGTTTAATCGAATCGACGCCTCTGTGCTGTCGGTCATCTCGTCCCAGATTCAGACGATCCGAAACGCTCTGATCCATCAGGTGACCACGTTCCAGGTGAGGCTGAGCGCGGGGCCTGCCTGGACCACATGCTCCAGGGCGGAAACCTCACCAGGTGCTGGGTAGTCGCCCTTCCGGACCAGGCTGCTGACAGATGATTTGACAGACTTCTGCTTTCAAATTGAGATGGTTGGGTTTTCCAAAATTATCAGCATCTTTGACAGTTAAGGACTGCGGTATTCTAAGAACTTCGAACTAATTCCGGACGTATGCAAAGTTGCTATCGGTGGGCAAGGCAGTGTTCTCAAATAAGTGACGTACAGGGCCCCCTTTAAAGGAGAAAAACATTCGTGGTCACTTCCCAAGTTTGAGAAAAAAGGCAGCCTTAAAGATTAATGTCCCATGGGGCGCCTTGGGTGGCTCACTCGGTTAAGCATCCAACCTCGGCTTAGGTCATGATCTCACAGTTTGTGAGTTCGAGCCCCGCGTCGGGTTCTGTGCTGACAGCTCAGAGCCTGGAGCCTGCTTTGGATTCTGTGTCTCCCTCTCCGTCTTGCCCTCCCCTGCTCACTCACACATTCTCTCTCAACACAACAAATGAATAAATAAACAAATAAGATCCATTCCATCTGATGAAGCTGAATGAGAATTTGGAGAAGGATGATCTAATTATATGATCTGCACACTCCAGAAGTGGGTTCTGTAACAAAAGGGACCAGAGTGGCCGGACCAGTCCCCTGCACCAGGGCCTCTCTGATCCCAGTGTACTTTGCTTCCCCTCCTGCCCCTGTGTCCCCGTGTGCCCTGCACTCTTGTCACCTCATGACACTCGCCCTGCAGATGCACCATGTCTTGTCACACCGTATGTGTCCCTGTCTGCCTGGAATCGTCCGTCCTTCCTTTGTGCCTGAAATCTCCTGTGTATTCTCTGAGGTCCTACAGAGCCTCAGAAGTTCGGGACCCAAATGTGGCTCAGGCTGGTGCGGGTTCGCTCGGGGGTACCTCCCTGGCCCTAGCCACCCGCCTGCTTTCCTCCCGGGCCTCGGTGTGGCTCATTGTCGAGAGATTATGTAAACTAGGCACTGGTAAACATTTTCGGGATTCCCAGAAGGGTTTTGGGTGGATTTCCTTTTAATTCGTTCTTCTGAAATCGTTCAGGGCTGGCCTTACTGCTTGTGAGGGAGGGAAATTGAACCTGCAACGCATTCAGGCTAAATAATAAATAACCCGTCCGTCATCTCCGGGGGGCAGTCTGGGCCTCCTGTGGATATTGGGACATGGGTGGGAGTGGTCTCAGTGCAGCCTGGGGGGACGAGACAGGGGGAGCATCAGCTACCTGCTGGGCTGCCCCCCTTGTCACCGAGGCCACCCGTGCCTCATAAAAATAGAATTTCCTATTTTTTGTCTCTATGGTGGACCAGCAAAAGAAATAAAATCGTAAGCTCTTAGCAAAAAAAAAGTTGAGGCAGGTGAAACTCAACTGTAGGTTAAAGAAATTCAAAATGTTGAGATCCCTGCAGTTTGTTGGTCCCCGAGGCACCCGGAGGCTGAAGAGGTGGGAAGGGTTGATGTCCAGGCGCCCGGGGGGCGGGGTTGAGGCTGGATTCGGGGAGTCACAGGTAACCTGAATGAAAATCCACTTTGCGTGGGGCGCCACACTGTGTGCTCGAGCACAGATCGCCTCGCTCAATCGCCACAACCTTGCGGAAAGGGAAACCGACTCAGAGAAGTTAGGTGACCTGTTGGGGCTCACACAGCACCTCGGACCATCCCCAGGCTGCACTCCTTCCCCCTACCTGCCACTTCTCAAGTGTGCAGACCCTTGATTTGGATCAGAGTTTGGGGGAGGGCAAGCCTTGCCCCCCAGAACACTCAGGCCGTAAGCACGAGGGCTCTACGTTTGACACCCGGAAACGGAAGGGAGCTGAAGGTGATGTCTGCCGGCCGTAACCCCCTTCCTCTCCTGTCACCCTCCAGTTTGAAGGGCAGGAGATCTCCCTGGACTCGAGAATGGGCATCTTCATCACCATGAATCCCGGCTACGCTGGCCGCACGGAGCTGCCCGAGTCAGTGAAGGCCCTCTTCAGGCCCGTGGTGGTGATCGTGCCCGACCTGCAGCAGATCTGTGAGATCATGCTCTTCTCGGAGGGCTTCCTCTGGGCCAAGGTGAGGCCTTGTGGTTGCCCAGCCCAGGCTCCGCCCTGGCTCTGCTTTTGGACTGGGGGCTTGGCAAGTTTGCATTCTGTGTGGCTTGCTTGCTGTCTCTCTCTCTCTCTCTCTCTCCCTCCCCCCCCCCCCCCCCATTCTCCTGCCCCTTTTTAAAATTGTGAGTTTTATTTTCAAATAATTTGACTCCCAAGAAGTGACAACCAAAGAGCAGGGAGTTCTGTGTGCCCCTCCCCCAGCTTCCCCAGTGATGACACCTGACACCCCCAAGGCTGGTTGTCAGAACCGGGAAAGTGAGGTGGGCGTTGTGCTTTCAGCTCAGCTACAGACTTTATCTGGATTCCGTCGGGTTCGCTTGGTCATAGAGCAGTTCAATCTGGGCACCCGTACGTCCGTTTTGCTTGTAGAATGCTGTCCCTTTGCTCTCGGGTCATTTTCTTTCTTTGTTCGTCATTATCTTTGATCACAAAAGACGCTGGCCAAAAAGATGACTGTCCTGTACAAGCTGGCCCGGGAACAGCTCTCCAAGCAACACCACTATGATTTTGGACTGAGAGCCCTGAAGTCGGTGTTGGTAATGGCCGGAGAGCTGAAGAGAGGCTCTTCGGAACTTAGAGAGGTAGGGGCCACGTGTACTCACGTCCTCTGGGTCTTCGGTTCCCATGCACCTGACAACCGCCGGGATGGGTGACGGGCTACTATGTGGTACTCGTGGGAAAGGTTTAGCCTTAGCTGTCACTTCGCTGGCTTGCTGGCCTCACTCAGTTGGGTCTCTTAGCCATCATATGTTTTGTTTTGTTTTGTTTTTTCTAATTTGATTTATTACCATAGGTCAATTTCAGTGTCTCCACGGCACCACAGTTTCTGATGCCTCTGATCAATCCACAATTGCAGGATGGTGGGGTGGAGGGATGGGGATAAACCCAGGCCTCAAGAAAGCATGAGTACGAATTTTGCGTCTTTTTCCGCTTTGCAATGAAAGCACAGGGCCTACTCTGAAGCAGACTTCAGTCAGTGCTGCTCTGTGGGCAACAGGCTCACGTTTTTCTCTGGAGACTGTGCTGACAGTGCTTGGTGTCTTAAAATTTATAGAAAATTTCATAAGAGGATTCCTAGACCAGTGTCCGGGTCTTTCAGAAATATCTTTGAAGATGTCCGTTTCATTCCATCCAGGATGTGGTGCTGATGAGGGCCCTTCGAGACATGAACCTGCCCAAGTTTGTATTTGAGGACATCCCTCTTTTCCTCGGTTTGATTTCCGATCTGTTTCCTGGACTGGACTGCCCGCGTGTTCGCTACCCCGATTTTAATGACGCCGTAGAACAGGTGCAGCAGGAGAACGGCTACATTGTCTTACCTGTCCAGGTGAGGCAGCGTGAAATGACTTCACGGGCTTCTTCTGGGTCCTTTGCATTGTTTTTGTTTGTTTTTCATTAAAATAGAAATAATATAACATTTACTGTCTTAACCATCTTTCCCTGCCTTTTTTTTTTTTTTTTTTTTTTTTTATTGTGGTAAGGTACACATACCATAAAAATTTCCGTCTTACCCAGTTTTAGTCCAGGGTAGTAGTGTTAAGTATATTCATATCGTGAAACAGATCTTCAGAACTTTGCCATTGTGCGAAACTGAGACTCGGTCCCCGTTAACCAGCGACTCCCCCCTCCCCTCCGCTTCCCCAGCCCCTGGCACCTACCTGGCACCCAGCCTTCTGCTTCTATGAATCTGACTCCTTTGGGGACTTCATGTAAGTGGCATCCTGAGGTATTTGTCCTTTTGTGACTGGCTTCTTTCACTTTGCACGTTTTCACGGCTCATCTGTGTAATAGCATGTGTTGGAATCACCTTCCTTTTTAAGGCAGAATAGTTTCCCACTGTATGTACGTATCACCCACCCATTGTTTTTGGCATAATATGATAACTGAAGTATTTGCTTTGGGGTCCAACCATTATTAAATTAAATGTTACCGATAAGATTTTGATCATCTCAAGTCTGTAAGGTTGTATATGTCATCATTAAGCCATGAACTGCCAGAGTGTTCTGCTGAGGGTCTAAATGCCTAAAGCTTCAGGACCAGGGTGGCCGCCTCTGGTCGGGCTATCTCGGGGCATCAGGCTACCCAGAGGCCTCGGGCTGGGGCAGCAGGTACTGGCCACAGATGAGAGAGCTCTTGGCACCTTTCCTGGCGCTGAGGTTTTCCTCTGGATGTGGTTGTTTACAACAACGTGTTTTCTGGCGGGAATGGAAAATGGTGTAGCGGCTATTAGAAAAACAGCCCGGCAGTTCCCCAAGAAGTTGCACACAGACTTAACCATATGACCTGTGTATCTCCCCAAGAGAAATGACATGTGTCCACACAACTTGTACACAAATGTTTGTAGCAGCATTATCTGTAAGAGGGGAAAAATGAAAACGTGCAAATGTCCACCCATAGATGAATAAGCAAAATGTGATCTATCCGTGCAATGGGATTTTACTCAGCCACGAAGGAGAATCAAGTCCTGACCCACCATATAATGTGCATAAACCCTGAAAACGTGCTGAAAGTAGCCAGACGCAAAGGCCCACATATACCATGTGATTCCATTTATGTCATTCCATCTATTTATGGAGAGGGGGCAGATCCATGGGAACACACAGCACATGAACAGCTCCCGCAGCTGGGGGCAGGGCTTAGAAGGGTTGACTACGGGTGCAGAGTTTTGGGGGTGGGGGAACGTGTGATGAAAACCCTCTAAGACTGAATGTCGTGATTGTGCCCATACTAAAGCCCACCGAATCGCACACTTGAGGTGGGTGAATCGCATGGTAAGGGAATTATAGCTCAATAAAGCTGTCTTAAAAAAAGCTGTGTTACCCTAGCTACCAATGTTTGCCCCACAGGTGGATAAAGTGGTTCAGATGTTCGAGACCATGTTGACCCGCCACACGACCATGGTGGTGGGGCCCACGGGAGGGGGCAAGTCCGTGGTCATTAACACCCTGTGTCAGGCCCAGACCAAGTGAGTATGACCCCGAGGAGGGGGCCTCGTTGCCCGGTCGTGGTGGTATTACCTAGTTACACTTTGCCTTCTCGATTCCTGGGAGGTTAGGTTTGTCTTAAAAGTCTGCCTTTTTTTTAAATCATGAAAGTAAAAAGTTCATTTGTGTTTGAAACTACATACAGCTACCACGGGGAAGACATTTTCAAGCCAGGGTGTAATCCAGTCAGAAAGGAATGTGAAACATTTTTAATACCTTAGCTTCATGGCCACCGATTATTTTCATGACCCAGTCAGCTTCAGAATCGCATGCAATACAGAGTGAAACATACAGTCCTGAAAACTGAAACCTGAACACATCAGTGTCCTAAACACCACTTTAGACTCGAAGTGTCTCGATTTGTTTCATTGCTGAGTTAGTCCACCTATTTTTATTTATTTTTGTTTTTATTTTTTTAAGAGAGAGAGTGAGCTTTTTTTTTTTTTTTTTTTTTTTAATGTTTATTTATTTTTGAGAGAGACAGAGACAGAATGCAAGTGGGTTAGGGGCAGAGAGAGAGGGAGACACAGAATCCGAAGCGGGCTCCAGGCTCTGAGCGGTCAGCACAGAGCCCGACGTTGGGCTCGAACCCACGAACCGTGAGATCATGACCTGAGCCGAAGTCAGACGCTTAACTGACTGAGCCACTCAGGCGCCCCTAGTTCACCTATTTTAGAAGGCAAAACAGTGACCCTTGTGTGCATCACCCTGTGACCGGGATCATCTGTGAGGGAAGTATTTCACAAACAACCTTATAAAGATATTTCGAAAATTAACTGGTTAAGTTGTATTTTCTTGGTGTTCGGGTTGCTCCTTCAAAGTAAGGCAGGACGCTCACCATTATGCAACCCTTGTTATGGTATCAGAGTGGCCAAAAACAGAGTGTCCCCTCCCCAGATGAGTTAACCGTTGCCAGCCCAGTGGGAGCTAGGAAAGGGATCTCACACTCCTGATACAGAACATTCTAAAGACCTGGAGTGAGTTGTCGTGCCCATCCTTGTACTGAAAACAGGTTTTCTCACCTCTCGCTCTCCTCCTAAGTAATAACTAGGTCCCAGAAAGACTTTGCTGCATGCGAATATTCCAGCAAAAATCTAAATCAAGACTTACGATCTTTGTGATGTGAACATTTTTAGATAGTCTATATAAGATCAGTGAGTGAGTGACTGCCGTTTTTTCTTAATTCTTCTTATGTTTCTTATGAGAAAGCCACTGGACAGTGGCTCCCTGGTTTCAAGTGGGTTGTGCCATAGCCCTCCTGCCTTTTGTTCTTTAATTAATTCATTGTTAGGTAGTTGATAGAACTGTCACATATGTGTATTTGCACGCCACCATTATTTTTAGGTAGTTAATTATGAACTGTTTGTGCGAGGTGTGGTTTTCTGTAGACGAATTCATCCCATCGTGTTGCAGGAATTTGCAGGCATTATGGTGGCAGATGCCCCATCCACATGACGTACAAAGTCAGCAGCACAGAGCAGACATCCCGTAGATACGAGAGATTGAGCGTTAGTGGTCCAAGGGTGTGTTACGTAGTCCTGGACGACTGTTGTCTCCTGTACACGTATTATGAAATCTTTACGTAAATCGTCACAGGCACGACTACGTAACTTAGCTTCTCATTGCCCTGAACAGGCAAGGCTCTGCCTTCAGTTCAGACCTCGCTTGTGCTGGGGCCATATTTTTGGTGAAACATGGTTCCCTTGCATTAAAATTTTTTTTTTTAAGTTTACTTATTTGAGAGACAGAGTGTGAGTGGGGGAGGGGCAGAGAGAGAGGGAGACAGAATGTGAAGCAGGCTCCAGGCTCCGAGCTGTCGGCACAGAAGCTGATGCAGGGCTCGAACCCACGGATCGTGAGACCATGACCTGAGCCAAAGTCGGACGCTTAACTGACTGAGCCACGCAGGCGACCCTGTTCCCTTGCATTTAGTGTAAGCCATTGACGGTAATGGAGAAGCCCAGGGGAGAGTTTGTGTGGGTTGCATTTGAAATTTTGGACTGGATCCCAAACATCTACCCCCCACCTAGGCAGCCCAGACTGTTTTCCTAATGTGTAGTCCACCTGGACCACAGCTGCAGCCTCTCTCCTTGGGTTTAGGCTCGGGCTGATGACGAAGTTGTACATCCTAAACCCCAAAGCCGTGAGTGTCGTAGAGCTCTATGGCATCCTGGACCCCACCACCCGAGACTGGACAGACGGGGTGCTGTCGAACATCTTCCGGGAGATCAACAGGCCGACGGATAAGAAGGAGCGAAAGTGAGTACCTTTGTAAATGGGAGAGAGCCTGGGTTAGCCTCATATTAATTATCTGAATGTTATAGGTAAGGAAAAAAAAAAGACAACGTATAGTATTGTAGTTTCATGCATGGACGCCCACAGACTTAGAGTCAGATGTCGAAGGCCCTGCTCACAAAGTGCCAGATGCCATGTCAGTTCTCTGTGTGTTATCTCCGTCTCCTCGACTGCTAGGATACTCTGCTTTCTATAAGGATACTTGTCCTTGGCTAAGGGCCCACCTGGGTAATCCAAGATGCTGTCATCTTGAGATCCTTGATGCCTGCAAAAATCTTTTCTTCCCCCCAAATAAGGTCACAGTCACAGGTTCTGGATGGACGTATCTTTTGGGAGCCAAAAGTACATTCAATCCATCATACACGGATAGGGTATATGAAATACTTTCCTTTGCTCTTAACCTTACCGTAAGGAAAGTTGGTGTCAAAACCAGTGACCAATAGCAATTGATATTCTCAGTTTTAAGAAAAGACTGAGACTCTGATCCTATCCGTCTCCACACACAGCTGCTGCTCAGCTCCAGCAGATTGTTCCCAGGCAGGAGCGCAGGTCTGTGTTTTCAGCCTTCCGGGTTGCAAGAGAAGCAAGAAATTCAGATTTTTGTGTGAAGTTGTATTATTCTTCAATGTCAGTGACTGACTCACACAGATATTATGGTTTGTTTGTTTTTTTCCTTTTGATTTTATGGGTCAAACCTCTGGACCCAGTTGGGTGCTCTGTGTCAGGTCCTGGCTACAGAACCCTGGGAAAAAGACATTCGTCATGAATGGGAAAGGGACACCAAGTTTCATGAGAAAGCCTGGCTTACTTTTCTTGGGTTGCTATAGGTATATTTTATTTGATGGTGATGTGGATGCTCTGTGGGTGGAAAACATGAATTCTGTGATGGACGACAACAGGCTGTTGACGTTGGCCAATGGTGAGCGCATTCGGCTTCAAGCGCACTGTGCTCTGCTCTTTGAGGCAAGTAGTGATGAAAAATAATTTTTAATATGTCTTGCAGTTAAGAATTTAAATGTTTATTAAATTGGTAATAAATATAGATGACCAAAGAAAATCCAAACAGTGCAAGAAGAGTTTTTATGATGAGGACAACTCAATACTTCCCTTACTCTTCTTACTCCTCTTTACCGTATCCCGGAGGTAACTGCTTTTCATTCTTGGGTTGTTTCTGCTGATCATTATCCTGTTGTCTGTACAGGACACACTTAGCATGCTGTTTCTTCCCGTATCAAGTTTACACAGTATCTACACTATGACTGCTATGAAAGTGAGAGTTCATCTCTCACAACGCTAGCTCACTCCCCTCCTCAGAATACTAAACTAAACTGATTGCTACATCAGTTAAATCAGTAAAAAGTATTTACATTATTATGAATATGGAAATATTTACTGTAGAGCCAACTAGTATACTGCTATTATGTTTACTTTCTTTTTGAGCCTTTTTTTTTTTTGGTCTTAGTTTGTAGTTGCCTTCTTTTTTTCTCTCACACTATTTGCCTTTAATTTTCTTTTCATTTGTTTTTGCAAACTTTCTATCATAGCCTCTGAACCTGTTTCATAGCTGTGGCCCTGAGACTTGTTTTCACTTCAGCTTAATGTTAAAGTTGTTCCTAAGTTGGCCTGCAAAATTCACCAATGCATGCGTATTTCCTTACCTTATTGGCTGACTGAACGGTGTCTTTTTTTTTTTTTTTCTCATGAAGAGATAGGTGTGTTAATATTGCTGGTTTAGATGGGTATGTGTTAAGTTTTATACTACCCAATCTCAACTATGTTTTAAAAAATGAAGAAAAAAAAATACTGAAAGGAAAACAGTCCAAAACAATGTTTATTTCTTGGTGTTGGTATTTTGGGTAACTTATTTTCTTCTCTATAGTTTTCTATTTTTGTCAGATATTCTACAGCATATTAATTTTCATATTAATTTATAGTAAAAGAAAAGTTAAAAAGGTGCTACATCAGAAATGTATAACCTTCCCATGATAAACCTAAGTGTTCAGTTGGAAGCCTCATGAAAGCTATGTTAATCTGGGCATGACTCGGGTTTTATTCAGTTGTGAAAACTTTGCCCAAAGCAAAGGCCTTTAAACATGCCGTTCAGCTGTTCATAGCTTTAGACGTGACTGATTTCCTTTATTTCTCTAGGTTGGAGATTTACAGTATGCCTCTCCTGCAACTGTGTCTCGATGTGGAATGGTTTATGTGGATCCTAAAAACTTGAAATATCAACCGTACTGGAAAAGATGGGTTAATCAAATACAAAACAAGGTGAAAATTATTTCTAAAATGAACTTAAAAGTTATTAGTATTCGTGCCTAGCTGAATAAACATAATCCAGGGGGATGTTTGTAGTTAAAGCCATGACCTTGACCTGCCTGTGATCTTAAGCACAGTGTCAGAGCATCAATAAATTGGATGAAAACCTGGAAGACACACTTACTAGATTTCCAGATAATTCCATAGCTGGTGGGATAGGTAATCTTTTTTTTTTTTTTTTTTCATTTCTTAAACTTATTTATTTATTTTGAGAGGGAGGGAGGGTGGGAGGGAGGGAAGAGACAAGCTGGGGAGGGGCAGAGAGAAAGGTGGACAGAGGACCTGAAGCAGGCTCTATGCGGATAGCACAGAGCCTGATGCGAGGCTCAAACTCACAAACTGTGAGATCATGACCTGAAGTCGGACGCTTAACCAACTGAGCCACCTAAGCGCCCCAGGGCTACATGATGATTCCAGTAGTCCAGATCAAGGGTTGACATTTTTTTTTCCTGTAAAAGGATTGAGAGTAATATTTTAAACTTTGCGGGCCGGCTGGTTTCTTTTGCAACTACTCAACTATACCATCGTGGTATGAAAGCAGCTAAAGTACACGAATGGTCATGTCTATGTACCAATAAAATTTTATTTACACAAAGAAGTGGCAGGCCAGGTTTGGCTTGTGGGTTGTAGTTGGCAACTCCTGCTGCAGCCGAGCCTAGCTGTTGACAGACTTCTCTCTAGAGGGGCCCAGCTTTTGCTGAATTGGACGAATGCAATGTGAAGGACCTAGCTTGTCATGTAATTGAGTTCTGACGGTTTTAGTTGACCTCAAACGATGTCATGTGTCACATGGCTGCTGAAATGTGTACTGTAACAAAAGGCTTCATTGAAAAGTATAGAGATAGGTGTGACAGTCATGTGAAGGTAGTTGCTTGACCACACACCCAGGACACCATGACTGCGTTCTCAAAGCGACGCAGGTGGTTTGGGTGTATCACTGGAAGGACTGCTAGGCTGATGGTGAATTGGAAACCAGGACATAATTATCCCAGAGAAGAGAAGACCGAGGGAAGCATGATAGGACCTTTGGAGGCACCGTCGTAAGGGAGAGAGAGTTGTGTCAGGGCCCGTGCGACCCTTGGTGGTCCTCAGCGCCTTGATAGGGAGAGGGGCTTCCACTGCTTTGCCCTCTTTGCAAGTTGACTGTGGCTGCACCACTTGAACTTGAAGATAATCAGCCCCATTTCTGTCAAATGGGACCTGTTATCCTCCCTCCCTCCCTCCCTCCCAGGTGGCGGGGTAGATGCTATGGCAGTGAGATGAAGCGCTTTGCAATGAAAGTGTACCGTGAAGGACAAATCTCTCCACAAACGGAAGGCGCTGTTATCGGGGTTTACTCTCCTGCCAAATCTACCCTTCATCAGAAGACCTTTCTCATCCCTCTTTGGCCAAGATCAGCTTTCCACTAACTTCCTCTTAAATAAAGGAGCCCTCGAAAATGCGTTGCAATTCTGCTCTTTTATAGGCAGAGCAAAGCAATTTAGAGAGTCTCTTTGAGAAGTATGTGCCCTATCTCATCGATGTGATTGTGGAAGGGACAGTGGATGGAAGACGAGGCGAGAAGCTGAAGACCGTCGTTCCGCAGACAGACCTAAATATGGTGAGAAAATATCCCTGTTAGCAAAGAGAGAAGCTTCCCTAAAGGTGGACCCACAGGCCAAGGGAAGCAGAGATGCCAGAGGGGTAAACTGTAACGTCACAGGTTGCTTTCTTTGGCGACCCCGTGCAGGACAAGGTGCCAGGCTCCATCTGACGGAACCGATAGGGTGGGTCATAGGTTCCCACCGCGCTGGGACCTGGGATCCCGAGGTTTATGACCAGAACTGACCCTGGGGTGGGGGAGTGGAATGAATGGGCTGATCCGGGATTTGCCTGGGCACCAGGTAACCCAGTTAACCAAGATGTTGGATGCACTACTCGAAGGAGAAATAGAGGAACCAGACCTTCTGGAGTGCTATTTCTTAGAGGCTCTGTACTGTTCTCTGGGAGCCGCTCTGCTCGAGGATGGAAGGATTAAATTTGACGAGTGCATTAAACGCCTTGCTTCTTTGCCTTCTGTTGATACGGAAGGGGAATGGGCCAGCCCCGGGGAGATGCCAGGTAAGATCTGGGCGTAGCCTGTTTTCCTACTCACAGCGCTTTGCGGGGAGGGTTTTGGAGGAAGTGACCTTGCTTCTCCATACGTATGCCCGTACGGGTTTTCCAGCTCGCTGGCTTCTGTAGACACACGTGCAATGGTCAGACCCCCCCCGGGGTACCCTCAGAAGTTCCAGCGTGTGAACTGCTAGAGCAGAAGCCGCACTGGCTTGTCTTGTTGAGTCTCAACTCCTCCCCACCCCAGCACTCCCACCCTCGCACCCTGAGTTTAGTTAGGCGCTCGCTTCCTTTGCTGTTTAAGTTTTTAGAAATTTTCACACTTTGCATGACTTTGAGTTTCTTCTCCTTTGAATTTCTCTACCTGTTTTTTTAAGACCACCTCTAATTTTCATCTGCTGTATTCCTGAGTATTTTCACAGGAGGTGATCAAGGGTGGATCCGTAGGTCATTCTTAGGAGATCTTCGTGTTAAGGTTTTTAGCTTGCGTGTGAAGAAGGTGCATCCTCCAAGAACGACGTGTGATGAACATGCCCTTTTCAGGAACTCTGTGTAACGCTAGGATCCATCTTTGTCTAGTTCTTTAAAAAAATTTTTTTTTAGTGTTCATTTATTTTTGAGAGAGAGAGAGACAGAAGACAGACTGTGAGTGGGGGAGGGGCAGAGAGAGAGAGGGGGACACAGAAACCGAAGCAGCCTCCAGGCTCTGAGCTTTCAGCAGAGACCAACACGGGGCTTGAACCCACCAACCGGGAGATCATGACCTGAGCCAAAGTTGGACGCTCAACCAACTGAGCCACCCCGACATCTCAACTTTGTCTAGTTCTCAATGATATTTGAACACGACTTGGCCGGTCACCATCTTTCTAAGCTGTATCCTATCATCATTACCCGGGGCGTTCTTTGTAAACAGCAAAGTAAAGCGGTCCCCGGGCTTCCTAATGGGGAGCACTGTGCTCTCCACCGTCCTGCTCAGGTGCCGGCTTCCTTGCCGGGCTCCTCTTGAGCTGTCTCTTCAGTTTCCCTCCTACCAACTCCCTCCCAGCTGCTCTTGGACCTGCTCAGGGGAAACCTTCTACGCCCTTCTAGAGACGTCTCTCCACCTCTTTCCTGTGAAAGCCACGAGTCCTCGAAAGGTTGGCTTCGAGCTCTGTCTTCTCATCCCACTTGCTTCTCAGCCAACAGCCGCCCGCCCCCCCTTTCAAATCCCGGCTCCCCTGGAAGTGCTTCCGGTGAGCGTGTCCGCTCCCGTCTCCACCGGAGCCCACGGGCCTTGGCGTCCTCGCCGTCCCGACCTTGCCTGGCGTCCGACGTGGCTGACCACTTCCTGCCCTCTTGAGACGTCCCTCCTCTTCCCTGCCGGCCGCTCGTCCGTCTCCTTCCTCGCCTCGGGGTTTGGTCTTCCAGCCTCCTTTCGTGCTGCGAGTCCTCACGGAGCGCTGGCCGCGCGCTCACAGCTTCGGCCTGCCAGTCTCCTTCCCTCCTGAGCCTTCTCCTCGTTCCCTAGCTCTGTCCCGAAATCTGTCTGTGGGTTGTCTGTCATTCATCCGTCTACTCGTGTATCTGTTGTCTATTTACCTTCCATCCATCTACCTATCATCTATATCATCTACCCACCTCTTATCTATCATCTGTCTGTCCGCCTTGCACACGGCGACCCTGACACTTTCTTCCCCCCACCCCAACCTGTCATTTCAGCCTGTCGATCTCCACCCCCACATCTCTTGGGAGCTCTCCTGTCAGCTCTGCCCTGGGTAAGGTGGGAGCCTCACGGACAGATCTCCCAGTCTCCACTCACCTCCTCCAGATCCATTTTCCACTACAGTCGTACTGATCTCTGCAGAGGCAGACCCGATCACGGGTCCCCCTGGAGACTAATGTCACACGCCCAGGACCGACGGGGTGGAGAACAAGCCCCTGAAATGGCCCGCCAGGCTCTTCACGCAACAGCCCCGCAGCCCTTGTAGCGTTGGCTCATCTGCCCACCGTGTGCACTCCTCACTTGCTCCTTTCTGGTCCTCCGGCCACCCCGCCGTGCTCTCTTCTCCCTGACAGCCTCCCAGTGGCCCCCAGTTCTCTTGGCTCGGGACTCATGCTTCAGGTCTCAGACTGGATGGCATCTCCTTTGGGACGGCTTCCTCCCCGTGCTGGCTGCAAAATTTGGTATTGCTGGGGCCTCCGGGTGGCAGTCTCTCTGGGAGCAGGTGCACGAGGAACCTTTCTTAGAGCTGGTTTGCGTAGCACCCCTGATGTTCAGGTACAGAGGAGTGTGGGCTGCCCCGTGGCACCTGGTGCTTCTCCGACCTCTTCCCTGCCCCTCCTGGTCAGACGTCCTCCCGGGCGCCCGCCGCACCTGCGCTTGCCCTGTCGCGGAACGTAGCGCTCCGCGTTGACATTGCCTGTTGACTTGCCTCCATTCCGCCCCCCACCCGGCCGCCAACAACTGTAAGCCTAGGTTCCAGGGTTGTCCGCCACCGAACTCTCTCGTCCCCAGGGAGGGGGCTCAGCGTGTACCTGCCCAGTGGACGGGAGTGTAAGTTCGAAGTACTCGGTTAAGTTGCCGTCCAGGGGGCGGGTAGCATCAGTTCGTCTTATGCATGTCCCGGAGCTGACTCTGTATTTCCGTGCCTATGACTGAAGCGAAATGGACCATTATGTACCACAGGTCACCTCCCAACCATGTATGACTTTCATTTCGATTCTGCACAGAAGAAATGGATACCGTGGAATAAATTAGTTCCTGAATACGTTCACGTCCGCGAGAGGAAATTTATCGACATCCTGGGTGAGTGAGAACCAAGCACCTGTTCTCAGTGTATGGCTCTTGTCCTGTGAGGAAGCGAAAAAGAGCCGGGGGCCTCCGTGGCCCCCTGAGTCCCACCCAGAGCGTTGGTTCGGAGAAACTGAAAAGATTGAGCCGTGGGCCTCACCAAGAGGGTGGCGTTTCTGATTCTGTTTATTTGCGGCTGGCTCTGAGCGTCTTCAGACGTCTGTGGTTCTCAGCTGTCACCTGACAGGTGGGGTGGGGATAGGACAGTCCGCTCTGCCCCCCCCCCCCCCAGTCTCCATGGGCCCCCTGCAGCCTGGAGAGCTGGCCGGCTGTGTGAAGGAATGAAGGAAGAAAGCGAGAGGAATGAGCAGGGCAGCGTGTCGTGAAAAGGGCTGTCTCGCGAGGTCGTCCACCACGGACGTTTAATGGGTTGTGCCGTATTTTTAACGCACCCCTCTGGCTATTTAGAGAACGTAGTGGCAGGATGACTTCCCAAAACAAACGTCTGGGTTTGGTTCCGATGGAATGAGACATACCCATTTCCCCAGGAACCGGTCAGGACTAAAAACAACCCGTGCAGGGGCAAGCCAGACCTGGTCTCGTGGTTTCGTTCTGTCTTTGGAGGAAGTTGTTGGTCAGGAAACCAAACCCTGCAGATATGTGACTGATGTAAGCCATGGAGAAACTGAGTTTTTAACATCCCGAGTATACATCGGAGTCGGACGTGAAGAACGGTTTGGGGCTTCTGAATCTGGACCGTAGCAGTGACCGCACAGCTGTAGAAATGTACCAAATGCACCAAAACACACCCTTAAAATGGGTGAATTTTATGGTGTTTAAGCGATGCCTCCATAGAGCTGTTAAAAATAACGATTGGGGCAGTGAGATTCCAGACGGTACCCGTATACTCATTTTCAAGGTCACGTCTTGGGGTTTGGCTGACGCTTTTTATGGGACGTTCCAGGTTGCCTCATGCTCCCCTTTGACGTTTCTGTGATGCCCCCCTCCTATCGTGTTCCCCAGTTCATACCGTGGATACAACGCGCACCACCTGGATGCTGGAACAGATGGTCAAGATCAAGCAGCCGGTTCTTCTGGTTGGTGAATCTGGCACCTCTAAGACAGCCACTACCCAGAACTTCCTCAAAAATCTGAACGTGGACATGAACGTAAGTCGTGGTTGGTATCCTGCTGGGTAACAAATCACCCCCGCGCGTAGCAGCCCAGGGCAACAGACGCTCACTGTCGCACCATTTCTGCGCGTCAGGGATCTGGGCATGGCTTAGCTGGGCGGTTCTCGCTCACGCTCTGTCCTGAGACCGCTGTCCAGCCGTTGGCCGGGGCTGGAGGGCCCTCTTCCAAGATGGTGGGCCTCAGTTCCCCACCATGCGGACCTCTCCGAGGGCTGCCGAGTGACCTCTTGATATCGCAGCCCGCTCCTGCCAGAGTGCACGTCCACGACGGAGCAAATCGGATGCCATGCTGCTTTTGGTGACCTAGGAAGTCACCTTCCCTCACTTCGGCCATGGTCTGTGGGTGACACAGAGACCACCGTGAATCACCTTCACACTGTGGGGGGGGCTACGCGGGTGAATGAGTACCTGGAGGGTGAGGGTGGACGGGGGTCATCTTGGAGGCCGGCCGTCTCTTTATCCATCACCTTGCTGTGGTTTTGAAAACCTCAAGGTTTTCCTTTCTTTCCTCCAGGCCTGTGTTAAATGTGGGAGGGTCCGACACGTGGGGGACACTGAGCTAGCTGGGTGCCACAGGGACAGACAAGAGCGAACTTGCAGTCAGTTCTGGAGGGACTCACAGTTGGGTGGGGGGGAGACAAATTCGGAAATGAACCCTGTGAAACATGACACTGCAGAACGTGCCAGGGTCCTAAGACATTAGGAAGGGGGGTGCCAGGGGCGCCTGGGGGCTCAGTCAGTTAAGCCTCCAGCTCTTGATTTCAGCTTAGGTTCTGAGGTCACGGTTCATGGGTTCGAGCCCCTCCTTGGGATCTGCGCTCACAGTGTGGAGCCTGCTTGGGATTTTCTCTCTGTCTCTGTCCCTCCCTTGCTCACACTCTCACGCTCTCTCTCTCTCAAAATAAATACACTTAAAAAAAATAAAGAGGGGCGCCTGGGTGGCTCAGTCGATTGAGCTTCCGACTTTGACTCAGGTCAAGATCTCACGGTTCGTGAGTTCGAGCCCCGCGTCGGGCTCTGTGCTGACAGCTCGGAGCCTGGAGCCTGTTTCAGATTCTGTGTTTCCTCCTCTCTCTGTCTCTCCCCTGCTCATGCTCTGTCTCTCTCTGTCTCTTAATAATAAATAAATGTTTAAAAAAAAAAAAACAATTGGGGCGCCTGGGTGGCTCGGTTGGTTAAGTGTCCGACTTCGGCTCGGGTCATGATCTCACGGTCTGTGAGTTTGAGCCCCGCGTCGGGCTCTGTGCTGACAGCTCGGAGCCTGGAGCCTGTTTCGGATTCTGTGTCTCCCTCTCTCTCTGACCCTCCCCTGCTCGCACTCTGTCTCCCTCTGTCTCAAAAATAAATAAACACTAAAAAAAAAAAAAAAAAAAAAAAAAAAAAGGAAGGAGGCTGTCAATTCTCCTTTCTATACTCAGAGTTGCCTTACATGGGCCACCTGCTCATCATTTCAACTGTCCTGGCTTCAAACAATTTTTATTTAATGGCTTTTTGTTTTTTTTTTTAATAACCAAGGCAAGATTCTGTCTCCTCCAAGAAGCTGCCTGTGCTTTTCAGGATATCCAGCTGATACATACTTGTCCCAAATCCACTCACTGACTCAGTTCTCTGTTTTTGTTAATATCTGCTCATCATTTAATTTTCCAATTCCTGTCTTGGCCTCCTGGAACCTCAGAGGGGAGAAGAGTTTCCTGCGACTCTTCTTCTGACTTCTTTCTTACTTAGGCTTGTTCCCCGGGCCCTGTGACCCTCTAGGCCAGGGAGTGGTCAGCCAGGCTTCGCGATGGGCATCACATGAAGGATGTGGGCAAGACAGGGCCGGACTGCCCTCGGATGGTCGAGCCCAGTCACAGGTGCACGGAAACGGGGTTTATTCAGCTTGAAGGATGTCATTGTGGAGGGCACGGAGGGGATGTTTATAGCCAGAGGGACCTAAGAGTTTGTGGGGTCAGGCAAACAGCATCCACATTCAGAACGCCCCCCCACGACGCCCCTCCGTCGGGACTCAGCAGCTGGTGCTCATCGGGCGGGCAGTCACATCGGTGCACATTCGTTATGAGGAGACGCACGTTGACCTTCGTTGCATGTGGCTCCCGTGCACCTGTCGGCACCTCTGAGGACAGTGCCGTCTGCAGCAGTGGTTCTCAAAGTGTGGTCCCTAGGCCAGCAGCATTGCCTGAAAACTCGCATACACGATCCTAGACCTTTTGAATCAGAAACTCTGAGGATGGGGCCCTTTGAGCTGTTTGGCACAGGCCCTCCAGGTGATTTGGGTGCATAATTAAGAGCGAGAACCACTGACCCACGAACCCTCACCAAGTGCTCTAAGAAGAAGCACAGTGAGGGGTCCTGTGTGTGCCCCGTGCATGGGGGAGGCTGTCCACACAGGGGCCCGGGGCCTCCCTCACCTTTCTCTCAGCAATTAATTCCAAAGGTGCTCTCTCTGGCCTATTTATTAAGACATAGCAGGCATGATAGTAACTTCTGGTTGAATATTACTTTGTCATATGGAAAACGCCTTCGGGGATTTCATCTCCTGTGATAAAATCACCCTATGAAGTAGTCCAAGCAGATGCTATTAAAACTGTCTTACAGATGAGAAAAACGAGGTTCTAAAAGGTTGAACCTCTTTGGGGCGCTTGGGTGGCTCGGTCGGTCGGGCGTCCATCTGACTTTGGCTCAGGTCATGATCTCGTAGTTTGTAGGTTCAAACCCCACTTCGGGCTCTGTGCACTCAGCTCAGAGCCTGGAACCTGCTTCAGATTCTGTGTCTCCCTCTCTCTCTCTCTCTCTCTCTCTCTCTGCCCCTCCCCTGCTTGCCCTCTCTCTCTCAAAAATAAATAAGCATTTAAATAAATAAATATTAAAAAAATTGTTTAAAGGTTAAACCTCTTTTTGGAGGTCACTTAGCCAGACCGTGCAGAGCTAAGACCCCCTAGTTGACATTGTGCCAGAGGCCCGTGTGTGGTGACTGGTCATGCTTGGCCTCACACAACCTGCTGAAGGGGAAGAATGCTGTACCGGCACACGCTGGGTTATAGGAAAGTTCAGGTGCCGGTGAATTTGCAAAATAGACGGCAGCGCACGGCCCAGCATTTCCCGCTGGTACTGTGAAGAGATGACCGCCTTCTGGAACGATCTCTCTCTCTCTTCCAGATTGTGTTAATAGTCAACTTCTCCTCCCGCACCACATCTCTGGATATCCAAAGAAATTTGGAAGCAAATGTTGAGAAGCGAACCAAAGACACATACGGCCCGCCCATGGGAAAGCGCCTCCTGGTGTTCATGGACGACCTGAATATGCCAAAGGTGGTGTAAGGTTAAGGAGCAGGGGGCAGTGGGGCCGGGCCGCGTGCTGCGCTTGCGTCGCTGTGTGTGCGCGTGGAGTCCGTGAGTGTGCGAGCACGTGCCTTCGTTCTGCATGGTGCCCGCAGGGTGCCGGTTATGGGAGCCAGCTCTGGAGACAGTGTTACTGGAAAGTTCTACTGACACAGGGGGACTCTTCCTTACTGATTGCTTTCCCAGAGGAGTTAGGCAGCAGGCAGCCTCCAGGCTTTTTACAGCATGTATCTGAGTAGGTGGTTTCTCGATGAGCCAGAGCTTGGATGAGAGTGTCGTTCTCAGTCCCAGGTACATGGAAAGCATAAGGTCAGACACCTCCCAAGGATTCCTCTGGATTTACCAAGGAAGGGAAACTTTAGCATGCAAGAGTGTGTTTCTGGGGCCGGAGCCTGAGAGTTATGAAGTTTTCTTAGTACTAAAATTTAAATTTATGTAATTTCTGCAGAACCATTTTTTTTCCTCTGAAAATCTATCCTCTAGATGGACTGTGTGCAAAGCCAGGATTCATCCACCCATCCATCCATCTCTCCTTCCATCCATCTATCCATCCACCCACCCACCCAGTCTTCCTTCCTTCCTTCCTTCCTTCCTTCCTTCCTTCCTTCCTTCCTTCCATCCTTCCATTTGCCCATCCGTCTATCCATCCATCCACCCATCCATCCACCTACCTTTCTTCCACCCATCCACCCACCAACCCATCCACCAACCCACCCACCCATCTGTCTGTCCATCCATCTTCCTTCCATCCTTCCATCTGCCCATCCGTCCATCCATCCACCCACCCACTGACCCACCCATCCATCTGTTCATCCATCCATCTTCCTTCCATCCTTCCATCCACCAGTCCGTCCATCTATCCATCCATCCACCCACCCACCCACCCACTGACCCACCCATCCATCTGTCCGTCCATCTGTCCATCCATCCACCCACCCACTGACCCACCCATCCATCTGTCCATCCATCCACCCATTCATCCACCTTCCTTCCCTCCACCCATCCACCCATCCATGCACACACCCACATACCCTTTCATCCATCTGTGCATCCATCCAATTAACGTGTATTTATTGAGCGCCTCCTATGGGTCTGGTGCTGTGCAGTGATGAACAGAACATAAGTAGTCCCTGCCCTCATGGAGTTTACAGTTGAGTGAGGCAGACAGATAAAAAAAAATAATAATTACAAATGAATCTATAGTTGCAAACCTTGAGAAGCCCCATGAAACTAAAACCAGAGCGCTCTGAGAGAGTAAGAGGAGAGATGAGAATTAGTTCAGATGGTTAGCAGAGGCATCCCTGAGTTCTGCTTTACGATACTACTGTTATCTCCTTTCTTTAAAAACTAAATCAAGGTGGACGAATATGGCACACAGCAGCCGATTGCCTTGCTGAAACTGCTGTTGGAAAAAGGCTACCTGTATGACCGTGGGAAGGAGCTAAACTGCAAAAGCATTCGGGACCTTGGCTTTATTGCTGCGATGGGGAAAGCTGGAGGAGGCCGCAATGAAGTTGATCCGAGATTTATTTCGCTGTTCAGCGTCTTCAATGTACCATTTCCTTCAGAGGAGTCTTTGCATTTAATTTATTCCTCCATTCTGAAAGGCCATACCTCGGTAACTTGATTTTAATTAGCAGTCTAGGGGCGCCCGGGTGGCTCAGTTGGTTAAACGTCTGACTTCGGCTCAGGTCATGATCTCACGGTTCATGGGTTCGAGCCCCGTGTCGGGCTCTGTGCTGACAGCTCAGAGCCTGGAGCCTGCTTCGGATTCTGTGTCTCCCTCTCTCTCTCTGCCGCTTCCCTGCCATCACTCTGTCTCTTTCTCTAAAAAATAAACATTGAAAAAATTTAATTAGCAGTCTGAACTAGAGGGCCTTCTGTTGGGTAGAGTGTTTGCATGGCCCTCTTGGGCATTAGACACAGCAGACACAAGGCCCACGGTACTTTTAGGGGCACACAAAAATGTTTTCTTTCAAAACTGGAAGAAAAAATATCCAGTCTGGATTACATGCATCTTTATATCAGTGCGGTCATAAAAGATAAAGTAACATATTTTTATGGAGGAAGGGGCCCAGAAGGCAAAAGTGCCTTGGGTCCACGGAGGTCATGACGTGGCCCTGAGCTACATGTGTCACATTGAGCCGCAGCAGTGAATTAACTAGGGGACCAGGACCTGGAGTCAGGCCCCATGCTGCTCCTTGGGCAAGTTCGTTGAGCTCTCCTAGACCCAGTTCTCATCTGGAATGGGGATGACGACGGCAGCCACCTCACCGAGAATGCACGTAAAATGTGTGGCACGGCGTCTAGAACATAGCAGATGCTCATTAGATACTAGTTACCGCTCTCCTTATGTCGATTTAACTTGGCCATCCCACAAGTGGAACCCGTGCATTTAAATGATGACCTTCTGCTCCCGGCATTTCCCTCCTAAAGTGAGGTTTGCACACGGTCTTCAGGGGCAGGAAAGGTAAAGGTGTGGAGTGGCCAGGTGTGATCACCAGGGACTGTGAGCACCTGGTGTTCCGTGCCTTACCTTAAGCCATTCGCTTCCAAAACCGTGAGGTCTGCCCTGGTCCAGTCAGACTCCAGCGGAGGGCTGGTGTGGGCTTTGGTTTCACATCGTGTTGACTTGTCAGTTAATGAGAAAATCTAGGGAAACAGAGCAAATCAGATGGTGAGTTTCTCTGGCTTTTTCAGTTTTTTTCTTATCTCCTCTTTTTTTTTTAATTTTTTTTAACGTTTATTCATTTTTGAGACAGAGACAGAGCATGAATGGGGGAAGGTCAGAGAGAGTGAGACACAGAATCTGAAACAGGCTCCGGGCTGTCAGAGCCCAACGCGGGGCTCGAACTCATGAGACTCAGGACCACGAGATCGTGACCTGAGCCGAAGTCGGACGCCCAACCGACTGAGCCACCCAGGCGCCCCTCTTATCTCCTCTTTAAAAATTATGATAGGGGCGCCTGGGTGGCTCAGTCGGTTAAGCGTCTGACTTCAGCTCAGGTCACGATCTCGCAGTCTGTGAGTTTGAGCCCCGCGTCGGGCTCTGGGCTGATGGCTCGGAGCCTGGAGCCTGCTTCCGAGTCTGTGTCTCCCTATCTCTCTGCTCCTCCCCTGTTCATGCTCTGTCTCTCTCTGTCTCAAAAATAAATAAACGTTAAAAAAAATTAAAAAAAATTATGATAAAATTCACATAGTGTAGGATTCGTTGTTTTAACCACTTTAAAGTACGGTTTACTGGCATTGAGTACATTCACAATGTTGTGCCATCATCACCACCACCTTATTCCAGAATATTTTCATCACCCAAAAGTAGTCCCGCTATCCCATCCTTCAGCCCCTGGCAATTGTTGATATGCCTTCTGTCTCTCTGGATTTGCCTCTTTTGGACATTTCATATGAAGGGACTCGTACACCACGTGGTCTTTTGTGACTGGAGGCTTTCATCTGGCATCATGTTGTCAAGGTGCATCCGTGTGGTGGCACATATCAGTGCTTCACTCCTCGATGTGGCCAGATGATGTGCCACTCGTTGTATGGATAGACCACATTGGCTTATCCATTCATCCATCGATAGACACTTGGGGGGGGGTGTCTTTTCAATTTTTAGGTGTTTCATGAAAGCATCATGGCTGTGAGTGACAAGCTGACCTTCTGCACGTTGGCGCTTTACAAAACCATTGTGCAGGACCTGCCTCCCACACCATCCAAGTTCCATTACATCTTTAATCTTCGGGACCTCTCAAGAATTTTTAATGGTCTTCTCCTCACCGATCCGGGGCGGTGAGTTTGTCTTCTCTCCATACCCCATGTGGCCCATGGGTATGATGGTGGATTTTCTTTTAAGACAGAGGACTTGTCAATGAAATGGATGAGTCAATGCATCAATTAATCACCCAGTGTCTTTTTGTGTACGTTAAATGAAGAAAAGGGTTAAGGGCTTGGTTAAGGCCAGGTGACGTGTAAGCCCTTGACTTGAAGACCGGGGAGCCGTGAAAGACAGATGCGTAGACACGTGATGTTTAAGCCCTTGGTGGGAATGCTCTACTGACCGTGTGTTCTTTCTAAAGTTGCCTCTTGCTAATGCACCTGAATTGTTTGCAGGTGCTAGTTACATTTTGTGAAAGACCCACAAAACGTAGACGTAAGCACAAGGGACGGAAAGGATTAACTCTGGGTATAAAACTTTTCTCATTTAAGCTAGACTCCTGTCTTTACGTTAACGTGCGCTTTATGTAGGTCTGCAAGGTGTTCACATTGAGTCCACAAAAAATTGAAAAGTGAGTTAGTTGAGGACTTTCCACATACCCAAGCTTGTTCTCAGGTACCCTTGAGGAAGACCAGGAGAAGGCAGCTTCAGGGATTTAAGCAGGGGGGAGTAGGGGCTCTTTGCCAGCAACCAGAGAAAGTTCTCGAACTGGGGCCGGATGGAGCTGGTTCTTAAAATACGAAGCTGCCAGTGGCCTTGATGCTGATTTTAAATTCTTATATTCTAGCAAGTAGAAGCCGTGTCAGGTCCTCATTTTATGTCACTTACGTCATTTACGGATAACGTTCTTTTTCTCCTCTACGGGAGGATAGATTATAGATGATGATTTTATGGTCTTTACACTTGATTTGTTAACTTCCATTAAAATTTCATTAACGTGAGGCCAGGGGGGGAGAAAGGACTATAGAAATGTTGTCCTTTTCCACACCCTGTGTATCCATCTGAAAATGGTAGCATTTAGCCCCTCTCTCTCTAGATGGCTTCACGACTGATTTTGCTCCTTCCATCATGTAGGTTCCAGATGGTGACCCAGATGGTGAGAGTCTGGAGGAACGAGTGTCTGAGGATCTTCCACGACCGATTGATCAATGAAACAGACAAGCAGCTGGTCAGTACATCAAACTATACCAGCAAATTCAAAACTCTAACTACAAAATTCTTCTCTGGGTGAAGTAAACAAGTATACCCACCCCCGCCCAAGTATTTTTTTAAATATAGTTCACCAATTGGAGAAAAATACACTAACAACAGAAGTTGATGGATAGAGGAGGGTGGATTATGGAGTACCTTGCAACAGAGAAAGGAATCGAATGCAAAGTACTTCAGAGAATCTTAGCATATGTTCTTTTCCTGACAAGTTTTAGCACATACATGTTGTCGAGTTTGAGTCCTTAAGCGGTCTTCTGTCAAAAGGTACAAGACCACATAGGCAACCTGGTTATGGAACATTTTAACGATGATATGGAGGTGGTGATGAGGGATCCCATCCTGTTTGGAGACTTCCGGACGGCCCTGCAGGAAGAGGAAACACGCATTTATGAAGACATCCAGGATTACGAGGCAGCCAAGGCTTTGTTTCAGGTGTGGATGGGGCTTACCTTCTCCACAGGCCCACTTTTCCTGGGAGCGCTTCTCAGCGGAGCCCAGCACTGGGAAGAATGCCCATGCCTGTGTCTCGGGCTGCAGAATGAGAGCTTGTGTCTTATCCGGTGGTTGCCACGTCCAGTGGTGCGTGGGGATGACCTGAGGAATGTGTTAAATACACAGACCCCAGGGTTCACCCCTCTGGGTTTCCATTCGTCCAGCCCAGGGAGGGTCCCAGGGTTCCAATGCACAGCCAGGTTTGGGAACCACTCAGCTCTCTGCTACCCGTTTTCATTTTAATTCATGAACTGAGCCTTGTAATCACTGGCTCACTGCCGGCCGATTTGGCTCACTGCCGGCCGATCACAAACCAGCCCATAGAAGCCTTGATTGCCAATACCAGATTTAGTCCCATAAACCCAAACAATTTAATTATTTCAACCACTATAGATTATTGGGGGGGTGGAAAGAATCTCTCCTCCGTTCTTAATTTCTCCTGGACAAAAGGAAAGTCTGTCTCTCAGAATCCAGTGATCCTTTCTTTTTTTTTTTTTAATTCAGGAAATTCTTGAGGAGTATAACGAAAGCAACACCAAGATGAACCTGGTTCTCTTTGACGATGCCCTGGAACACCTAACCCGCGTGCACCGCATCATCCGCATGGACCGCGGCCACGCCCTGCTCGTGGGGGTCGGAGGCTCAGGGAAGCAGTCTCTCTCCAGGCTGGCCGCCTTCACCGCCGGCTACGAGGTGAGTCGACCTCCCCTCCCAGAAATGGTTTATTAAAGCAATTTCGGCCGTCGGTAGTTCATGCAAACATTGGAAGAATCGAAAACAGATCAGATCATAGCATGATGTTTTCATAGAGTATAGAATTGGGTTTTTTCCTTGCTATTATTTTAACCGAATGTCCGAAGAATCTAAGTTATGTATTGTTTTCGAATGTTTTTTTAAATTTAGTTTTGAGAGAGAGACAGAGACAGAGCGTGAGCATGGGAGGGGCAGAGAGAGAGAGGGAGACACAGAATGTAAGCAGGCTCCAGGCTCCGAGCTGTCAGCACAGAGTCTGACGCGGGGCTTGAACCCACCAACCGTGAGATCATGACCTGAGCCGAAGTCAGATGCTTAACCAGCTGAGCCACCCGGGGGCCCCTTGTATTATTTTTAGAATGGACACTATGTCAAATTGAATTTGAAAGTCAAACTTGAGCCGATATTGTGGTTTGTGGCGTGCACTCCTACGGAGGAGGGATCGGCCCAAACCTCCACGGACCCAGCATTCAGGTCAGCAAGTTGCTGGCTGCTGTGTCGGCACAACCAGCCCACACGGTTCTGGGCCATTCTTAGAATCTCTTTCAAAAAACAAATCCCCAAACAACAGCTTTATCGAGATATAATTCATAGACTGTACAATTCACCCATGTGCAATTCGGTGCTTTTTGGTATAGTCACAGATACGTACAACCATCAACACAGTCTATTTGAGGACATTTTTGTCACCCTCAAAAGACATCCTCTGCCCCTTAGCTATTACCCCTCTATCTTTCTGCCCCTCATCCAGCCCTAAAAAAAAATCACTAATGTACTTCCGGTCTCTATAGACATCCCTATCCTGGACTCTCACATAAACAGAATCATAGAGTACGTGGTCTTTTGTGACAGCTTCTTACACTTAACCGCCTGTTTTCAAGCTTCAGCCGCATAACACTGCCCGGTTCCTTTTTATGGCCAAATCATGTTCTGTTGTATAGATTGACCACACCCTGTTTATCCATTCACCCGTTAACGGACAGGTGCCCGGTTTCCACCTTTTGGCCGCTGTGAACGGTGCTGCTGTGAACATTCACGAACAAGTTTCTGTGTCCACACGTCCACCTAGGTGTGGAATTGCCGGGTCGTGTGGCAGTGCTGTGTTTGATCATTTGGGAAACTGCCAGATTGTTTCCCAAAGCAACCGCACCATCGTACGGTCCCACCAGCACTGCGTGGGGGTTTCTGTGTCTCCGCACCATTCTTAGAAACTTACCGTGAGCTCCTGCCATACCCACTGGCAGTGCCCTTACAGGAGCCTCTCAAAGCGGAGACGTGCAGCATGCAGTGGGGCTTAATTTGGAACAAGAGTCATCTCCATGATTCACTTGTTTATTTTTGATTTCGTGGCTTGCACTTGAGGTGTCCTATCCAGAAAGTCATTGCCAAGACCCATGCATGACTGTGTGTGTGTGTGTGTGTGTGTGTGTGTGTGTGTGTGTGTTTTAGAGAGTCTGTGAGTCAGGGAGGGGCAAGGGGGAGAGACAGAGAATAAGCTGGGCAGGGGCAGAGAGAGAGGGGGACAGAGGATCCTAAGCGGGCTCTGTGCTGACAGCAGAGAGCCTGGTGCAGGGCTCAGACTCATGAACCTGAGCTGAATCTAAGGGTCAGATGCTTAACCTACTGAGCCACCCACGCGCCTCTGTGAGAACTCTTTGTACAGAAGAGCAGTCATGATTAGTTCAATGGATCTAGCTTGCAGTATATGCTTTTGTTTAAAGTATTTCTAAAAAAAAAAAAAATTGGTTGATTTACCTTCCAGATCTGATAAAGTATGTGATCCAGATGTAACCGTTTTTATAGTTTTTGTACATTTTCCTAGACAAGTTGATTTCTTCCGTTGGTCGGTCCTGGTAAATCTGATGTACTGTCCTCTGAGGTAGTGTCGTGCATCCTGGCCTGGCCTGGCCTCGAGGAACGGCAGAGAGGATGTCCGAGGGACAGAGGAGAAGGGTGAACGTGTGCTGGGCTGTTACTGTGCCCTTGGAATTGTGGGGGGAGGTTGGGGAGTGGGGTCATAGCGAGCTGTTCATGCCCAAGTGGTGTTAGGAACCGTTGAGGGCGGGGCGCCTGGGTGGCTCATTTGTTGACCTCTGACTCTTGATTTCAGCTCAGGTCATGATCTCACGGTTCGTGAGTTCGAGCCTCTCGTCAGGCTCTGCGCTGACAGCACAGAGCCTGCTTTGGATTCTCTGTCTCCTTCTCTCTTTGTCCCTCCCCCCCACTCTCTCTCTCTCTCTCTCTCTCTCTCTCTCAAGATAAATAAACTTAAAAAAAAAAAAAGAACTGTTGAGGGCAAGGGGGAAGCTAACTCAGGGAGGACCACTGGGGTCTGCAGGTATCAGACGGAACCGGAGGCCACACGTATTTGGCTGAAAGTCCTCCATGTTGCCGTGTGTGTGTGTGTGTGCGTGCGCACCGAGTGCCCTGCGTGAATGTGCCTTTGCAGGCCCGCGTGAGTGGGCAGAGCGTGCACGTGACCCCGTGTGCGTGCGTATATCGGGGCTGAGGGGTGGCAGCGGACGAGGGATGTTCTAGTCGCTGTAAATCCCCTGAGCTGTTTCAGAACTGACAGTTGGCTCTTTGCAGTTCAACTTCCCGGCCTCTGAGCCGACGGAAACGAATGGAGAAGGTGTGTCCTCATTTACATTTGTGTCCATTTCGAAAACATGTAATAGGGTTTTAAAATTTTAGGGATCGAAACTGGCTTCCTCCTTACTTTCTCTACGCATCTTCCCACAATCTAACTTTCGATGAACTCGCAGCCGGGCCTGTACCCACACGTGATGGCTGTGCTTGTGTGGGTCCCGTTTTCCTTTCTCCCCGCTCTGTGACTCCAATGACTCGTGTGTTTTTTTTTAACATTTTTAAAATTTATTTTGAGAGGGAGAGAGAGAGAGAGAGTACAAGCACGAGCTGGGGAGGGGCAGACAGGGAGAGAGAGAATCCCAAACAGGCTCCAAGCTGTCAGCACAGAGCCCGATGCCAGGCTCGAACTCACCAACCATGAGATCGTGACCCGAACTGAAGTCGGATGCTTAACCGACGGAGCCACCCAGGTGCCCCTCCAATGACTCATTTAGCAGATGGAGGTGTCCTTTTCCTCTGCCATACTCACGTGGTCCCCTCTGCACAGACCTGCGTTCCCTGCACACTCTCACGCTCTACACGTGTGTGCGCTCGTTTGCACAAAGGACTGTCAGAGTTTTCTTCGTCCCGCGTTTCTCACTCAGCAGCGTTTGTGAAAATGACCCGGGGCGTCTGGCTCTGCTGTCACTCGTCCCCCGCAGACGGCTGCACCGCCTGAGCCTCTCCCCCTGCCGTTGGCCTGTGACCCTCACGCGGGCCGGTCGTCTCACGGATGCTGTGCTCCGTGTCGGCAGGTGTTTGAGATCCTCCTGAGCCGAGGCTACTCGGAGAACAATTTCCGGGAAGATCTGAAGAACCTTTATCTCAAGCTTGGGACCGAGAACAAAAGGATGATCTTCCTGTTCACGGACGCCCACGTGGCCGAGGAGGGCTTCCTGGAGCTCATCAACAACATGCTGACGTCAGGTACGCGGGCCGTGCTGGCCGGATACCCGGCCCGGAGGAGGGGCCGCTCGGCGCGGGCCTGGCGGGGCCCTCAGAGATCAGAGGTCGTCCTCGGGCAATGATGAGGTCTAGGCTTGTTCTCAAAGGTCCCTCTGGCTGCCCTGAGGGTCTAGACAACAGGAAGGCGAGAGCGGGAGAGGGTGGCTGGTTTGGAGCCGCCGCTGGGGTGTGCAGGCGACAGATGACCTGGGTCTGGACGGGGCCGGGGGGTGGGGATGGGCGGTGCCGCGGGGATGGAGGGAAGCGGGAGGATTCACGAGGGACGGATCGGATGAGGGCGAGTGCACCCAGGGTGGCTCCCCCTTTCAGGCTGGAGCCTGTGGTGAGTGGTTCCATTGCTAGGAGGGGGAGGACCGGCCGCTAGGGGTGCGTGGAGATGGCTACACTTACAAAAAATCCAAACTGGATGTCGGATAGTGTTTGCTAGAGAGAGTTTGCTAGAGCCTTGGTAACAAAGTACCACAAAATGGGTGGTTGGAAGCCACAGACATTTGGGGCGCCTGGCTAGCTCAGAAGAGTGGGCGACTCTTGATCTCAGGGTCACTTGAGCCCCCATGTTGAGGGCTGAGCCCCACGTTGGGTGTAGAGATGACTTAAAAAAATTGGGGGCACCTGGGTGGCTCCGTCGGTTGAGCATCCGACTCTTGATTTTGGCTCAGATCATGATCTCCTCGTTCGTGGGTTCGAGCCCCACAAACCGGGCTCTGCGCTGGGAAGTTCAGAGCCTGCTTGGGATTCTCTCTCCCTCCCTCTCCCCCTCCCTCTCCCCTCCTTGCTCTGTCTCTCTCAAAATAAGTAAATAAGCAAAGTTAAAAAAAATCTAAAATCACAAACATTTAGTGTCTCACAGTGTGGAGGTCCCCCCTCAAGGCACCTGCTGGGGTGGTTCCTTCTGGGGCTCTGAGGGAGAATCTGTTCCAGGCCCGTCTCCGGCTTCTGCTGGTTTGCCGCTAACTCCCGGGCTCGTGGGCGCGTCTCCCCGGCTGCGCTTTCCCACTCACATGGTGTTCGCCGTGCGTGCGTGTGTCTGTCTCTGATCCAAACTTCCCCTTTTTATAAGGACACCAGTTGTACTGGGTTAAGGCCTACCTTATGGACCTTGTTTTGTTTTATTTTTATTTTATTATCAGGTTAGTTAACATACAGTGGAGTCTTGGTTTCAGGAGTAGAACCCACTGATTCATCACTTCTGTGCAACACCCAGTGCTCATCCCAGCAGGTGCCCTCCTCAGTGCCCATCACCCATTTCGCCCATCCCCCCCCTCCTTTCCAGCCACTCTGTTTGGTCTCTGTATTTAAGAGTCTTTTATGGTTTGTCTCCCTGTTTTTATCTTACTTTTCCTTCCCTTCCACTATGTTTGTCTGTTTTGCTTCTCAGATTCCACATAGGAGTAAAATCATATGATATTTGTCCTTCTCTGATTGACTTATTTCACTGAACATAATACCCTCTAGTTCCATCCACGTTGTTACAAATGGCAAGATTTCATTCTTTCTGATCGCTGAGTAATATTCCGTTGTATATACTATCCATTCATCAGTCGATGGACATTTGGGCTCTTTCTATAATTTGGCTATTGTTGATAGCACTGCTATAAATATTGGGGTGCATCTGCCCCTTTGAATCAGCATTTTTTTGTAGCTTTTGGATAAATACCTAGTAGTGTAATTGCTGGGTCATGGGATAATTCTCTTTTTAATTTTTTGAGGAACCTCCGTACTCTTTTCCAGAATGGCTGTGCCAGTTTGCATTTTAATGACCTCATTTTAACTTCATGACCTCTATAAAGACCCTGTTTCCAAGTAAGGTCACCTTCTGAGGTCCCGGGGACTTCAACATATCTTTTGTGGAGGAGCACCATTCGATCTGTAGCAGATCGGCAGTTGGATGTAGGGGTCTGGCTCTCAGATGTGGTTCCTAAAGCTTTGGAAATGGATGGGACCATCTGCGGGGAGAGTGTGAGACATCAGGGGAGCCCGGAGCTGAGTTCAGGGAGAAGAGGAGTGAGCCGGAGGCTGAGGTGGCAGGAGGGGAACCGGAAGTGAATTCCTCTTTATCTCTTCCAGTATACATAGCTGTGATTTAATCACGGCCGAAGGACACAAAGCACCATGAGCAGAGGGGGAGAGGCGCACGGGACGAAGTCTGGGGAGTCAGGCAAGGCTTCCAGAGCCCTCTTCCAGGGCGGTCACATAGGATACGTTTAACGCCTTCGGCGTCTGACTGTGACGACACACATGAAGTGTCATCTCCCAGGGAAGCCGTTCGGGACTCAGCACCGAGGGTGTTTACTGGGGGCTGGTCACGTAGGCACCTGCTGCCTGGCACCTACTGAAAATTCTAGATTTCCAGGGGGAAAGCAGGTGGTCAGCATGAGCCACACTGTTTGCACAGACAGTTCAGGCCTGATGAGCTACTCTGATCCCTGAATGGTAGTGGGAACCCTCCCAAAGTCCGTGTTCCCAGACACGGGCCAGGGGCCAACCCTGTAAGCAAGCCTTAGTGAGGAGAGCAGCCCCAGGCCTGCCGCGTCATCTTTGTTCCATATGGGAACCCAACAGATGGTTCATAAAAATGTAGGATACTGATTCGAAATGGTATAGATACAGTCGGAAAAAGTCCGACTTGCCAGAGTCTGGCTGCTTTCCTGCCCTGGGAGGGCTGTCTCTGCATCTCCCCATTGATTTAGTTATTCCAGAATTCCCATCAGGCCGAAACCCTGGAGTGCATCAGACGCCTGGCCCCTCCCACATTTTGTCCTGCTTTCTTTTTTGTCCCTGGAACCCGTCCCTTACCTTGCGCTCCCTTTACCGGCCACCAGAGCCAGACCCTCATCGTGTCTGACTGTGACTCTTCACACGTATCTCTGTATCGATCTTCCTGCTTCCTGACACACCACCTTCTGCGCACGTCACCAGCTCGGGGATCTCCGCGGACTGGCTTCTGTTTCCGCAGCCTGAGTTCCTCTCCCTCCTTATTTTCCATCCTGCCTCTGCATCTTGCTCAGGCCCTTCTTCCCGCCTGCTGCACTCTCTTTCTCCCTCTCTTTATCAGCCTCCGTGGTTGCAAGCGATGGAAACTCAACTCCAGTTGGCTTATGTGAAATTAGAGGGAGATGAAGTCAGTATTGATTCACAAAACTGAAAAAGTCCGGGGCACGTTTGGATTCAAGTGCTCAAGACAGAGCATTCCGAACGGGTCTCCCCCACCCACCACCCACCCCTGTCTTGGCTTTACCGTTTTTCTCTTTTATTTGCATTTTTGGATTTTCCCAAAGTAATGAAACAAACAAACAGCACCAGATGCCCGAGGCTCACATCCTCCTTGGCTTAGCCTGGGCCAATAAGATTCTTTCCCCGATGTTTGTGGTCCCAGGGCTCGGCAGGGCTGTCATTGGCTGGCTCAGATCACGTGCCCCATACCTGAGCCAATCGCTTTGGCCGGTTGACACAGGGCTGTGATTGGGCAGGCCACCCAAACCGCTGGCAGGCGTAGAATGATTGTGAAGTGATTCTCCCAAGGAAAAGAGAGACCTTTGGCCAGGAAGTGGGGACGGGCGGGGACAGAGGGACTCCATTTTCCAGTCTAAAGTGTCAGGTGCCAAAATTCCTCCAAATTCTAGCTCCGGCGCCACGCAGGGTCTCCCTCCCCTAAGAAGCCTCCTTCACCGGTGGCAGCTTCGTACCTCCTGAATACCCGGGGCACCTACAGTCCCCGCTAGTCACGTGGCATTTAGCACCTGCTTCCTTGGGTCGGCATCAGACTTTCCACACATGGGTTGCAGACTCGTGAGGATGGGTGTAAGCACCAGCCCTGTCCTTTTCTGTATCTGTAAACCACACTGCAGGGCTGGGGTGTATTTTCTGTGAGGACGAGAGGGCTCCTGTGGGTCTCATTTAATAGCACCCCAAATGGGCAAGGCTACTTGTTTTCCAAAGCCCTTACACTTTGCAGCAGAGTTTTTCATCCTGGGCCCTAATGACATCAGGGGCAGGGTAGTTTTTAGTTGTGGGGCTGTCCTGGGCATTACAGGCTGGTTGGCTGTGTCCCTGGGCTTCTACCTACTAGATGCCATCAGCACCCCAGCCCCACACACACATAAGTCGGGGCGACCAAAGACGTCTCCAGACATTGCCGGATGTCTCTTGGGGGCACAGTTGTCATTGGTTGAGTACGCTCACGATAACCCTCCCAGGTAAGCAGGAGACGTTTGTTCCTTCCACTTCAATGAGGAGACTGAGGCTCAGAGGGGTTTACACACGGGGTGTCAGTCTTGGGCCTCAGAATCAGGCCACAAGCCCTGCTCCTTGAGCTTGGCATCTATGGCTCTTCCAGTGATGCTGTGCCCCTTTCATTTAAGTGCCTAGAGGGATGATACCACCCCTTTCCCGCCCCTCCGAGGGTGAAAAACTCATTGTGTCTTTGTTCTCTAGGGATCGTACCCGCGCTTTTCCCAGAAGAGGAAAAGGAGTCTATCCTCAGTCAGATTGGACAAGAAGCTCTGAAGCAAGGGACGAGCCCGGCCAAGGAATCCGTGTGGCAGTACTTTGTGAACAAGAGCGCAAATAACCTGCACATTGTCCTGGGCATGTCGCCGGTGGGGGACACCCTGAGGACGCGGTGCAGAAATTTCCCAGGTGCCCCTGAGCTGAGTCTGCAAATGGGTTTTTCCCCTTCGGCAGGGCATTCCCAGCAAAGTGAAACAGGAGATGGTCACTGGGCGGAAATTCGGGCCCTGCAGCGTAGGGTGAGACCCGCTCTGCCCCTCACCATCGCCGGCGGGCTCTCGTGCTGCCCACGGTGGACAGTGTCCTCCAATAACGAGGAAATGCTCACAGGCCCAGGTGCACGGCCCGAAGCGAGCTCCCTGCTCTCTTCCATTTGAACCGTTTTGCCAGCCTCGTGGAAGGTGCAGTACCTGGACCTCTAGAGCAGAGGTTCTGAATTGGGGGGTGATTTCCGGCCCCATCCCGGGGCCATCCGTCAATGCCTGGAGACAGTTTTGGTTGTCACATCGGGTGGGCGGGGGAGTGTACTACTGACATCTAGTTGACAGAGGCCAGGGTTTTGCCCAACTTTCTATGCTGCACAGACAGCCCCGCGATAGAGGGTCATCCAGCCCAAATGTCAGCCGCGCTGCGGTTGAGAAACTCTGCTTTGGGTGAATTATTCTTGGGTGCGTCCCGCTCCTTCTCCAGCGTGCCGGGTGCTGAAGACCGTGTCAACGTCCGTGATCGTCTCAAGGTTGCAGGCTGACCATCTCTTTTCGTCTCTTCTTTTCAAGGTCTTGTAAATAACACCGGTATCGACTGGTTCATGCCCTGGCCCCCTCAAGCCCTGCATGCAGTCGCTAAGTCATTTCTAGGTACGTGACAGCTACTGTGGGGCCCCGTTAATAATGTAACAAAATAACGTAATGCTTTTCTGACTTTGAATTTTGGTCAGTAGCTCCCTTCATCGTTAACCCCCATGGCCACGAATGGTTTTTAAGTTTGTCAGTGTGTTTTTGGTTTGTATTGTGTTTTAATCTAAAGAGATTGTGGGGGGGCGCCTGGGTGGCTC
This sequence comes from Panthera leo, assembly GCF_018350215.1. NCBI lineage: Eukaryota > Metazoa > Chordata > Mammalia > Carnivora > Felidae > Panthera > Panthera leo. Next base: position 5,949,449 of record NC_056690.1, on the reverse strand, counting down.
AGTCGGTTAAGCGTCCGACTTCGGCTCAGGTCATGATCTCACGGTCTGTGAGTTCGAGCCCCGCATCGGGCTCTGTGCTGATGGCTCAGAGCCTGGAGCCTGCTTCAGATTGTGTGTCTCCCTCTCTCTCTGACCCTCCCCCATTCATGTTCTGTCTCTCTCTGTCTCAAAAATAAACAAACATTAAAAAAAAATTAAAATAAAGAGATTGCAGGGGACTTACAACGATAACTTAGGAGACAGTTGATCAGGTATCATCCAAAGCAGGCGTTGGTACACCATGGCCTTTGGGCCAAATGTGGCCCGTGGCTCGTTTTGGTAAATAAAGTGTGATTGGGACACTGACTCATTGGTCAATGACCGTGGTGTCTATGGCTGTTTTTAGGCCACAATTGCAAGGTTGAATAATTATAGGAGAGACCATACGGCCCATGAAGCCTGAATACTTACTGTTTAGCTCTTTACAGAAAAAGTATACCGTTTCCTGACCCAAAAGATACCTGAAGGACCTTTTAGAGGACTGATTATCAATCCGTGCTGAATTTGCTGTATAGTTTCAAGCACCTAAGCCCTCGATTATTAATTTTAATCTTCAGCATAAGAAAGCAAGTCAGTTCGTCTTCAGGGAAAAATCTTTTTATCTGGACCTAACTTGAGCAGATTCATGCCAAAAGACACTGGGTTACCCCGTAAATGGCTTCCACCTCATAACTATGTATTCAGTAAATAAATAACTTGTCCCTTTATGCAGGGAGAGCTCATGTTTTTAATCAAAATGTACTTTCATGGGTAAAGGGGCTAAGAGAATGGCTCTGTCCTGCTGATGTGGCTCAGGGATCAGCAAGCTTTTTCTGGAAAGGACCGCATGGTAAATATTTTCAGCTTTGTGGGTCATACAGTCTTATTGCAACTACTCAGCTCTGCCATCGTGTCATGAAAGCGACAATATGTAGGTGAACGGGTGTAGCTGTGTTCCGATAAAACTTTGTTCACAAAAACAGGTGGCGGGCCGGCTTTGTCCCGCGTGGTTTGCCAACCCCCGTATCCACGCGTCTTAGCTTCCAGAGACGTGCTAGCCACCTCCCTGTGTTGGCACTTAGTTGTGCTCTCAGCCTTCAGTGCTTCCGCGTCATCACACCGCGTGGAATTTGCTGCGAATTTTTTTCTTGGAATAGATTCCCCGGCGTTGGGATAACTGTGCCCCAAAGTATGGATGTGGGTGAGGCAGTTTTTCACGCATGCTGGAAATAGGCCTGTGGGCTGTGGTTTGCTGGCCCCCCCGGTATGATTTAAGATCACATCTGCAGCATCTGGCTGAATGGTTACTTTGGGCCAATCTTGTCTTCCTTCATTTTAATTGAAGACACATTCTGCTTTGAGGTGAGTGTGTTTCGCCATCTGTTAGATAAACCAAGATAAACCAAGATCAGCACCGGAAGAGAGGACTGACTGTTTCAACAGACTTAAAGGAAGACCCTCCTTGTGGCCACTCTGTGCTGGGCGCAAGGGATAGAGCCAGAGACACTGGATGCATTTCCTTCCTGCAGTTCCAAGCCCCTCCCCGGACAGTGTCATAGCCATCCAAGGGACAGAGCTCCCTACCCACAGGGAAAGAGAAACTGCCACGGCACAGATTGGTCCTGTGGTCCAGAAAAGCCACCAACCAAGTGATAGCTACTCTTTTGCTTTCCTTTTCTATTAAACATTTTTATATCAGGGCACTAGGGTGGCTCAGTCAGTTAAGCATCTGACTCTTGATTTCGGCTCAGGTCGTGATCTCACAGTTCGGGAGATTGAGCCCCGAGCCGGGCTCCGTGCTGACAGTGTAGAGCCTGCTTGGGATTCTCTCTCTCTCTGTGTCCCTCCCCTCCGCCATCCCTCAAAATAAATAAATGAACTTTAAAAAAACATTTAAAAATGTATTTTTATCTCATTTTTTTTCAGTAAAACATCTATAACATAAAATTTGCCATTTTAACCATTTTTTAAAAAAAAGATTTTAATGTTTATTTCAGAGAGAGAGACAGAGTGTGAGCAGGGATCAGGCAGAAAGAGAGGGAGAAACAGAATCTGAAGCAGGCTCCAGGCTCTGAGCTTTCAGCACAGAGCCCAATGTGGGGCTTGAGCTCACGAACTATGAGATCATGACCTGAGCTGAAATCGGACGCTTAGCCGACTGAGCCACCCAGGTGCCCTGTGTTGTTGTTTATTTTTGAGACAGAGACAGAGCATGAGCAGGGGAGGGACAGAGAGAGAGGGAGACACAGAATCTGAAGCAGGGTCCAGGCTCCGAGCTGTCAGCACAGAGCCCGACACGGGGCTCGAACTCACGAACTATGAGATCATGACCTGAGCCGAAATCGGACGCTTAACCGACTGAGCCACCCAGGTGCCCCGCCATTTTAACCATCTTTAGGAGTAGAGTCAGTGGCCTGAAGAACATTCACACTGTTGTGCAGCCATCATCATCCATCTCCAGATCTCTTTTCATCTTGTAAAACTGAAACTGTCCCCATAAAACACGAACTTCCTGTTCCCCCAGCCCCTGGTAACCCCCTTCTACTTTCTGTCTCTGAATCTGGCTGTTCTTGACACTTCGTATGAAGTCGAATCACAGAACGTTTGTCCTTTTGTGTCTGGCTTCTTGTACTCAGCACGTGTTTGAGGCTCATCCGCGTTGTATCGTGTGTCGGGATTTCCTTTCTTTTTACGACTGGGTGATCTCCCGTCGTGTGGATGGACCATATTCTGTTTATCCATTTGTCTGTTGATGGACGTGTGGGTCGCTTCCACGTTTGGCTGTTGTGAATAGTGTGGCTGTGAACATTGGCCTACATGAATCTCCTTGAGTCCGTTTTTCAGGTCTTTCTGGGCACATGCCTCAGAGCGGAATTGCTGAGTCACAGGGAATTCCATGTTTAGCTGCGGGAAACTCCTCTTTTCCGTGTGTAAGAGGCATTTTTCTCTGTTCCTTTCTCTTCAGGGACTAATCCGATGATCCCAGTGGAAAACATAGATGGTGTGGTAGAGCATGTTGTCTTGGTCCATGAGTCTGTGGGTGAATTCAGCAAACGATTTCTACAGAAACTGAGGCGTAGCAACTACGTAACTCCCAAAAATTACCTTGATTTTATTAACACGTATTCAAAGTTACTGGACGAGAAAACTCAGTGTAACATAGGTAAGACTTGGGAACGGGGCGGTGAACACGTAAGGATCCAACTGATGACCTTTTCTTTAAGCAGGTGTTTCTTAGCAAGACGGGGAATAATCAGCATCGAGGTGAAGTGTAGCACGCTCCGGATCTTTCATCTCAGAGTGATTCTTCTGGGTGGGCAGGGGGCTGTCACGCTCTTACTTTTATTCATCCGTGTTGGGTCATGCGTTTCGTAGCTCTCCGTTTTCCCTGCTTAGAGATACGGTCTGATGGCAGCAACGTGCTCTGTTGGAAAGTGCTCTTGAAAATGCTGCGGCTCTAGCTGTCGGCCAGACGAAGCGCTGTTTTCAGAAATACATTCGTTTTGGCCGATGCTGTCTCAGCGTGGCAGTGGAGGTGATGTTGGCATCTCCTGGAGATTTTTTTTTTTTTTCGGTTGAGCCCAAGTTGGACGAATCACAGTGAGGCCGTTGGCACGCTTCCCCGGGCGTACTGGCAACGGTGCTCACCTTGGTGATGGGTACGGGTCCTCTCTTTCCTCAGCCCAATGCAAGCGTCTGGAGGGGGGCTGGACAAGCTGAAGGAGGCCACCATCCAGCTGGATGAGCTGAACCAGAAGCTGGCCGAGCAGAAGGTCGTACTGGCGGAGAAGTCGGCCGCCTGCGAGGCCCTGTTGGAGGAGATTGCCACCAACACGGCCATAGGTGAGTGTGGGGCCAGCTCTGGGGGCAGGGACCCCCCAGATGGGGCGGGGCTCCACTGGGGGACATTCCTGAGAAGCCACTTGGAAGGCCACTGTTTTTCTCCTGAGCACGATGCACATTCCCGCATGTGGACTTCGCAGGCCGCTCCCGCCGGTTGCCCGCCACACCGAGCTCGCCTGCGGGTTATTCCAGCCCCTTCCCACGCGGCCCAGCCCCAGTCCCATCTCCCCTGAGACCCTTCCCCTGCCGACCCCTCTTCTTGGCCCCCTGACTGTTGTGATGGTTCCCGCTCTGCTTTTCGGTTCTGACGGTTTCACAGTTGTGACCTTGCTCCCTTCTTCCCATGCACTTGTCTTCCTGCTGCTCCAGCAAGAAACTCTCTCTCGGGGCCGGGATCCTTCATAGCGTCAGGGCCCATATGCGCTTTGCGCTCTGTAGACGCTCGGCCCACGCTTGCTTCTTGACCGTGAAGACGAATCCCGAGAGAACGCCTCATTGGAAAATATTAGGGCATCCAGCCAACGTTCAGTATGTTTATCGAACACCCACCGTATCGGTTCCCTAGGGCCATCTGGTGAAGCAAAGTCAGCATAAATTTTCGCAGGGCCCCAGGGCACACAGGATTGTGACACACCAAGGTGGTGACGAGCATGGCTGTGATGCTCCGGTCCTTGTGCTCCGGTCCCAGCTGGGTGCTCTCAGACAGGTGACAGTGTATTTGTTTCCTAGAGCTGCCCTAACAAATGGCCACACCTGGGTGGGGGGGGGGGGGGGGGGCTTCAAACAACACTTGACTCTCTTACGGTTTTGGAGGCCAGATTTGGAGATCGGCAGGACCAGGCCTCCTTCCTCCTTGCTTCTACCAGCTTCCGGTGGTTTGCTGGCAGTCCTTGGCTTTTAGGTTTATCTCAGTGTTTACCACCACTGGCACATTATCTCCTTCCCTCTGTGTTTCTGAGTCTTCCCATGGTCTCCTTATAAGGATACAAGCTATTGGATTTAGGGATCACCCTAACCCAGTATGACCTCATGTGAACTAGGATCTACAAAGACCCTCTTTCCCAATAAGGTCACATTCTGAGGTTCCCAGGTGGACGTGGACAGTGGGGAGACACTCTTCAACCCAGTACACCTACTATGAACCAAAGCCTGTTCTAAACATTAGGGCTACAGACCTTGGGGAGATGCTCACATTCTAGTGAGTGGAACCAGACAATCAATGAGCCAATAATTAGATCAACTTCCAGATTTTGATCAATGTCATGAAGCAGATAAACAGAGAGATGAGGTCTAGGGTGACAGAGGGGGCAGGGCACCTTAGGAGGGGTGGTTCTGAGCCGGGCCTGAATAAATATAAGAAAAGGTGACGAGAAGCAGGGAGATCTCAGTGAGCCGGAAAGAGGGAGGGTGGCCCTAGTGTCCTCAGCTAACACTGGCCACACAGGGTTGGGGGACTGTCCTGTGGGATGGAGTGGTGGGACATGGGTGGGCCAGTCAGAGCAGCTGTCCTGCTGTTGGAGACCCCGTGCCCCGTAAGGTTTCTGTTCTAGCAGGAACACCCAAGGCCGCCATATTGGACAAAGCTCGTTAGATCCCCTGACAGCCCAGCACCAACCTTGGAGGGCTGCGGGCTGCTTTGTGTCAGTGGTGATGGTCCCCCCACCTCCGTGCCCAGTAGTTTCACTAACCTCCCCTTCCTCCTGTAGCTGAGGAGAAGAAGAAGCTTGCAGAGGAGAAAGCCATGGAGATAGAAGAACAAAACAAGATCATTGCGGTGGAGAAGGCTGAGGCCGAGACAGCCCTCGCCGAGGTCATGCCCGTGCTGGAGGCTGCCAAGCTGGAATTGCAGAAGCTGGACAAATCCGATGTGACTGAGATTAGGTAACTGGTGGCAGTTTCCAAGTGTGCTTGGCCGCCCGTATCAGTCCTGACAGCAACTACGATAATCACGGCGGCCAGGCATTTGTGGAGCCACGTCGCGTGCTGGCCACTGTGCTAAGCACTCTCCGTGGTGGGTACCGTTAGTGCTGTTCTTATCCTCGTTTGCAGAAGAGGAAAGTGGGGCGCAGGACGGTAAGGTGGCTCGCCCCAGGTCCCCCAGCCGGGAGGTAGCGGAGCCTGTTGACTTTGGACCCAGGCTGACTCACAGGAGGGGACTGAGTTCCAGAGCGGGGTGTGTGGGAGGAGGTGGGGTTTGTCAGCCGATGCTTTTTTCGGGAAACACGACACGAGCGTCTGTCTGGGGCGCTTGACGCGGGGGGCCGGAGCCCTGCTGAAAATAGCTTGACAAAGATGTGCCACAAGCTGAGAGTCGACTGGGGAGGCTCTGATCCAGCTCTAGCCAGATGGGCCTGTGAGGGGTGGGGAGAGGGGCTCTTTATTGTGGCTCCCGGACCTTTGGCGAGTCAGTTTGTAAAATGCCTGTCCCCCCTGCAGCCCCACAGGACTTCCAGGGAAAGGGGCCTGGTGTGGGGCTGGTGGGTGAGCTTTCTCCCGCGTTGTGTGGGGCTCCTTAGGGCACCGTTAATGGATCTCGCTCATCAACTCGGCACGAGACTGAAGGCAGGAAGGAACACTCCCCCATCTGCCTGCCCCTCTGCTTATGTCGCCTGGCCCCACACACGTCTCCCCCTGGTCCGGGACCCTCAGCTCTCTCCTCTCTCCCCATCACCTCCTTGCTTTCAGAAAGGGTTGGGGTCTTCTGGCCCCACAGTCAGGTCTCCTGTGAGAGAGACTCCTGTTTCCAAGCCCGTGGTTGACTCTCCGTCTTAGGCTCCCGGCAGAACGATGCTTGTTCTCTGTGCTCGTCTCTCTTCCTTCCTTGTCAAAGGCTGGGCCCTTGGCATTTGTTTATTAGTGAGACATGTGGACTTGAAACCGAACGTCCAGCTCATTCCAGGGCAGGGGACTTAAGCAGCTCTCGGGAGGTCACCTGCGGATACTGCTGTTGGCAGAGGTCATTATTTCGGCTTTGCAAAGCGTGGTTGAATGAAGGCGTAAGGATGGACGTTTTTAAGATCGCAGTCGTACGTGTCAGAAGTTCGGACGGGGGTGCAGAACAAAGCAGAAACGCATACGAAGCTGAGTTGTAGGACAGACCGTCAGCGTACACATATTCAAGGGAAACGGCCAACGCCGGTTATACAAATGTTGGGCACCACTCCCAGGTCAGCGGCATAAAAACACCGTGAGAGCAGAGAGCCGGGAAGGAGTTTTGAAGGGGATTTGTTTGGAGAGAAGGGGCTGTGAGTCCCCGGCTCGACCCAAGGGCGAGGGGGAGACGGGGCTCCTACAGGACCAAATGGAGAGCTTGCTGTGTGTCCCCGGCAGCTGGCGGGGGATGCCCGTATCTCGCCTGAGACAGGTGCGAGAGGGTGCTCGAGTCATTTCTGAGAAAGCACAAGTGGCCTATGACCTGAAGGGACTAGTTTCTGGAAATGTAATTATGGGAGTAGGTAATGTGTTCGTGTATGGCTCTGCCTCTTACGGGGGGATGTGACCTCAGGTAAGTCACCTAACCTCTCTGTGCTGCAGTGTCCTCATCTGTAAGACGAGGCTGATAATAATTGTCCCCATGGCCTCAGGGCTGTTGTGAACTATTATACGAAGAGCTCTCCGGACCACACAGTGGGCGTCAAGTAAGCATTAGCTAGGATGGTCCCAACATCTCAGTGACGTGATGTGAAAGCCCCCTCCCGACCGCCCCATCAGCTTAGTCCCCCTCCTTTCCCCCCCCACCTGCCCCCCAACACAGCAGGTACCCATTGCCTTTTGGTTCTCACATGTCATCCAGAGGGTTTTTGTGCGTGGTCACGGCAACCGGGCGTACAAGTGTCTCTTCGGTTCCTGACTGTAGATTCTAAAGGTTAGTGGAACAAGGGATACCTGTGTATTTTCTTCCTTCTCTTTTTGGTGTGTAAACGGTCACGTACCGTATGCATTTTTCTACATCTTGGCTTTTCCACCGAACAGTGCATTTTGGAGATGTTTTGCGTGTCAACATATGATGAACTTCCCCAATATCTAAAAAGAGTCCATCACATTCCTTTGTACGGTGGCTGTGTTGTCATCTATTTAACCGGCCCCAGTTTCCGAATCTTTAGCTTGTTGCCAGCCTTTTGCCTTTACAAACCGCATGGCAAAGAATAGCACCGACCGCACTTCATGGCGCAGCCGGGCAAGTCCGCCGCGGGGATGCTTTTCCAGAAGCGGAACTGCCGAGTCCAAGGGTGTGTGCGTTTATGATGTCTACAGCTGTTGTTTAGCGCTCTCCCTGGGGTGGAACCAATTTACACTCCACTGACAGTCCATGGGAGTGCCTGCTTTTCCATAGCCTCACCAACAGAGAGCATCATCACACGTTTGAATTTTTGCTGGTTATGTAGATGAAAAATTGTATTTGTGTAGTTTTAATGTGCATCCCCCTTATTGTGAGTGAGGCTGGCCTTTTTTCATATGTGAAAGACGTGTGTTAGGTTTGTGTGTATTTCCTTTTCTGTGAACTGTTTATACGCTTTGCCCACTTATCTGTTGGATTGTTGTTATTGTTACTTTTTTTCTTGTCCGTTTCCAGTGGATTTTTATGTAATAGGGAGGTGAGCTTTTTATCCACGATGTGAGTTGCAGGTATCTTCCCCTGTGGTTCATTGGCCATTCGGCTTTGCTTGTGAGTGTTGTGTGTGTGTTTGTGTTTGCTGTGCATAAGATTTTTATGTGGCAGATTTTAGCAATGTTTTAGTTTGTGGATCTCGGATATTATGTCATCCTTAAGAGGCCTTAAAAATGAAAGATTGTAAGACAATCTCCCCATGATTTCTTCCTGTGCATTTACAGTTTAATTCTCTATGGTTAAATAGTTGATCTTTTGGGGATTTTTCCTGGGGTTCAGTGCGAACCCAGTGGATCCAATTTTATTTTTATCCAAATTTATTTTTTCCAGACGACTACAATCTGGCTCTCCGTAGGTCATTTGGATGTCAAGTGTGGCGAGCCAGCACTTACATCTTGACAATTTCATAATCCTTTCATTCTTTAAATAGCACTTTCTTTCTACGGGGCTCAATCCCCTTTGTAGAAATCATCGGATGTTAAGCCAGGAAGATTAGGAGTCACGAAGATTAGAAGTGGACGTTCCTCTGTAGTATAAAAGGCTCCCTTTGTTACCGGCTTGTGGTTTTACTTTTCTTGGTTCCATTCGTTCGGTAGTCTCTGGGTGCCCGCCACCCGCCCACCGACCCTGTGCCGGCACTGGGGCTGAGCAAGGCCTTTACTGCATTCAGCTGACACTCTCGGGGAGGCACGGGTGTTTGTGCAGGAATCCCACATGGACAGTAAGATCACCCAGGAGAAGGTTAGGACGGGGAGAGCTTTGCCGCTACGACCACGGATAACGGGGGAACCTGACCTAGTCGGGGCGGGGGGTAGTCAGGGAAAGTATTCCCCAGGAAGTGACATGCAAACCGAGATGTGGCTAGAGAATATGGATTCACCGGCTGTAGGACAGAGGCTAGAGGCGGCCGTCTCTGAGACTGGAAGGAGCTTGGCCCGAGGGCAAAACGGAGACAGAGTGTCTGAGTTAGAGTGAGGGAAGGTGGGGAGTCGGGGCTGTGAGGATTCTTTCCCTCGGGGGAGCGGGCGTATCGTCGCCATCTTTCTCTCACCTGTTTCTTTTGTGGTAGGAGAAAAGAATCAAATGAAACAGGAATGTTTCTATTTCCCAGACTGACCACCTCAGGATGACTAACACCTCAGTTATCCTGTGTTACGACGGCGACGCGTTCTGGATACACGAGGTGCCCGGGACTCGTTTGTAAGCTGACAGCGGAGGGCTTCACTTTCATAGACTCACAGGGTTTCCGAGTGGGAAGGTCTGGCTCTGTTTCCCCATTTTGCAGATGGGAAAACTGAGAACGCTGGATAGTTTATAACTTGCCCAAGGTCTCGGGACCCTTCACTGAGGCCGGGGCTCTTCCCGTCTTCTATCTGAAAGCCTCTCACTGCCTCTGTCCTCTTCTGATTAGTCAAAGATCAGTGGCCTGGGCCTGGCCTTCATCAACCCCGAAGGAAACCTTTCAGAAACAGTTGACAGCGTCGCCTGCTTTCGTAAGACCTAGTGGCGGCCTCATTGAACCTTCCCCTGGTGACTCAGGACCATTACTTTAATCATCCATCCTTGTGCCAGAGTCATCGCCCTGGCTTGTCCTTACCCCGCGTGGCTCCTTCTCTCCGCTCTCGTCTGCAGGCGAGCGGGTGGGGGTCCTGGGGCTGGGATGGGTGGGGCGTTTGCCCAGTACGGAAAGTCTCCATAGCGCTGTGCTGGCCGCGTTGTTCTCGCTCTCTTGCTCCCTCCCGCCCTCCTTCTCGCCTCTGGGTCACCCTGGCCTCCTGCTGGAATGGCTGGGCTCCTGCCTCGCCTCCCCCCGGGCTGCCCTCTGCCCTTCTGGGGCCTCTGTCGTCTCTGCTCTTCTCTCTTTCTTTTCCTTCCCTCCATCACTTTCTTTACGCTTCTGTCTCTCTTCACGGTTTTGGTGTCTGCACAGCTCATCTGGGTCGTGGGTACTTTGCCCAGCAGCAGGCAGCCAAGCGGTCCCCCCGGGTCCAGTTAACGTGCCGCCTGTTCCTTCCCAGGTCTTTGTGCTGCTGTGCCGTCCCCTGCTTCTTTGGGTCTCGGTTCCCTGAGGGTTGAGGGCGCTGGACGTCTGAGCGTTGGATCAGCAGAGTGGCGGTCTGGTCTCATCAAAGACAAAGGCAACAGGGGTGACATAGACCGGAAGGAGCCCGGATGTGGGGACCCCGGACCCCACGGGCTGTGTGAACATAGGCAGGCTTTGTGAAACGCCGAGCCCTGTCTCTTCATCTAGTAAATGGATGGCAGTAATGAGAGTGGTTACGCTGTAGAGTCTAAGGAGCCACCCGAGGTGTAATTAGAAACACAGATTCTCAGGCTCCACCCTGACCTACTGACTCAGATGCTTGGGGTGGCCTGGGTTTGCATTTTAAATGACACCCGCCCCCGTGATTCTGATGCCGTCAGCCTGATCTGGCGCCTGATGGAGGAGACCAGTCCCTGACTTGGAGAAGCTCACCCGAGGAGCCCAGGTCGGTGTTGGGATGTGGCTTCCTTGGCTTCCACGCAGCGTCACCTCCAAGAGCTGACTCTCGGTTGAGCCACGTTTTCTGGAACTCTCATTTAGGCTAGGTCCTGGCCGCATCCTGGGTCTGATTCACATATGTCTTTGTTTCTCACCAGGTCCTTTGCTAAGCCCCCCAAACAGGTGCAGACGGTGTGTGAGTGCATCCTCATCATGAAAGGGTATAAGGAGCTCAACTGGAAAACTGCCAAAGGCATGATGTCTGACCCCAATTTCCTGAGGTCTCTGATGGAGATTGATTTTGATTCAATCACCCAGAGCCAAGTTAAAAATATCAGAGGTGAGCGTAGACGAATGTAGGAACAGCCAGGCTTGATCCCAGTTTGGCATCTCAGTCTTGGGAGTAGGGATGGCGAGCAAGGAGGGAATAGGCCGGATGACTGTTGCCAGAGGAAGATGGCAGCACTGGGGGTGACGTGGGAGGGCTGGGTGCCGGATGGGCAGTAGCAGCCGATGCCTGCTGCACGTTTCACGGCAGTCACTCTGGCGTTCCCGTCAGGAAACGGCGCCTTCTTACGGAACCCAGCCTGGCCTTGTCTTCTGGCATCTTGTCCACCGGGCATGGAGGTGCGAGAGGTGGTCTGACCTTGATCTCTTCCCTTGCGCTTTTTGCCAGAGTCCAGTCTCCTGTAGGTCCCTGGGAGATGGGCGGGGAGGGACCGGCACCACCCGCAGCCAGCCTCTCTGTCCTCAGTTATAGAATGCCCACGTTCCCTTTGAGCCTGGCTCCTGAACTGCCTAGATGTTTAGCCAGTGGGAACGAGGCTCCTCTTTGCAAAAGGCCACTCGAGTTCATAGTGCCACTGTTTACCTTCATGGCTTGTTCAGAACGTTATTGTCAAATGCTTTTTCTCAGCAGCTCGGACACAAAACTAAATGAAACACAAAGGGTAACAACACGTGCAAAAACCCAAGGACCTCTCTTTTTACCTGAATATTGGCTTGGGGGGGTTTCCATTCATGTGAAATTACTCCTGGGGTGAGAGTATAGGTAGAGGGGACGGTGACTCATCATGGCCTACGATTCCCAGCCAGCTGCCTGCTCTGAGCCACTTTGACGCACAGTCGGGGGTCCCCACGGACACCCCGGGTCCTGATGTCACATGGAGGTGCCTGGGTCATAGGATGTCCTGGGTGGCAGTAACATGTGCCCCTCCCTCACACCTTAATCATCCACCTACACAAAACTCATTCATTTCGCATCTTACTTTCCCAAGATGAGTCTTATCACTCGTCGAAATCATTGCATCTTTGACCGTTAGGCCTCTTGAAGACTCTCAACACCACAACTGAAGAAATGGAAGCTGTGAGCAAAGCAGGCTTGGGGATGCTGAAGTTTGTGGAAGCTGTAATGGGCTACTGTGACGTTTTCAGAGAAATCAAGCCCAGAAGAGAGAAGGTATTGTCCACGTGTAAGACCGAAACATTGCTGCCAAGGGAGCAATCTGGAGTCGCGTTTAATATGTCCATAGCTTTGCCGGAAGCATCCTGACAGGGTTCTGATTTTCCATCGCAGAAACGTTCCCCTGCCTGCCCCCAGCACTACTAAATGATAACCCTGAATTATAGCTCTCATCCAGATGGCGTGAACTGGCAGAACCAAAGTCTGGAAGATTTTCAAATTTTGCGTGAAAAGAGTAGGATAAATGGGTAAAAACTGTCCTCTATGGCTAAAGCAGGATTCTCAGCCTCGGAGCTCTTGACGTTCGGGGCCGGACGGTTCTCCGTGGTGGGGGCCGTCCTGTGCACCCTACGATGTTTAGCAGCATCCCTGGCCTCCACCCACTGGGTGCCATTGTCCCTACCCCTAAGTTTTGACAACTAAAAACGTCTCCCGACATTGCCGTATGTCCTCTGAGGGGCAAAACCACTGGGTCAGAATGCACAATATAAAGGGAGTTATAAGGTTGATTCGATCATTTTGAGACCATTTTCTTAAAAATTTTTAAATGTTTATTTTTGGGGGGGGGGGGAGAGAGAGAGAGAGACCGAGTGCGAGTGGGGGAGGGGCAGAGAGAGAGGGAGACACAGAGTCCAAAGCAGGCTCCAGGCTCTGAGCCGTCAGCACAGAGCCCGACGTGGGCCTTGAACTCACAAACCGTGAGATCATGACCTGAGCCGAAGTTGGATGCTCAACTGACTGAGCCACCGGGCACCCAGAGACCTATTTTGACGTTGCTTTATAACTCAGAATTTTATTGCTTAGAAAACTTAGAACTGGGCATAAGATCAGTATTGTTTTCACGCGTTCTTTTGAGTTTTTGACTTAGAACCACAGTGTCATTTTACTGTGATCTCAGTACACTGGGAAATTAAGCATCTGCTAACTTGCATGAAGACCTGTTTTTCCAATGGGATTAGAGCTTTTGCAGCAAACTGTCGAAGACGTGACTAAGAAGCCAGGTACCTCATCAGGACATATGACGGCCCCAAAGAGTATGAACGGCATTAGAAACGCGGTGTGGACGTAAGCCCAGGGGTGAGACTCCTTTGTCCCTGCCTCACTCCAGTCCCTTTCCCCACCGTTCTGTGAACCGTCTTCCCACAGGTGGCCAGGCTGGAGCGGAACTTTTACCTCACTAAACGTGAACTAGAAAAGATCCAGAATGAGTTGGCAGCGATCCAGAGAGAACTGGAGGCTCTGGGGGCCAAATACGAGGCAGCCATTCTGGAAAAGCAAAAGCTGCAGGAAGAAGCCGAGATCATGGAGAGACGGCTGATCGCTGCTGACAAGCTCATCTCGGGGCTGGGGTCTGAGAACATCAGGTCAGTGGCCGACGCGCTGTGCGCTAAGAGCTCTGAGACTCTGTGGTCCGTGAGCGAACGTCGCCGACGGACCGGCTCGCCATGTAGTCTTCACCCCGCGCTGCGTTTTTATCTGAACACCGCGTGGGAAAGTTCCGATGTTACTGTTACCGTGTTTAGGGTGGCTGATGCCATTTTACGCATTCTGTGGTTTATTACATAATTATGAAGGGTTAAGGAGGCAGCGCAGCTGTGGAGACAGGGAGGCACCAGTGGCCTCTGGCAAGGCGCCCTCTGTCCTAGAAACGTTTACTTCTTAGTGACCTTTAAGGCACCTAGTGAGCGCCTCCTGGGTGGGTCTGGACGAGGAGTCCGCCTCTGTTGCCGGACAAATCTCTTCTAAGGGCTCTTGTGTCTGGCTCAGTCCTGAGCCTCAGTTTTAAGCAGGTGGGACTGTTTGATGCCTAGGGGCAAGGCCATTTGGCCAGAGCTGGTCCGCTGGTAGTTTCCAGTCCAACACCATAAAAGGGGTATGGAAAACACTAGAAAATACTATCTGCTTGTAGGAAACAAACCATTTTCAGTATTTCTAAAACCTCGAAGACTTTGGCCATTTACCAGAAGAGGCCAGGTGAAACATCTACTTCCTTTTATCTCGGGTAGAATTTTGTCACCAAGCAGGACCAGAGCTCATGAGTTCTGCTGGGTGTGTCTGTAAGTTATTGATCAAAGCGTTCGGAAACAACGTGATTACTACCTAATAAATAGCTTGGAGACTAGATGCATCCCGCAAATACTTGTCCAGCCCCCCAATTAGATGCTGGGTTCTGCTGAACCCTGCAATTAAACAAAGTCTTCCAAAACGCTGGGCTCACCAGGGTGGGGTGTGGCAAAATGACCTGGCAGTCTTTGTTTCTAAAAGGAGAGGATATCTCCGACGACGTTTCCTTCTGGCTCGCCCCATTAGCGGCGGCTCAAGGCGGTTCTTCTAGAATGTTCCTTCTGATTGTGCCGGAAGATAACGGCTTACCGCAGCCCCCGTCTCCTGTGCCAGGTGGCTGAATGACCTGGACGAGCTGATGCACCGGCGGGTGAAGCTGCTGGGGGACTGCCTGCTTTGCTCGGCTTTCCTGAGCTACGAGGGCGCGTTCACGTGGGAGTTCCGTGACCAGATGGTCAACCAAGTTTGGCAGAATGACATCCTGGAGCGGGAGATTCCCCTGAGCCAGCCCTTCCGGTTAGAAAACCTGCTCACGGACGATGTTGAGATCAGCAGGTGTGTGTGGCCCGGAGGACGAGGGTGCCTTGGGGTGGGGGTCCACGTGGGTGTCACCCCGGCAGGACACAGCGAGGGGTGCAGCTGACTTGACTGCACAGAAGATCCGGCTTCCTGGGCCCTGAGGAGCGTTGAGCAGCCTGTGGATTGGTAGATTGTTCTGGAAGGCCAGTCCTACCACCGTTAGCACTTGGTTACAACTTGCACAAGAAAAATACATTTCCCTGTCACTGTTCCTTCCAGGTGGGGCTCCCAGGGACTGCCCCCCGATGAGCTCTCGGTTCAGAATGGCCTCCTTACCACGCGGGCCAGCCGGTTCCCCCTCTGCATCGACCCCCAGCAGCAGGCCCTCAACTGGATAAAGAGAAAAGAGGAGAAAAATAACCTGCGGGTACGGCTGGCCCCTCCCTGGGTGACCCCCGCCCTCCCTGCCTGTTCTCTCCCGCCATCTCTACCATGACAGCCCCGGGGCCCCTGGCCGTGCTGAGCTGAGGCGTCACCATCCTGAAGCCCTAGCCGAGCCAGCCGCCTCCCTGCCCGCCCACCCCGTCCCATCTCTGAGGGCTGCACGACCTGCCTGGGGCTCTGCTCGCTTACCTGGGCACGTCTTTCAGCTGCCAGGAGCTCGAAGGTGCACCCTGCCCATCCAGGGCTTAGATGCTCATTTTTTTTTTTTTTAATTCTGGAAGGGAGGAATGATATCTCAGTATCTTTTGATTGAGATATAATTCACATACTGTAGAATTCACGCTTTGAAACATACAGTTCGGTGGTTTTTTGTATATTACCTGCAGAGTTCTACAACAAACACCAGAATCTGTTTTTACCACTACCCCCCAAAAGCAATGTTGCATGCTATAGCCACCTACCCACACGCTCCCCCCCACCCCCCCGCCCCCCACCCCCTGGCCACCACGGATGTCTTTTATAGATTTGCCTCATGTAGACATTTCATATCAATGGGATCATATATGTGGACTTTTGTGTCTGGTTTCTTTCCCTCAGTATCATGTTTTCAAGCAGGTGTCCATGCTTCCTTAGTTTTCATCGATGGATAATACTCTGTTGCATGGACAGACCACGTCTGACCATCCATTTAATCCATAGATGGACATCTGGGTTGTTTCTGCTTTTTGACTAGCATGAATAATGCTGCTGTGAACATTCGTGTGCAAGTTTTCTTTTTTTTTTTTGGTGGGCATATGTGTTTAGTTGCCCTGGGTGAAATTGCTGCGGTTTTTACTTTTTCCTCTTTTTTTTTTCCTGGTCCTTGCTCCCAAGTATGTACAGGCTGTTGGGGGAAGGTCTGCCTCTAAGATACACACATAGCTATGGTGAGACAATTATTATTATTATTATTATTATTATTATTATTATTATTACTTTAATGTTAATTTTTGAGAGAGAGAGAGAGAGACAGAGTGTGAGCTGGGCAGGGGCAGAGAGAGAGACACACACAGAATCTGAAGCAGGCTGCAGACTCTGAGCTGTCAGCACAGAGCTTGATGTGGGGCTTGAACCCGCGAATCTGACCTGAGCTTGAACATGACCTGAGCTGAAGTTGGATGCTTAACCGACTGAGTCACCCAGGTGCCTCCGAGACAAATATTAATGAGGAGATGCTTTAATGAAGAGCATGACTTTCCTCTTCCTCCCTCAGCCTGCCGGGGTCCTGAGCCATCCCCACGTAGCCCCCAGCCCCACCCCTGCCACCATGCTCCCACTTAAAGGGGGGTGATTCCAGCTTAGGGGAGGGGGGGAGGCCAAGTTAGTGAACATAATGAAAGCAGGTGAAGGGAAAAGGAGAGGGAGGCCCCGGGGACTAGAAGAGAGGAGGAGTTTTCCCAGACGTTTTGAGGAAAGAGCTAGCAAAGCCGTCACGAGGTTGGAGGGAGGTGAAGCAAAGAGGCGAGTGAAAGAAAGAATTCTGCCGACTCTTCTTCTGTGAGACGGAAGGAGAATCTCTCGCGATCACTTTGGGCTGCTCAGAGCCTGAACCTAAGGGGTTTCTGGCTTCTGCGGGTCTCACGCTTTGCTTCTCTCCTGTTCTTTCTCCCCTCTGGTTCCCTCCACCCCCCAGGCACCGACATGTCCCCTCCCCCCTCCGAAGGCCAAGGCGCTCTCCCTGCACAGTTGCCGAGGGCACAACTCTCAGTGCCTACCTCCGTCTTGCAGGTTGCTTCCTTCAACGACCCCGACTTCCTCAAGCAGCTGGAGATGGCCATAAAATATGGGACCCCTTTCCTGTTCCACGACGTGGACGAGTACATCGATCCGGTGATCGATAACGTCTTAGAAAAGAATATCAAAGTCTCCCAAGGACGGCAGTTTATCATCCTGGGGGATAAGGAGGTGGATTACGACTCAAATTTCAGACTGTACCTAAACACCAAGCTGGCCAATCCCAGATACAGCCCGTCTGTGTTTGGGAAAGCCATGGTCATCAACTACACCGGTAAGGATGTACAGAACCTCAGTGGCGAGTTAGGGTGGTTACCACGGAGACCACAAATGGGGACCAGAGCTTTCAGGGGACGCCGTGTCGTTAGGTGACCCCAGGTCATTCGCTCCTAGCCAGATCGCAACTGGTCGGTTCTTGGTGATGAAGGTTTGGGCGCCCCTGGGAAGGCAGCGGGGTACGTGTCTTGGGGCGTGCTGAGTCTGGACCACGGGCCCAGGTACCCACACCCGGAGTGGGGCGAGACCCTGTTATGCTGGGGCCGGAAGTTACTCCGTGTGGCGCACTGAAGTACGCGGCATGATTTTGGATTTCTGCCCTTCCTCTTGGCTGAGTTCTGTCAGGGACCGAGTGCCGTTTCTCCCGTTGTCTCGGGTTGGCCTGTACCTGCGTAAATCGGCTAATTAGGTTGGGTGTGCTTTCCACTCCGGCCCCCCAGTATTTATTTTGGGACCCCCCCACACTCTTGTCCCCCACAGGGTGGGCAGCGTCTCCGTGTTGTTCTGACGGTTTTGCCCCGTGGCTTTAGGGTGACGGCAGGGCCGAGTCCTCGAGTTCCCAAAGGGCTGGCTCAGACGCAGCCCCAGCCTGTCCCGGGCGCAAGCGCGCAGCAGGCGAGGCGACGGGGTGCCCCGCAGTGACGGCCCCCCCTCGCTCCCCAGTCACGCTGAAGGGGCTCGAGGACCAGCTGCTGAGCGTGCTGGTGGCCTACGAGAGGCGCGAGCTGGAGGAGCAGCGGGAGCACCTCATCCAGGAGACGAGTGAGAACAAGAACCTGCTGAAGGATCTGGAAGACTCCCTCCTTCGGGAACTGGCGACCTCCACGGGGAACATGCTGGACAACGTGGAGCTGGTGCAGACCCTGGAGGAGACGAAATCCAAAGCCACGGAGGTGCGAACTGCACGGCAAATGCCCTGAGCCGGGCCGGTGGGAGCGGCGGGGCCGGTGGGGGGGGGGGGGGGGGGGTGTGGTCCCGGACGCGCCTTTGGGAGAGCCAAAGGAGAGCGGAGAAAAGGAAAAATGTCTCCAAAGGAGAAACTTGGATTCCATGATCTCCGGGCCTCATTCCCGGGTCTTAGAAGCTGAGGCGTTGGGGGAGGGTGGGGGAGGGGTTGGGGGAGGGTGGGGGAGGGGGGATCTCCACCTGTGCTGTCGTCAGATTTGGGCTCCTAGTCACCTGAGGATTTGCGTGATGAGAACAGGCCACCTCTGCTGGGGTGTGCGATGGGGAGGGGAGCCCTAGACGTGTTCCCAGGGACCCTTGTGCATCAGGCCAGCCTCTTCAGTTGACAGTGATAGAAAACCCAGCCCTACTTGGCCTAAGTCAAAAGGGAATTTATTAGCTTAGAAAACAAAGCCCAGGGATGACTTCAGGCAGGCCTGGATCCAGGACTCCAAACATATCATTAGGACTCAGTTTCTCTCCATTTCTGGGCTGGGCCTTTTGTTGGGTTGGCTTCATTCTCTGCCTCCCCGTGAGCCAAGCCCCCCTCATGGTTACGAGGTGGGTGTGGCCTCACGCCCCCTCAGGTTCGGGTCCAAAGGGAAGAGTGGGAATCTTTACCTGTCCCTATCATGAAGGTTCCCCAGAGCCATTTAAGTCACATCCCCACCCCAAACCGGTCCCACAGCCTGGTTTGTGGTGTGTGGACTGCTTGGGTCTGGGTTATATGCTCCCTCTCCTGGCGTTGGGGTGGACGCCACGTTTGGAATGAAAGGGGGACGTTGGAGTCTCCAAGTTCAAGTCAGTACTGTTATTAGAAGAACAGGGCACGGGGCGCCTGGGCGGCTCAGCCGGTTGAGCGTCCGACTTCGGCTCAGGTCATGATCTTGTGGTTCGTGAGTTCGAGCCCCGTGTCAGGCTCTCTGCTGACACCTCAGAGCCTGCTTCAGATCCCCTGCCCCCGCCTCTCTCTGCCCCTCCCCCACTTGTTGTCTCTCTCTCAAAAATTTAAAAACAAAAAGAAGAGGAAGAGGGCACAGGTGCGGGGGCATCCAGCCACAGACGTCCAGGCAGGTGCTTTTCAAACCCCTGTGGGTGCTGCGTGGCTTTTCTTGCTGCCCCCCCCCCCCACCCTGCTCTCGGCATCCCTTACGCTTTTCTTAAGTTTGATTTATTTATTTTGAGAGAGAGAGCAGGGGAGGGGCAGGGAGAGAGGGGGGGAGAGAGAAGATCCCAAGCAGGCTCCGCATTGTCAGTGCAGAGCCCAGTGCAGGGCTCGAACTCACAAACTGTGAGATCGTGGCCTGAGCCGAAATCAGGAGTCGGACACTCAACCGATGGAGCCACCCAGGAGCCCCGTGCATCCCTTACTTTCTTGCCCATTTCATAAGTCATCCTGGTTGTGGGTGTCCGTCTCCCTGTTTCTGTGGCGACGCACATCTTTTCTTTAGGTGTCGGAGAAGCTCAAGCTGGCAGAGAAGACAGCCTTGGACATCGACAGGCTGCGGGACGGCTACCGGCCGGCCGCCAGGAGGGGGGCCATCCTGTTCTTCGTGCTGTCCGAGATGGCCCTCGTGAACGCCATGTACCAGTACTCCCTCATCGCCTTCCTGGACGTTTTTGGCTTGTCACTTAAGAAGTCACTGCCCGATTCCATTCTCATGAAGCGACTGAAGAACATCATGGACACACTGACCTTCAACATCTATAACTACGGTTGCACAGGTGAGCACCTCTCTGCACTGATTAGGACAGATGCGCTCTGTGCGTGTGCACCTCTGGCGTCTGTGTGTGTGTCCAGATCCCTTCTGTTGAGGACGTGAGGCAGGTTGGATGGGACCCCATCCTCACGGCCTCCACTTAACTGCACCTCTTTATTTTTTTAATTTTTTATGTTTTTTTAAAAAATTTCATTTTTGAGAGAGAGAGAGAGAGAGAGAGAGAGAGAGAACGCGAACGGGGGAGGGGTAGAGAGAGAGGGAGACACAGAATCCGAAGCAGGCTCCAGGCTCTGAGCTGTCAGCACAGAGCCTGATGTGGGGCTTGAACTCATGGACTGTGAGATCACGACCTGAGCTGAAGTCCGACGCTCAACGGCTTGAGCCACCCAGGCGCCCCTGACTGCACCTCTTTAAAGGCTCCATCTCCAAATATGGTCACATTCCAAGGCACTGGGGTTAGAACTTCAACATGTGGGTTTGGCTGGGGTCGGGGGGCGATGCACAATTCAGCCCATAGCAGCTGGGCAGGGGAAAGGTTGAGGACTGTCGTTCCTCCAGGGCTTGTTTAAGTGGCCAACACCCGCAGCACACAGAAGAGTAGAATTCAAGTCCCAAGTGTTGACGCACATAGTTTTTTCCCCAAGAACACATTTCTTGTGTTTTCACAAAGAAGAAGAACTTTAATATTTAGCATCCCCCTACCAATAGTAAAGAATCTGTGGATGGAATGTGCTTGCTCCGCAGTGGAGGCCTGACAAACCGTGACCAGCAGGCCAGATCTGGCTCACTGCCCGCTTTTGTGAATAATGTGCTGTTGGAACACGGCTGTGCCCACTTACGCCTATACGGCCTGGGACCCCTTTCCTGCTGTCATGGCAGACGAATCGTTACTACACAGACCGTCTAGCCTGAAAAGTCAAAAATACTTCCTACCTAGCCTTTTGTAGGAAGCTTGCTAACACCTCTTCTAGACCGTAACAGACAAGAACTTGCACTTAGAGTTAGGCGAACGACCAGTTTTCCATCGAGAAGGTGGCTCCGGACTTCTATCACACGGTTCCCCCGTTGCCCTGTGCTTCCCGGGCCGGTGTGGCAGGTGCCGCCGTAGATAGGGCCGTTGCGCACGCGCAGGAGCAAGCGCCATCGCAGCTGGCCCTTGGGCACCACATGCGAACTGAGCCCGTAGCGTCTACACTCGCACAGCCGTGGACACACAGAGCAGAGAGGGCCAGATGCAGGTGCGCTGCTCCCTTGTTTCATTTCATCTCTCTTACATTCGAGGCTGGTGTGCATAACAAACTCCTTTTTTTAAAGCAAATTTACTTTATCCGTACCCTCTGATGTTTCCCTCCAGGGCTGTTTGAGAGGCACAAGTTACTCTTTTCTTTCAATATGACGATCAAGATAGAACAAGCGGAAGGCAGAGTCCCGCAGGAAGAATTAGATTTCTTCTTAAAAGGTGACAAATGTGTCCCCTTTTTCATTCTTCCGAACTCCCTTGCCCCACATTGTCCACGCACACATCTAAGTTCATTAACACAAACCACAATAATAACAAAAACTCTCCTTGGAACTTGGCTTCCAACAGCCCCGCTTTCCTAAATATTCCAGCCTCAGAAGGCTGCCTTGAGGCCGGCAGTCACGCTGAGCTGCCCGGCTGGGGTCCCGGGCTGAGAGGAGGCAAGCCAAGTATACCTCCTGCCTTGTCCAGTCCCCGCTGGAGACGAGGATTTTTCCCTGCAGCGGGAGGAGTGAAAGCACTGAGCTGCTCACTCTTCCCGGCACGTTACTGCCAGCCGCTTACTTCTCTTCTTCTGTCGTGACCAGGAAACATTTCCCTGGAGAAAAGCCACCGGAAAAAGCCCTGTGCTTGGTTGTCTGACCAGGGATGGGAAGATATCATGCTTTTATCAGAAATGTTCTCGGACTCCTTTGGGAATCTTCCCGATGATGTTGAGAAACATCCCGCTGTCTGGCAGGAGGTGAGATCACGTTCTGTCTCTCCTCCTTCCCTTCCCTGCGAATCAGTCATCTTGAGACCCAAACCGTAGCCTCTTTGTGAGCAAGAAGATACTCCTTTGTGTGACTCACTCAGAGTGTCGTTCTCACCCTCCATGGCGCTTGATTGAATTCTCCTTTATCTAGTTCAGCTAGCGTTGCGGGAGAACCACCCAACTGTCCTTCTGTCCGTCCACCCATCCGAGAACTAGGCATCTACCATGGAGCACAATCCTTGACGGGCACTAAGGACTCAACAGCGAAAACGATTCAGCCCCTCCCTTCCTGAAGTTCTTAGTTTTGGAGCAGGAGGTAGAAAATGACAGAGCTGTCTAGAAGTGACCGGAGGTGCATGCTTCTAAAGATTTCATTCCTTTACAGTGGCTTTTGGGACCTTCACAGAAAAATGGAGGCTCTAGCGCTTCTGTGTTGACACCACCACGCGTGTCTTTTGCTTTCCCCAGTGGTACGACCTGGACTCCCTCGAGCAGTTCCCATTCCCCTTGGGTTACGATAGCAGCATCACCCCTTTCCAGAAGTTGCTTATTTTGCGCTGCTTCCGTGTGGATCGGGTGTACCGGGCAGTGACCGACTATGTGACTCTAACCATGGG
Organism: Panthera leo; assembly: GCF_018350215.1. Lineage (NCBI taxonomy): Eukaryota > Metazoa > Chordata > Mammalia > Carnivora > Felidae > Panthera > Panthera leo. The sequence continues at coordinate 5,926,682 of NC_056690.1, read as the reverse complement.
AGAGAAGTAAGTGCGTTGTTGTGTTTGCTCGGCCCTTCTGTGGGGTCCTCCCCCGCGCCCCTCCCCCCAGCCTGAACTCACAGACAGCAGCAATGGGCCAGCTTCCGAGGGAACTGCCACCGCCCTGTCATTGAGCGCTCTTCTGTGGTCACCCTCGTACCTCTCCGTTCAGGAGAAATACCAGGTGAGGCACACGCGTGAAGTTTTCTAGGAGCCGCATTCAAAAAGGAACAGATAAAGGTAATTTTAATACCATTTTATTTGACCTGATACATTAAAATATTATCATTTTGACATGTAATTAATACGAATATTATCAAGATATTTTACATGATTTTTTTTTTTTTTGGGGTTTGCTTTTGGTATTAAGTCTTCAAAATCTTGTGTGAATTTACGCTTACAGCACCTCTCAGTTTGGACCGGCCACACTTGAAGTGCCCAATAGCCACACGTGCCTACAGGCTTCCATACTGGACGGCACAGCCCCAGAACCAAAGTCAGGCATATAATTTGGGGCTGCAAACCCAAACGTGCCTTCATGGCCGGCAGGTGATGGAAATGAGTGTGCCAGGCTGGGTGGGGACTGTGGCAGCTCGGACAGGTCAAGTCCTGGTTCACAGGGGCAGCTGCCCCTTAGCTGGACTGACACCAGCTGACAAGGGGGGCCCAGAGTGGCTGGATCCTCTGACTCTTTGAAAGAAGCTAGAAATTTGGATTCCTACACTACACTACACCTGGAAGTCTCCCAGGTCTGATGTGTTGGTAACTAATTTTCAAATCTTGAGAAGTGGGCCATTCAGGACACGCCTGTGGCGTTGTCGGCGTGGAGCCTCTGGGTCCTGTGCCGAGGGGACGTCCGCCTGGAAGGCCCCCCCGTCAGGTGGCGCCCCCATGGATGTGCCTGGCTGTGCTAGGGGGACACAGCAGGGCCCGCGTCGCCCAGGGGTTCACCCTCTTGTGTGACATGTGCGTCAACATGGACTGTAACCCGGTGGGAGCTATACCCGAAGAACAACCAGAAGGTTCTGGAGGCGGCGAGGCGAGCACGCCGTGGCTGTCCTCTGCGAGAGTCCCCGCTTTGTTCCCTCCGCCAGGTACGTGCAGCCCCCGATGATCAGCTTCGAGGCCATCTTTGAGCAGAGCACTCCGACCTCGCCCATCGTGTTCATCCTCAGTCCCGGCTCTGACCCTGCCGGTGACCTTATGAAATTAGCCGAGCGCAGCGGTTTTGGAGGAAACCGCCTCAAATTCCTCGCCATGGGTCAAGGTCAAGAAAAGGTAATTCGTTGTTGGAAGGAATAAGCTCTAAATTTGGGCGAGGTCCCCGGGGTGAGTGAGCTGGGCGCAGTTCCCGTCCCCTGAGCGGCAGGCGGGCAGTGGTGTGGTCCTGGAGCGGGCATGCTGTCACCGCCCGGCCTTGCTGGCCGCTGTGCTGCTCTGTTGCTTCCAGAGTCCATTCACACGTAGTTGTCCTCTCTTCCAGTCTCCGGACATCCCTGTTTTGGGTCAGGGTGGTCACTGCCCCCGCGGCATGGCCGCAGAGGCGGTCAGGGTGCCGGCCTCAGAGAACCTGGAGCTCTCGGGGCTGAGGGGGGCCGGCGGGTGCAACGTGCTGGCTCATCTTCCAGGTTGGGACCGGCCGTGTGGCTCAGGCGGCCCTGAGGGGTCCTCAGAGATGGGTTCTTTGAGGGCAGCCCCCGTAGCTCCTGGGTCACTGGCTTCTTTGTGGCCTCTCCTGGAGTGGGCCCTCCTGGGGGCTCGGAGCGGGTTTCTGGGAGAGCACGGGCTCAGTGTGGCTTTGGGACGCCAACTCCTCCCCTCTCTCTCTCCGTCGGTGCAGCTGGCCCTACAGCTGCTGGAGACGGCGGTGGCCCGCGGGCAGTGGCTGATGCTGCAGAACTGTCATCTCCTGGTCCGCTGGCTGAAAGATCTGGAGAAGTCCCTGGAGAGGATCAGCAAACCCCACCCAGACTTCCGCCTGTGGCTCACCACAGACCCCACCAGGGGCTTCCCCATTGGGATTCTGCAGAAGTCTTTGAAGGTTTGGTTCAGGACAAACACCCCGTCCCCACAGCCCTGTTCCTCAGATCGCTACCATTCTGCCGTCCGTGTGTGCGTGTGAGCGAGCGCGTGCTTGGAAGTAAACCTACAACGCAGCCAGACCTTCACGGCCACCCTTTCCAGTTCCGTCTTTCCCTCTCTTCTTCAGAGACAAGCACTGTCCCGTACCGCGTGACAGTTACGACTCTCAGGCCTGTCTTTACCACTTCCTTCCACATGTATCCAAAATAATACCTAGGTTCGTTTTCCTGGACTTCACATTTATTAAACCTTCTTTTTCTTTTCGATGACAGGCCCGCCCTCAGCTGCACTACTCTAGTGGTTTACACGCCCCATTTAACTTACTCCCCAGACAAGTTTTGTGTGGCAAGATTTTGTCATCTGTCACCTGGGGCAGATAGAGGGAAAACTTGGTGACGTCCGTTTTGCATCTGAAGCTCCCACGGGCTTCTTTCACTTCTCTGGGTCATCTGATGAGCGGGAGTCAGAACCACATCTAGTCCCTTATCTTCTTTGCCCGGGTCCTTATAAGAGACTTTTGCTGCCTGGGGAGCAGGAGAGATGGCCACGCAGGGATGGAGGGAAAGCCCAGGTGTCTACATTTTGCGCCCTCTTCAAAGCTGGACTCGTGGGTCTGCGGTTTCCGTCACGATTTGTCTTCTCTTCTGACAGGTTGTCACGGAGCCACCCAACGGGCTGAAACTCAACATGAGAGCGACTTACTTCAAGATCTCTCCTGACATGCTGGAGCAGTGCCCGCACCCTGCTTTCAAGTCCCTGGTCTACGTGCTGGCGTTCTTCCACGCGGTGGTGCTGGAGAGGAGAAAGTTCGGGAAGATCGGGTGGAACGTGTACTATGACTTCAATGAGTCTGACTTCCAGGTTAGGACGCAGTGGCTGCTGCTTCTCCCAAGAAACTCCCCCCTCGGCCGGCCTGTGTCACCCCCACCCCTTCTCCGAGTTGTGAACAGCCGCGGTGTTCCTGCCCACACTTGAGGAGAGGGTCAGAACGTGAGCGACTCTGTGGGCTGGAGCACAACCATGCCTGTTCCTTGTCTTTTAAGGTCTGCATGGAGATTCTGAACACATACTTAACAAAAGCCTTCCAGCAACATGACCCTAGGATCCCGTGGGGCAGCCTCAAGTACCTGATTGGAGAGGTAGGAGTGTCTTGGGGGACCCATCGTGGACTGCCTCCCAGGGCTGGAGCTGGGCTGTGGCCTGGTGCCCTTATGAGTGACCTCTGAGACCTCGGTGACTCCCCTGTTGCTTCTGCTGCGTGTCAGCTGCAAGGTCTCTGTGGAATTCTGCTGGCTTATCACCCGATCGTCTTTCTCCTAAGTGGGCTCCGTCCACATGGAGGTTCTGGATTCATTATCCTGGGGGCCGTGTTCTCTGGGGGGGGGGGGGCGGTTGGCAGTTCCCCTCCTCGCCATGCCTTAGGCGTGTCGTCGTAGCCTCGCTCCCGGTCGGTGGGCGTGGAGGGCTACCCTGGAGACCATGACTTTAGACAGGCCTTGTGGGAATGCCTCCCCCGTGGCCTGCATGTGCTCACGCAGGGGCACCACCAATTCCCAAGGCCAAAGTGGTGGCTGGCTTCTTTGTTGTTTTGTTGTCTCTTCACTACGTTTTGGGGATTTTGCAAATGGCACACTGGCTTCCAGGACCCCACAAAGTTGCACAAGCCTCTTGTGCACAGTGGGCCAAAGGCATGTGATCAACATGGTTTGAGCTGCACAGCAGCCCGGCCAGCAGGAGTCCCCCCCCGAGGGCACATCAGGTCTCAGGTGGGTCCTGGGTTCCCGGCCAGCTCTTGCTCTCGGTCACTCAGGTCATGTACGGAGGACGGGCCATCGACAGCTTTGATCGGCGCATCCTGACCATCTACATGGACGAGTACCTGGGAGACTTCATTTTTGACACTTTCCAGCCATTCCACTTCTTCCGGAATAAGGAGGTGGACTATAAAATCCCCGCCGGTGATGTGAAGGAAAAATTTGTTGGTGAGATTTCTCAGGCATCAAAATATACGTTAGAAGTTTTTTCTAAGGGAGACCGACCGTACATCTCAGCTGTTCTGTTTTCTGCGGTTGGCTTGATGGCTCTTCTGACCCCTCTCCTGGGGGGATCCTTGGCTGGTGGGCGTGCTCCATTAGGTTTTGTAGGGGGCCCAGCAAGTTCTTTATAGCCTCAGCACTGATGGAGTTAGTTTAGATTTCCCCGTCCTGGGGTGACGACAAATACGCCACATTCCGCCTGAAGGGCAGAGTGGGCCCCAGGAAGCTCACGGAGCCATTTTTGGCAGAAATAAACTCGAGCTGGATGGGGCGTGGTAGTATGGAATTTTTATTTAAAAACACGCCACCCGCTACGCGGTGGAAATTAGTTTTGCGTATCTGGGGATGTCGAGGCCACGCAGCCGCAGAAATTGAGGGCTGTGTGACGGTGTCCTCTCCGTCCCGATTACAGAAGCCGTCGAGGCCCTCCCGCTGACCAACACACCTGAGGTGTTTGGTCTTCATTCCAATGCCGAGATTGGATATTATACTCAGGCGGCTCGAGACATGTGGACTCACCTGCTGGAGCTGCAGCCTCAGACAGGTGAAGTCGGCCGCGGGGACCGAACTAGCGCGGTTACGGTGGAAGGGCGTTGTTGGCCCAGAGGGCTATTGGTCCTTGTGGTTTCTGTAGCGTCGATGCCTTTCCTGGAACCAGAAGGCTCAGGACGCCCCCGTCCTAACCCTCAGATGCCTTGCCCTCCCTAAAACGTGTCCTGGTTTTAGGGGAATCCAGCAGCGGCATCAGCCGAGATGATTACATTGGCCACGTTGCCAAGGACATAGAGAACAAGATGCCCCAAATCTTTGACTTGGACCAGGTCAGGAAGCACCTCGGGGTGGGACTGTCCCCCACTTCGGTGGTGCTTCTGCAGGAGCTGGAGCGCTTCAACAAGCTCGTCACGCGGATGTCCAGGTCTCTGGCTGAACTTCAGAGGGTGAGCACGCCCCTCGTGTGCAGACCTCTGCCTACACGCGGTACCCGGTTTTCCCACGGTCTTGCCTGACCGCTCTTGATTCTGCGAACAGGCCTTGGCCGGAGAAGTTGGAATGAGCAACGAGTTAGATGACGTAGCCAGATCTCTCTTCCTCGGGCAAATCCCTAGTATCTGGAGAAAGCTGGCCCCTGACACGTTAAAGTCCCTTGGAAACTGGATGCTCTACTTCCTGCGGCGGTTCAGCCAGTACGCATCGTGGGTAAGTGAGAGACCGCAGTCGGTGCGTCAGTTCGAGGCTCAGCCTGGACCACCCCCCTCCCCAGCCACCTCCGACCCCTCTCCGGCGCCCCGGAGGTACCTTCTATTAGCAGTGACTGGGTGCTCGAGAAATGGCTTCTGACTCTACAAGCATACCTGTATCTTTTTTTTTTCCCTTTTCTTTTTGTTTTTAAGACTTTGAAGCCTATTATGCACAACTTGATTTGTTCATCTCAGAGTCCATCTTGGCCACTGTCCATCTAAGTGTATTTAGGTCGACCTTATTCTTTTAAGGGACTCCATTTTACAGATATTCCATGTCCTTTCACCTGCTGGACATTTGGGTGGTTCCCTTTGGGGTTTCCCCCCCCTCTATTTTGCCAATACAACATTCTGGCGCACGTACCTTTGGATGCACACGAGTATATTTCACAGGTAGGTCCCTACAGCGGAAGCGTTGGGTCTCAGTGTGTGCGTTTTGCATTCTTTTTAATTTTTTTTAATGTTTATTTTTGAGAGAGAGAGAGAGAGACAGAGCATGAGTTGGGGAGGGGCAGAGAGAGAGAGGGAGACACAGAATCCGAAGCAGGCTCCAGGCTCTGAGCTGTCAGCACAGAGCCTGACACGGGGCTTGAACTCACGAACCGTGAGATCATGACCTGAGCCGAAGTCAGATGTTTAATCGACTGAGCCGCCCAGGCACCCCCATGTGCATTTTACATTCTAACAGCTCTTGTCACATCGTCTTCTAGAGAAGTGGAAACCACAGCGAGTGAACACGATTATTTCCTCCCCTTGCTGCACCATGTGTGTTCTTAATATTTTGGATCTTTTTTTCCTGATAGGTAAACGATAACATGTTTAGGTGTGCGTTTCTTGAGTTATGGTGAGGCTGAGCATATCTTACACACATATAGCTGTTTCGTGCTTTTCTGTGAATTGTCTTTTCGTGTCTTGATTTCATTTTTATCAAGTTCTCTATCTTCTTAAACTGATGTTTTAGAGCTCTTTGTGTATCCAGGAGATGGGCCCTTGGTCTGCTGGTGTTGCAAGTGTTTCCCCCCAGCTTGTCAGCATCTTTTGATTTTTGCCTATGGCACTTCTTCCGGAAGAAAGTTTTACATTTTTATTTGCTCAAATGTCTCGGTCTGTTCTTTTATGGCCTCTGGGTTTTGCATTTCCAACTCAAGATCATGACAGTGTTCACTGGAGAGCCGACCCGGTACTCTCGTGGTTTTATTCTTTAATATTTAAGTCTCTGCTCCTTCTGGAGCCGGGTGGTTCAGCTTGTTCTCCCAGACAGGCTGCCGTTGTTCCGACACCGTCTTTTTGCTGCGAAGGTGAACTGTGTCTTTTATCCTGACCCGATCTTCTGGTCAGCTCTGGCCCTGGCATTTGGTGGCGGCCCCGGTCTCCCGCTAACTTGCCCCCTGCCTTCCAGGTCACTGAAAGTGAGCCCGGCGTGATGTGGCTCTCGGGGCTACACATCCCGGAATCCTACCTCACGGCCCTGGTGCAGGCCACCTGCCGGAGGAACGGCTGGCCGCTGGACCGCTCCACCCTATTCACGCAAGTGACCAAGTTCCAAGATGCAGATGAAGTGAACGAGCGGGCAGGACAAGGTACGGTCAGCTCCCTATCGGCTCTCCCTCCCCGAGCCGTCCCCCATTCAGAGGAACAAGCATGGTGCGGGCGGAAACGGGCCAGGCCGGGTTTGAAAGGAAGGCTGCTGCGAATATTGGCTGTATGTGTGCACGGTCTGTGTCTCGATCTCTCTGGGGGTCGATACGTGCGTTTCTCTTCCAGTTCCAACACCGAGACCTGGGGTTGATGTCAGGAGGGACCTGAACCACGTTCGCCCTGCTCGTTTGCAGAAGTGGCTCCTGGGTCAGAATTAGATCGTTCAGAGAAAGGAGGGCCCGAGGGCTTCCCTGGAAACTTTGAGGGGCTGGGGGCGTGGGAGCCAGAGGGCAGGTTGGACTAGGTTCGACCCATGAAATTACGATGTCAGTTCTTGTGACACTGGTGACTGACGCTGCCGTTCCCCAGGGCAGTGCTGCCGCCATAGTCGGAAGACATTTACCCGTGAGCCACAAAAGCCCTGTTGAGTGAGCTTAGAGATGGGGTTCACAGTGGAGATTCAGGGATGCTCACTGAAGCCTCGGAGGAACTCTCTGGGCAAGTGACTGTCCTCTCCTCTGCCACGGTGTGTGTCTGCCCTGTTCTGTTCCCCAGACACCATTTTCTCGGTGAGGCTTTGACTTCCTCTCCGCACTCCCTCTTGGCCCACCACCAAGCTGTGGTGCTTCTGTCTTTATAACCTGGGGGCCCAAGCAGTCTGGGTCTGTGTGCCCTGAAGCCTGACTGGTGGGGGAGGCAACTCTCCCTCGTCTCCTTTGCCAAAGCCGTGGGGAGGGGAGGCTCACGGCGTCTACGGTGTCCTTCCGAAAAGGGAAGAAATGACGGCCACGTCTTTTGGACAAAGGCCTGGGCTACGTCTGGGGGAGGAGGGCGAGGGAGTTGCCTGTGTGTGTGCACTGTGGACATACCTAGGGCCACTGTGTGCACAGCAGAGTGGCCGGTGCCTCCACATAAACCCTGGGCTCTTCCCGGGATATCCAGGATGCTTCGTCTCAGGACTGTATCTCGAAGGCGCGGATTGGGATGTAGAAAGAGGATGTCTTATCAAGAGCAAACCCAAGGTGCTGGTGGTCGACCTGCCGATTCTGAAGATCATCCCCATCGAAGCCCATCGCCTCAAACTACAGGTAGAAGGCTGACGCCTGTTCCTGGCTCCGTCCTCCCCTCCCCGCCCCGCCCCCCACCGGGGGCACGGTTGGGGGGGACTGGGGGGTGGTTGCAGTTCAGTCTTACCCTTTAAGCACCCTTACAGGTACTTAGCCTTTTGTGGGAGGGGGGGAAGCCCCGAGACAGGATGACAGCGTGGAGCCACCTTCCAGGAAGACACATGCATGCAAACTGTGTGTAAGCAGAGACTCCCCCGGCGGGGGTGGGGGGTGGGGCACGGCTTCAAGTTCGGAGCTGTGGTCCAGATCAACTTCAGGAAGAGACTCCTCCATTCCCTTGACCTTCTGCGGGCACTGCCTGAATCATAAAATACTTACGTCTGATGTAGACAGCAGGCGCCCCCTGCCTCGCCTGGCCCGGATGCCTGTCTGATGAGCGTAGCTACACGAAGCCCCATCCGCAGTCAGCGGAGGGCGGCCCCGCCAAGCCCCTTGAAGCCTCGGCCAGGCCTAGCAGGAGGCGCCCGCACTCTCAGCACCTAGACTGGGCTTCCTGCTTCCCGGGCTCGAGCTCCTCCGCCGCCCGTGGGGGCGCCTCACGTGCCTCTCCTTTGCAGAACACCTTCCGGACGCCGGTCTACACCACCTCCATGAGAAGGAATGCCATGGGAGTTGGCCTGGTGTTTGAAGCCGATCTCTTCACCACAAAGCACGTATCTCACTGGGTGCTGCAGGGGGTGTGCCTCACCCTGAACTCCGATTAACCTTTTGGGCGAAGGAACCCGCACTTGTGAGCTCCGTCCCGTCGGCTCCGTGGGGCCTCGAGAGGCTGGAGCTGGGCTGATGCTGAGACTCCTTTCATTCGAAACCAGCCGTTTTAATCTCTTTCCATATAAATTGAGCTGACGGTTTTGTTTTTTGAAGCGATTTTTAAGGATTCTGCGTATTTGAAAAGTAAATACTGGAGAGCATTTTGAAATGTGTTTTCTTTCCCTTCTCAGAGGAAATGTGTGATTAGGCAGAAGTGCCCCACACGCCACTGGCACGAGTGAGAATTCTAATGGAAAATGTCAAGAGGGTCTGTCTCAGTAGACGCCTCTCTTTGGCAGGAGCGGCCTGCTGGGTGTGGGGTCCGGGCTGACGATGCCAGCCTAGAGCAGAGATGGCCACAGTTGCCCACGGCCACCCCGCCCCCCCGCTTCCCGAACTCCCTGGCCTGCTATGCTAGGTGGGGGTGGGGGTGGGGGCGAGGGCCCTGAGCTCAGTGTTGAATTCCTGCATGAGCTCCTACCCGCGACCTGGCCGGATCTGCGTGGGGTTGGGTGGGTGCAGACCTAGAACAGCCGGAACCGGCCCCCCGGGGGTCCCTTCGTTCTGCGCACCCTGGGGCGAGCCCGGAGCCCTGGCCAGGCCCGCCGGAGGCACCGAGTAGCATTACTTCGCTAGGGAGGAGCAGGGTGGAGCACCGGCAGGGCAGGGGGCGGGGGCCGGTCACGGGCAGAACGTTCCCAGGGGCAGCCCCGGGCAGGGCTGGGTGACAGGGACTCCTCTTCCCGGAAGCAGAGCTGCCCCGCCCCTGGGGCCGGAGCCCTGGGAAAAGAACACGGGGCGAGAACACGGTAATTACTGGGGGGGCCTGCTGTGTCTCCTCCTCCTCCAGCCTCCCCCCAGCTCCTCCCTCAGGTAGTTTAATAAAAGACACAAACCAGAAAGAGGCAGGTTTAGAAAATAAAGTTTGTTGGGATCTTGAACATTTTGGATAAAACTAACCAAAAAATATGAACACACATTCAGGTTGTGGTGACACGAGGAGTAACATCATCTTATTTCGTTCCCGCGATAGACACATACAGCTGCTCGGCTATCGGGGCCGCCCCGGGGGGAGGCTTGGTGGGAGGTTACGGGGTCTCCGGGAGGGAGCAGGGGCTGCTCTGGACGGGCCGCCCTAGGAACTGGAGCGAGAGGGTCGAGGCCGGTCGGCACGTGTTGCTCCGGCTGTATAGTTAGGCGGGTTGACTATCTGATTTCATTAACGTCGAGTAGTGATGCAGCCTGTGGCCTGTGCTTTGTCCACGAGCGCATTGAAGTCACACGGAGTGGGATTAGAAGCGAGCGATTCGGCACACAGGTGTTTGGCCACGGCGATCGGTAAATAGGTATTCTGCAGCAGGGACGTGATCGTATTCTGGTGTCGGTACCAGGGCAAAAGGAGCAGGAGAATAAGAATGTTGACGTGTCTGAAAAAAAACTTGGCATGCAGGGGAATTGGAGAAAAAAAAAAAAAAAAAAAGGCGTGGATGAGTTTTCCCAGTAGTGATCACAGTGCATCGACAGCCAGGGGTGACGGGTCGCCCGGGCAGGCTTCACACAGTTCTGTCCGTCCCTGAGTGCTTCCTCGCGGCCTTTCCTCCGTTCACCTGGTCGACCGCCAGCGTCTCCACCTCGGGCGGGGCCTGCGGCGGGGCGGCGTGGTGGATGCGGTGGGCCACCCCCACGTGGGCCTTGTGCTGCTTCTCGCGGGCCGGGCTGTGCGGCTCGCTCGAGCCGCGGTCGGAGGCGATGGGGGGGATGACCAGGGGCCTCTCCTTGACGAGGTGGACCTCGGCCGATTCCCGGGCCAGCAGGAACGGGGTGGGGTCGGGCATGGCGTCCACCGGCTCCCGCAAGAGTAGTTTCCGGCTCTCGGCCCCGAATCTGTAAACCTCTTCGAACTCCGGGTGCAGGGGGGCCGAGAGGCTCTTTTTCATTCGGCGGCGGGGCGTCTCGGGCAGCTTGTCCTTGGGGGGGGCCGGCTTGTAGCTGGCCAGCACGGGGCTCCCGGACGGGCTGCCGTCCGAGGTCCCGCCGGAGCTCATGAGCTTCCTCTTGGCGGCGTGCAGCTGCGAGGTCAGGTAGGCGATGGTCCCGGCGCGCTGCTCGAGCTCGCTCGACAGCATGTTCAGCTTGTGGCTCTTCAGCTTCAGCTCCTCCAGGTACTTCCTCTCGCGCTCCCTGACCGTGCTCTCCAGCACCAGGATCATGGCGTCCTTCTGCTCCAGCTCCCGGAGCAGCTCGCCGTTCTCGTCCTCCTTGAGCTTCAGCTGGGCTTCCAGCTCCTCGCATCTTCTCTTTAGTTCGCTGCTTCGGGAGGATCCATCTCCTAGAGGAATGAGCCGAGGGACAGGATTGAGCGCCAACCCCTCCCGGAGCAGAGGCACGGAGACCGTCGAGGCTGGCCTCACCTCCCAGGGCGGCCGCGCGGAAGGCGGGGCTGGGGCGGGGGCATGTGCTCCCACGCGCCATCCCTGCCCCATCTCCGTGCCCTCCCCGCCGCCCCCCCACCCCCACCCCACGTGGGGATCACGTGGCCTCTGAGCTCCCTCCCGCTCGCAGTTCTCTGGCTCCTTGCACAAAAGCGTGCCTCCAGAGCTCAAAAATGCCCAAGTCACAACGGGCAATTCTCCGGGTTTCGGACCCCGGCACGTACCCAGGAATAAACTGTGAGCAGATCCAGCTGTCTGCTCGGGTGGCATTTATCGAGCACCCGCTCCATTTGGCGCGCCGTTGTGAGACCCAAACGTAGACTCTCTCCGTGTCCAAGCACAGAGCTCTGAGGCTGCCCCTTCCTGCCACACGGGTCCCCTCATCGTGTCTCAGAGGGCAGGTGTCCCTGTGCCTGCGCTCAGCTCTCCTCGGCCCCCCGGCCCCTCACCGTGCGCCCACAACCAGCCGCTCAGGGACACCCCGGGGCCGGTACAGGGTGGGAGCTGGCGTCTGTGGGCACCTCTCACGTGAGGACGCGGATCCAGGGCTGCGGACTGATGTTGGGCGGCCCCGGCTTTTCGGGCGCTCCTTCGAATGCCTGCCTCTGCCTCCCTGAGACCCCAGACAGCTGCTCCTCGGTGACCTCTGTTCCCAGGGAGCAGCACCTCCCGTACTGCCCATTTCCACTCTCCCACAGGAAGCTCTGCCCCACCACGTCCTCCGCACGCACGTCCCGTCTTTCTTTCCCCGTGGAAGCTGCACCTGTCCTGTTCGTCGCCTGAAGCAGAATCTCCCCAGCTGCCTGAGCGCTCAGTCGCCGCGGCACTTGTGTTTTTGCATTTTTTCTTTTTTTAATTTTTGAGTAAGCTCTACACCCAGCGTGGGGCTCGAACTCAACCCTGAGGTCGAGAGTCACCTGTGCTACCGACTGAGCCAGCCAGGTGCCCCTCACCGTGGCATTTTTAAAACAGATTCTCAGGTCCCCTCCCTGACCCTCAGAATCAGAACCTCCAGAGGAGGAGCCCGTGTCCGCACCCCGTGTCCCCAGACTGAGCAAGTTCTGCATCCACTAAGGTAAAGAAGGGATTTCCAGCCCTGGGGAGGGGAGACGCCCCAACCAGGACCAGCTGAGAGCTGTCACACCGCCTCCACAAGGAGGCATCCCTGGGCCAATTGTCATCTTGAGCCCAGGCTGCTGATGAGGCTGCGTGGGTGGCTTTGGGACTTAGGCCCGAGAGCCTTGAGGAGCTCTCTAGGGGCCAGGGGAGGAGGGACTGGGCATAGGAGCTCCCTCCTCCTGGAAGCAGAGAGGGTTCAGGGCAAGAATCGTGTTTCTTCAGGTTAGCCTGGCCAGGAGGCGGCAGGAAGGAAGGACACTGATTTCTGTGACGTGGATGGCAGGGGTGCAGGACATACTATTCTCCGGAATCCTCAGAGGCCCAGATCCTGGTCCAGGGTTTCAGGGGGTGAGGAGCGTCCTGCCTCTGCAGTGAGGCCCAAAGGGTGGGCTCCGGTCCCCAGGCCCCTCCTCTCATCGACAAAAGGACATGTTGGTCCCTGAGAGGCGTACTTAGGAGACTGTAACCTGAGTGTCACGAATGGAAAAGTCAATGCTTGGTGATGCACTGAGATCCACGGAAAGGCCTGCGTCTGTTTCAAGGGCTTGGGCATGCTCATGAATAGTAACTGCCATCGTGAAGGCTAGAGAAAGGCATCTTGGGGCGCCTGGGTGGCTCAGTCCCTTGAGGGTCTGACCAAAGTGTCTGACTGTTGATTTTGGCTCAGGTCATGATCCCAGGGTCGTGGGATCGAGCCCCACTCTGCGCTGAGTGTGGCAATTTTCACTCTCTCTCTCTCTCCTTCTGCCCCACTCCCACACTCATGCTCTCTCTCTCAAAAAAAAAAAAAAAGTGTCTTGACTCAAGTGTGGATTCTGCACACTTCCCCACTCTGTTCTGGGGAGCGTTTGTCATTGGCCACAGAGGCCCCAGTTCTATCTTCTCTGCCCCAGCTGCCATCAGACTGATCTCTTTGGGGGTCCTGGAGGATTCTGGTTGAGGGGAAGCATTTCGGGGACCGCAGTCTAGAGAAAGACATTCACGACCCTCTGGGGACCATCCAGTAATTTGGTCGCTCGTTCAAGTAGTTTTTAGGGAGCACCTGCTCTGTGCCAGGTCCCATATGAGGCTCGAGGGACAGAAGAGGTGGGACCCTGCTCCTTCTCCTCTCTCTTTAAATTACATGTATTTCTTAATGATAGAAGGAACACATATTCACTGGAGAAAAATCAGAAAATCAAGAAAAGCTTATAACAGGCATTCCAAATATCGAAAGAAAATGAAGAAAATAAAACCGCTCCCCCTTCTCGCTGCGCTGACAGCCCCTCGTAACATCTCAGGGTCCAAATTCCTTTCCGTCTTTTCTAGAAAGCTCTGGTCACTTGTGCAACTCTTCCTAGCAAGTGTATTTTCTTCTCCGTGTGTAGGTAGTGCAAACAAATGGCACCAACATGTGCCACAACGGGAAGTGACCGTCATTAACTTTCAGGGAGGACGTCCTTACCTGTCTGGTCCGCACTTTTGAGTGTCAGCTCATATGTTAAATCTAAAAAGGAAAGCATATGCGTTAATTGTGTATGGTTACAGTAGCTCTCAAAGCCTTCATCGGCTCTGAAAATGCAGAACCGACCTCCACGATCACCCCGCACGTCCTGCCCAGACAGAGCAGGGCTCGGCAGCATCGGGGCAGGCGTGAGAAGGCAGAAACTGTCCTTCCTTGCACTCAGAGGAAACCCGCCTTCCCGAAAACACACGCCAGCGGCCACAAGGAGCAAGCAGCCTGCTCTGTACGTGACGCTTCGGGGATCGGTTCCAAACTGCACTGTCCGTTCCAACCACCGCATCTGAATCTTCTAAGCCCTCAGTATGCCGAGAGATGGCTTTGCAGCTTTACGCCGGGTGCCTGTCCATTAGGCAGAGAGGGTGAGCTAATAAGGCACCGGCGTGCGCTCTGGCGATGGCAGGCTCGCCCACGTCAGAGGGGAGCCAGAGCCCCCTCCTCACCCTGCCCCCGAGTGGGCCTGGCACAGCTTCCGAGCCGGCCGCCGTCTGAGACGGGCCGGATCACAGGTCCCCGCTCTGCCCTGCCGCGGAGGGGGTGCGGGGCCCCCGGTACCTGTGCAGTGTTGCTGCAGCCGCCTGATCTCGGCGTGCAGCCCCTTGAGGGTGCCGGCATGCTCCCGCTGGAGGAACAGGAGGTTCTTCTGGGCGCTGTGCAGCTGGTTCTCCAGGTTTGTGGCTGCCATGCTGACATCCGGGTGACCTGTGGGAGACACAGACGCCGGCGGCCCTCCCTGACGCTGAGGGTTGCAGGGAGCAGGCCGGAAGAGGACGCTGCCCGCTGACCGCCCCCCTTGGCACCGGGGGCTCACAGGCAGCATGAGGCCCAGCTCTAGAAGGGGGGCATCAAACCCCGGGCCCCCTGATTCCAAATCCTGGTCTTTCCACACGCCACCTGTACTTCCACAGACTGTGACCAGGACAGCCAGATCGGCAAAGATTTCCCTGATGAGCTAGGCACCCACAGCTGCCTCATGGGAAGCCAGGCGCGAGGGCCCGGCCACAGCGGCGGCCGGAGGGCAAGGCCCACGCCGGTGGTGTGCACGGCTCCGCCAGAGGAACTCCAGAAGTGGTGGGAACAGGCGCTGAAGGCGGAAGGTCTGCCGAATAGGCTGCTTTGACCGTGCCACACGCGCATCCCCCCCCCCCCCCCCCCCCCCCCCCCCCCGTAAAGTCATTAGGCACTAAGTGTCTGTTAATGTGCTATTCACTCTATTGGTTTGGAAAATTAATGCTTGACAAAGGCTTGCTCTTCCAAACTCCGGAGAGATGGGTCTTGGAGACCCGGCCGAGACCGCCTCCCGCAGCGGGGAGGGACGCTGACACCATGTCCTGGTGAGAACGTGCTTTTAATGAAGGTCCTTGGAGAGACGTGGGCCCCGACCCCACCGAGGCTGCTCTGTGGCAGCAGGAGGACAAATGGCCCGTCAGTAGCTCGTGTCCAATTCTCATCCTAATTCAAGGGTGATGTTCCTTCTTCGCTTTCAGGTTCCTTCTTTGCTTAAATGGTGGCACGATCATTTTATTTACGGGCCATCTCCAGTTGTACCAGCACCAAGTGCTCTCCTGTCACTTATTGTCGTTTGTTCTCACCAGGCCCCCTGAGGAAAAACGTGAATATCGCACCAACAAGGGAAAACATAAACCAGGAAAGGCCGCATCTGAGCCTCGCAGCCTCTCTGGGCCCTCAGGCTCCCCGGGCCAGAATCCCGAAGGCTGCCGTGGGTCTCAGTCCCATGCACACGTGGAATGCCCACGCCACACCCGGTGCCCTGACACGGAGGGCACAGGCGCGGTGCCTCGCGGTGGCCTCTGCACGGGGGGTGTGCACCAGACGCCGGCGCACCACTGCTCCCCGGCGCAGGGCCCACAGGCTCTCCGTGCTCCAGGTGGGACGGACAACGGCCGGAGGGCGCTGCTGCCCTTCCAGTCCGGCAGAAAAGACTCGGCGGCAAAGCTTCCCGGGAAGCTGGCTGAGGGCAGGGCACCGTGCGCCTAGCCAGAGCCGCTGTGAAGCAGCTAAGCTGGTCTGAGAAGAAAGAACAAGGTACCCGTGGCGTCACGTGTGTCCCGGTCCTGGGGGTCCAGGCGGGTGCCCACTCTGAGAGCCAGGGCCACGCTCCCTCTCTGCCTCTGGGCCGGCTCCGCAACGAGGCCGGGGGTGGTCAGAAAGCCACGCCTCAGGTGTTACGGTGGGGAGGGACCACAGCCAGACTTGCTTTCGCCCCCTTTTAAACACATATGCTTTCCATACCGTCCCTAAGTGCACACACAGATCTTGCCCACATGTGCATCCACAAACAGAGCTCTGACCGCCTGGCATCCTTGCAATGCTCCTGGGATCCAGCCCACCCCCGCCCCGCTCCCAGAGGCCCTGCCTGCTCGGCCTGCCCCTCCCCGGGCTCGCCCCACACCGGTCACCTCGGGGCTCCATCAACACCGCTGTCCTCTCTGGAGCCCCATCTGCCGCACCCCTCCCCCAACACAGGGCCTTCCCGCACCTGGCTCCCTCCTGGCTCCCTCCGTCTGGAATGCTCTTGGCAAACCACCTCCCATCCTCTAGCCTAATGAACTTCCACTTTTCCTTCACATCTGAACTCCTGCATCACAGACGGGCTTCGGATAATTTTACACTGCTTCCTAATGTTGCTGAGTGGAGATCTCGACAAGAATTACATTGCATTAATCAAAGAGCACTGCGGCAGCATTGATTTGAACATGACCTCATCCCATAATTTCTTGACATGCCAGAAGCAGTATTTTAAAGTGTCCCTGTACCACATTTCTTAGACTAAAAGCAATGGGGTATCTTTGATAGGAAAGGGCCCCACCATTTAAAAATGGGAAATTTCTTTGTTCCTGGCAATCGCAGACTTATCTTTTCACAAAGCCTGTGGAAATAGGGTAATAATTTTAGAATCCGAAAAAATAGCACACTAGCACTCACGTGGTAGCTGTGAATTAGTTATAAGAAGCTATTTTAGACTCTAGTCATGAATAAGTTATAACCCATTCACGTTAGGTCCTCTCACACTGCCAGCGATGAGAACAGCTCCAGTCCATCCTGATGCCGTCTCTGCGTGCCTCTGGCGTGGCCTGTGGCCTGTGGCCTGTGGCCTGTGACTCAACAGGAGCCGCCCAGCCCTGAGCAGACCGCAGTACCCCAGTGTTCTGTGACAAGGACCTATGTGGCCTTCTCCTGGGGACTTCATGTGCCCCCCTCCTGCGTGTCCTACAGCACAGGCACTGCCATAGAGACAACGGAGGTTGGCCAGGGGCAAAGGCAGCAAGTGTAGACATCAAATGTAAGAGGAGAGGAAATGATTTCTAACAGGGAGGTGGTTTTCCAAGCAGATTCATGGACTCAAAATGTTGAGGGTGGAAAAAACCTTCAAAATCAGCTAGCTATTCCAACTCCTCTTTATTTCAAGATTAAGAAACTGAGGCCCAAAGAAGATTTGCATAACACAGTGGAATAAACAAGACCAGAACCGACAAGCTCCTGAGGGGTCAGTGTTTGGGTTTAAATCTAAACCCTATCTCGTCACCTAAATCACCACAGTATCTAACTCATAGGGTTGTTTTAAGAGCAAAATGCCATCACTGGGGCGCCTGGGTGACTCAGTCGGTTAAGCATCCGACTTCGGCCCAGGTCATGATTTCACAGTCTGTGAGTTCGAGCCCCGTGTCAGCCTCTGTGCTGACAGCTCAGAGCCTGGAGCCTGCTTCGGATTCTGTGTCTCCTCCTCTCTCTGCCCCTCCCCTGCTCATGCTCTCTCTCTCTTAATAATAAATAAACGTTAAAAAAATTAAAAAAATTGGGGTGCCTGGGTGGCTCAGTCAGTTGAGCATCCAACTTCGGCTCAGGTCATGATCTCGTGGTCTGTGGGTTCAAGCCCCACATCAGGGTCTGCACTGTCGGTGCGGAGCCTGCTTGGAACTCTCTGTCTCCCTCTCTCTCTGCCCCTCCTCCTCTCGTGTTCTCTCTCTCTCCCTCTCAAAAATAAACAAACATTTAAAAAAATGTACGTGGGGCGCCTGGGTGGCTCAGTCGGTTAAGGGGCCGACTTCGGCTCAGGTCACGATCTCACGGTCCATGAGTTCGAGCCCCGCGTCGGGCTCTGTGCTGACTGCTCGGAGCCTGGAGCCTGCTTCAGATTCTGTGTCTCCCTTTCTCTGATCCTCCCCTGCTCATGCTCTGTCTCGGTCTCAAAAATAAACAATTAAAAAAAAAATTAACAGCAAAATGCCATCACTTACAGTGTGTGGGTACAGTAAGTGCTCAATAGATGTTAGATATATTTATATAGTATGTAAATGCTATATATTATGTAAATACTGGCTGATAATTACATAAACATACTTCCAAACTGTTTACTGAGTCCTACCTGTGAGTTATTTCCAGAACATCATCTAAGTATGGAAATGAGCTAGCAAATAAATTCTAGTTACTTCCAAAGAGAGAAACATAAAAGCAAACAGAAACATTTTCTGGCCTTTATCTTCCATATGCACTGGAGAGAAGCATTCAGGACAGCGAATAAAGAGTTAGGCAGAGCAAGGCACCCTCGGGGACGTAAAGCCTACTTCTTACTTTGAAACAATCTAAAGTGCTCTAGGAAAAGCTAAAAAAAGGTCCAAGGCTAATTAGGCCATCAACTCTCAATCCAAAATACCTGCTTTTAGGAAAGGAAACTTACCATCTCTGAAAATGAACACTGACATTATTATCAATTCACAACAGTCCAGGATTAAAAAAAACGTTTTAAGTTGTAGGGCCTATTTCTACTTGTGCATGTATTTAAGAAATTCAACTAGTAAATTATTTGAGAATCCCCAAGAATTAGGGCACCTAGAAAAAGGACATCATCGAGGGTGTGTAAGCATTCAACAACCACCCCAGAAACATTTTGGGAAAGAGAATGAACACCATTACAAAGTGGAAGCAAAACAATATGTTGAAAGCAAAAGGTGCAATTATTTTAAGTGACAGAAAATCTTTATTAATCATTCTTAAAGAACTGCGTGTGTGTGCGGGTGTGTGTGTGTGTGTGTGTGTGTGTGCGCGCGTGTGTGTGGCTAATAGAACAAGTGTGGTTAGGAGCTAAGCACAGGGGTCAGAATCTTGGGTTCCAATTCTGGCTTGGCCACAGCAACCAGGCTGTTTCCTCCTATGACGTGGAGAGAGCAGTAGCACCTACAGGGCACAGGGGTTGGGAGGAGAACATGAGGCAGTTCAGATAAAACACCGAGCAACAGGTGTGCTATACTGTGGTAAAGCAGTAATGGAACTAATTCTGGACTCATCCAAATGTGCAAACTGTGGGTGGAGATGGTGTTTTTGGGTCCTGTCTCTAGCTGGGTAGGTAGAACATCTTTTTAAAATGAGTATGTCTTGGGGCGCCTGGGTGGCTCGGTCGGTTAAGTGTCCGGCTTCGGCTCAGGTCATGATCCCACGGTCCGTGAGTTTGAGCCCCGCATCGGGTTCTGTGCTGACCGCTCAGAGCCTGGAGCCTGTTTCCGATTCTGTGTCTCCCTCTCTCTCTGCCCCTCCCCTGTTCATGCTCTGTCTGTCTCAAATAAATGTTAAAAAAAATTTTTTTAAATGAGTATGTCTCTAAAAGAGGAAAACTCCTGTAGAAACAAACAAAAAAAGCATCTTTTTTTTGGTAAGATAACCACCTCACAAAGTAATCTGAGTATCTGCTGATAAGAGGTTAGTATGGTATAGGTAAACTATGCAATTATCAGAAATGATAGTTTGGATAATATTTATTGACAAGGAAATATTCTAGGAGAGGTTAGGTCAAAAAATATATTAGACGTTATATATATATTTTTGGACATATAACTAAGGACAAAATCCACAAGAGATATACAACAAAATGTTAAAAGCGTTTCTCTCTAAAGAGTGGATTATGGATAATCTTTAAAAATTCTATTGCAATACTCCCTAAAGCTTCTTTAATGATGAACATATACTGGTTTGTTGTCGGAAAAAAATCATAAAGAGATCTCTCTTCAAGAAGCTGATCTCTGACTGCCCACTGACAAAGCCGTATCCCGTGTTTCAGTTATTTTGTTCCAGGGCAGTCTTGAGTTGCTGGAATTGTGGTTCATTTACCAGAACCAAGAATAATTAATGGGAAGGCAGTTTTTCCAAAAGCAACAACTCAGTGTCCCCAGGACAGGCAGAAAATGATCATGATGAGCACTTGAGGACCTCCCCACCCCCACGCATTATACATTCCTGTGCTTCTCTGACATTATCCATCACAAAACACAAGGCCCATCAACAATTCTTGAGACACTGACAGCCATTTCCTCCTGAAAGCATATGCAGTCCAACATTAAAGTTGTAATAGATGTGATTAGAGAGATCGGCAATTAGACACGGGAATGTGATACGCGGCTGTCTGGGAAGTCTGCAGTCACTAGGGGCCTCCATGATGGATTTATTAACCAAGTTTCTCTGCAGTCTGATTAGCTCCTACTTTAAGAGTTTCTGTTTGGTTTCTATTTAAAAACCACACCAGGTGTCTGTATACTGGTAGGGGCTCGGCCCTTCCATTTGAAAACATCTCAGGAAGAAGCGCGTCCGTGTTGCAGATTGTCACAGTGTCTCTAAGCGGGCAGAGCAGGCCAAACTGGGCAAATGAGTGAGCTCCACGGTCTGGAATGGCGTGGCCCCGGAGCGCTTGCGGGATGCCCAGGGCGCTCCCAGAACACTGGGCAACTTAATAGCCACAATGCCCACACCCTGTGGCAGACCCTACCCCAGGAGGCGGGCACACCAGTACCTTCATCTACTGGCTGGGAGGGGTCACCGTCTGGGCAGAATGCCAGCACAGACTCAGCTCAGCACTTTCTACTTCAAAGAGAGAGGTCTTAGAAGTTGCCTCTAGGGAAGAGACGGCCAAGTGACTGATGGGTCTGTGATGGCTCAGCTCAGCCCTTCCTGCGCTCCCTACGTCCTCCTCCTGTCCCTGCACAGCATCAAGGATGACTGCCCTCTGGGGACCACCCGATAGCCTCACTTCATAACCTACAGTTGTGAAAACGTTCACAACTCCATAGCGATGCCACTTGCAAACTTCTAAGAAGTTGTCATCTGCAAAGATGGTCCTGGGTCAACAATTTAGGGAAATAAAACCTCACAGCTTCCCACGCACACAGTTCTACCCATCTTTCCTTTAAAGAGAAGGGAAATAAACAGATCATTTCTGATGGTGGTGCTTCCATTTCTACGCTGACTACAGATTTTAATGGTTTACTGATAGATAGCCCAAAAGATGTAGTGACCCAAATGCCGAACTGTCTTTTCACAATAATGAAACGGGAGACGCTCCTAAAATGTTAGTACTTGATGATCACGATCTAAATTGTATTTCCGAGGCTGAGAAGAGGTGTTCACTTGCTTTAAAAATATCTCTCCATATGGTTTGCCAAACAGATGAACCATTTCAACTGATTTAACTGATGGGGCTTCCTCTATCCATCTTGCGAACCTGCCTAATTATAGTGTAGGTCCCAGGGAAAGAAAGGTATTATTAACTGAAGCTCTATACACTTTAATTTAGCCAAGCTCTTCCTTTATTGCTTACAAAAGGTAAAAGTCAATTGTTTCATTAGTGCTAATAGAACATATTTAGCTGAACCCTTATGAGGCATCTGGGAAGATTATCACTTACAAAAAAAAGAGATCTTATCCTCATGATACAGGTGGAAGAACTCTGCCCAGTTCCAGTGACGTCATCTCCGACAGCTTCACAATTTAGTGCAGCAACCAAGCAAAAATGAATCACCTCCTCTGACTTGTCCTTCTACAAAATGGGCCCACACTAATTATTTCAGAAGAGTGTAAACAGGGAAAACATTAAGGATCTTTGGAATTATTAAAATAGTCTATCAATAGTCAATTCAGTAACTAAAGTCACCACAGCTGGGCATTTAATTTTAGTGATTACGTATCCTCTGATGAACACTAATAAAATATTTGTTTTTATTGGACACTTATGTCTATGGAATAACATACCAAGAGTGCCAATAATGTTATTTATTTATTTACTTATTTAATGTTTATCTATTGAAAGAGAAAGAGAGAGAGAGAGAGAGAGAGAGAGAGAGGGAGGGAGGGAGGGAGGGAACAAGTGGGGGAGGGGCAGAGAGAAAGAGGGAGAGACTGAATCTCAAGCAAGCTCCTCGCTGTCAGCACAGAGCCCTATGCGGGGCTCAACCTCATGAACCACAAGATCATGACCTGAGCCAATGTCGGTGGCTTAACCGACTGAGGCACACAGGTGCCCTCCAATAATCTTAAAAGAAGATAAATCTGGTCTTTTAAGAAGGCATTTACCTAGATCTTCATTTCCGACAACCTTTTTTGGATGGCATCAGCACGTCCACCTATGGCTGCACCACCCTTTGATTCTCCATCCCGTGATCTGACAGTCCTGACGTAAGATCATTCAGTTCTTTAAAAGTTTCCTTTCCGAGAGCTTTCTGCGCTGTGCAGAATAAATGAGGCATGTCTACTGGTGGCATTTCAGGCTGACTCCCATAAAGTTCTTCCTGCTCACAATGAGCCTTTGTTATGTCAGGGCACGAGACAATTTCCAGAATCCCATACTCCACTTCTTTAGCAAACTGTGCATTCGCTTCCGGAGAGGAGGAAAATTCCTCGCACGGCATCGCTCCCTTAAGAAGGCGTGTCACTTAAGCGAACAGCGCTGAGATCCAGATGAAGCTGGGAGGGTGGAGGGCACTGCCCGGCGCGCAGGTGCTGTGCGAGCCATTTTAGGGCTCATCTTTGCAACCAAATTTGGATCATACTAGATAGACAGGCCGTCAGTTCGTTAACCCAGTGGGAATAAAGGAGAACAAATCGAAGTAAAATAAGAGGTAGGGCAGCTGTCTTTCAGAGATTAGCTATCAGCGGCGGGAGGAGAGCACAAGAAACTGGGGACAGTAAACATCACTGTGTCTTCTAAGGATTTTTCCAAGAATGGGACGCAGTTCAGTATTTTCTTGTTCTTACTGACCTTTACCTTTTAAAGGTCCCGATTCTTCATCTGTACCTCTGTCACTATTTCCATTTGCACAACTGTCTTTTGCTGTTCTTTTCCTCTTGTGCTTGACCCCTTGCTCCCACAATGGGGTTAACTCAATCCTTGGCTCATGACACGCTCTTTCAGGGCCCACTTTTATTTAGATACTTTTAATAATCAGCACCCGATGTGGGATGTGGCCACATCCTTGGGAATTAGCGGTTCACAATACCCAGATTTTCCATCCGATGCCCCAAATTCTTAGACTGGGCGTCTTCTGGTTGCTCTGATTCTGGTCAAGTCTGTTGGCCAGTTGGGAGCCTGAGTCGTTTTTCCTTCTGCTTTGCATCGCGGGCAGGACGGCTGCCTCCAGGCATGCAGGCAGCCGCTTTTCTTGCTGGCCCGGGGGTGGGGTGTGAAGCAGCTTCCGTGTCAGTGAGACAGCAGCTACACGCAGGCCCCACGATGCTCTTCAGCGGGCTCTGCCCTGTTGTTCCAGGGTTTGGCCATCGCGGTACACGGTGTGCTGATGGTGACGGTGTCGGATGATCACCTGTTCTGCCTCTGCCCTGACACAGCCTCTGGGTCAGTCCAAGCCATCTGGGCAAGAAAATACTCCAAGACGTTTTCTCGTCATGAGAAGCTGAAAATCATCCATAAAAGTGGTAATTATGGCTATGGTATACGTTGTGTCGATGCACCAGGCTCACAGGTAATCATTTCATTATTGAAACTATCGCGCAAGGTAGGTATGATCGTGACCATTTTTTAAGGAACTAAAGCTCAGAGGAGTGAGACACTTGCCTAAATTTGCAAGCATTCAGTGCATGAGCTAAATGCCCATTTATTTCCAAGGGGCCTTGGGCCTTCCTGTTCTCCCCCAATACCCGCGTGTGGCGTTCGGAACTAGGAGGTCTCGCGGCAGCTCTGGGAGAAGGTATGAGTCCCGGCTGTTCGCCGTGCGCTATGGAGCACGCCATCCAAGTGGCCGTTACAGAACGGAGCAGGGACGGGGGTGGTGATGACAGCTGCTGCCCTGCTAACGCGCCAGGCGCTGGGCACCTGTGACGAGGCCAGCTGTGCTGAGTGCCATCCATGCCTCGCCTCCTCAAACCCCCACAACAGCTCTGCGGGGTGGGCACTTCCCATCTTCCCACTCTGTGTGCGTGGAAACGGGCGCAGACAGCTCAGACGGTCTGCTCTATGGAGATCACACCAGCCTGGTATCTTCCTGCTGCTTTGTAGCTCCCTCTTTCCTCTCCAAGGAAGGAGAAGCTGTGCTAATATAGGGCTACATTTTTAGACAGAAAAGACCTAGCCGTTGGCTCAGAATTTCTTTTAGCTGAATCTAATAGCGTTCGGCAACAAGATATTACCACGGCGTAACCTGCTCTACTGACCAGTGGACAGACGAGCCCCAGTCATCTATGAGCCCCGGCGACACAGCGGGGGGGGGAGATTAACCCCCAGGCGCTGGATCCAGGTGGCCGCGGTATGAATCCTAGTCCCGTTATGCATTAACTACGCAATTTTAGACAAGTTACGTATGGCTCCCTGTGCCTCACTCTCCTTATTTGCAAAACAGGAAAGCAGTACCTGCTCTGTCAGGGTTGCCACGAAAACAGTCCCTCCGGTGAGGTGCTATCCAACAGAACTTACTGCAATAACGGAAGCAGTCCATTCGCTGCTGTCCAGTAGTCACTGGCCACACTGAGCCCTTGGAGGGTAGTTGGTATGTCTGGGAAACGTATCTTTTCCCTTTTATTTTTTTAGTTTGAATTTAATTCAAATTTCAGGGCACCTGGGTGGCTCAGTTGGCTAAGCGTCCGCCTTCAGCTCAGGTCACGATCTCACGGTTTGTGGGTTCGAGCCTTGCGTCGGGCTCTGTGCTGACAGCTCAGAGCCTGGAGCCTGCTTCGGATTCTGTGTCTCCCTCTGTTTCTGCCCCTCCCCCGCTCATGCTGTCTCTCTCTCTCTCTCTCTCTCTCTCTCAAAAATAAATGAACATTAAAAAATTTTTTGAATTAATTCAAATTTAAATAGCCACATAATGGCTGGGGTGACCCTACCGGTCAGCAGAGACATAAAGCAATTAGCAGCACACCTAGAACTGGGTGCTGGTTCCCACTCTTACTACAATACTCAGAATCACCCAGACAGGTGTCCTGGGCTCCCACACGCACCATTATGGGGTCTGCGGGGCCTATTCTCGCTTTGCACTGCAAGAATGACCTAACAGTTTAATCCCAACTGCTATCATCATCACACCGCCCCATCTTACGTCTTGCTAGCATTTATCTTTCTTATATTACCAGAATGCAAACCGCGCAGACACAAGCGCCGCTCTGTTCCATAAAGAGTGCCTCCCTCTAACCATCCGAGCCGGCCCTTTGAGAAAGGGTTCCCTACAGTGGGAGTCAGTGGTGCTCTCACCCAATCTCTGGTCTGACACCCTCCCGTTAGGGTAGCGTGTTTTGTACTGGTGAGGTGAGAGGGTGTGGAAATATTTCTCCGACTGGCATGGGAATAAGGCAAAGGAAGGAAGGCTGGCTGGTTCATGCATGCCTTTGGGGAGTCTCTCTAATAAAAGACCAAAAACACGATCAAGCCACATAAAAATGAAATAAACTTTAATTTCAGTGGCAGGGACAGTGTGGGCTTGTTCAGGATATTCCATGGAGTCTGTGACCTACGGGATCTTGTCGGGGCAGCTTACCTACACGTGGAAACGTCATTTCTGTTACGGGCCAGCCATGGCAATCCCTGGTGCTGACGCCAGCACAGCATCGAACTCAGATGTGGCTGTGCTGCGTGCAAACCAAGGGCTCGGTCCACACCCGAGGCGCTTTCCAGTGGAGTCCGAAACTTAGAGATCAGGAAACGCTCACGCCACGTTTGGACGAGGCTCTTCCTGGTCCGCGACAAAATGAGGAAAACGTGGACAATGCAGCAGGTTTTCTGTAAAGCTGACTTTATTCCGTGCACGGGACAATTCTTCATTCTCCTTGTCCCATTTCCCAATTCGAAAGTGCACTGTTACATGATTCTAAAAGCCCGAGAACCACTCGAGTCACCAAGAGGTTCCAGTGAGCGCCAGGAGCTGACCCATCATCATCGTTTTGTTTTTTATCTTTGGAAGCTGACAACGCCTATCAGAACGGGCCGAGCAACCCGTCCTCCTCTCAACTATGTGCCTGGTGGTCCTACATCAAGCCAGCGTGTGCTCTAAGTGCCCACTGTGCCCTCAGTCTCAGGCCTGCTGCTGTCGGGGTGTGAGACTCAGCCGCTAAAGCACAAAGAAAACAAAGTCTAAAGGACTCCTCACAAGGTATATGCCGAGTACAGCAAGTACGACGACCAGGGGAAGGGTAACCCAGGGAGGTGCACCTGCCGTGGCGTCTAGAGCTCTTTTTTTACCCGCCTGTCTCCCACACGAGGCCGTACCAATCCCGGGGAGGCCGGGGAGGCCGGGTCCCAGTCACCCGAGCACTCCCGGTGCTGTCCACACTGCCAGGCATGCGGAGGCACCCGGTGAGCGCTGAGAGGAGAAGGGCTGCAGGGGCAGAGAAAGTTTGGTTTTGAGGAGGCAGCCACGAGGGCTGAGCCTTAAAGAGGGGCTGGGTTCACACAGAAGGGGGCATTTCTGGTGACGTGAGTATGGAGTTTTAGTCAGGAGTGACAGTGAGGCCACGTCAGACATGGAAGGAACGTTCTGGGGAGTGGTAGAAAATAAGGTTAGGTAGAAAAGCCAGGGCCAGATTTTAGTTGCTTATCAAAAGCCTCTCAGAAAATTGGAAATTAAAGAGAAAGAAAATGGGGGGGGGGCACTGAGATTTTAGCCAATAGAGGCAAAACCTGTACTAAAGAGCGTTTAGTCCAGTGGGGCTGTTGCAGGATTGTGAAGGCAAGAGCCCTGACAGCACGCCCTCCCGCTCTGGGCAAACGGCATCACACAGAAGCACCTGCACGGAGCGTTCGTGCCTCGCTATGCCCTTTATACACACTCTCAGAAGTAGACACGATTATCCTCATCTTCCACGCTAACAAGCTTCGACGAGTTCAAGAAGTTTCTTACAGTCATAGCTAGCCAGCGGCAGGGCTGGGCTTCACCCCCGGCCTGGCCGACTCCGACTCCAAGGCCACTCCCTGAGCCGTGGACGCCGCTGCTCTGCCCAGATGAAGGCAGGGATGCACGAAGGCTTCAAAGCGCATGCCCTGCAGACCCACATCACTTGCCCTGTTAGTTCACTTGTCCATTTGTCCAAAGGCCTCTTCTGCCCTGTTCTTTCCCCATATTTTAAGTTTTAAGCTTCTCAGGTCTATTCTTTTTTTTGGGGGGGGGGTGCTAACTAGAACTCCAGTGCTTACTCTTGAGGATGCTGCTCATGAAAAAAAAATCTCAGAAGAAGAGAAAATGTTTTTCATAATAAATGTTCTTCCTAAAGCTGCACTTCCTAAAGCAGACACTTCTCAGTGCCTGGGTTAAGAAGCTAGCTGGGTTAAAGAACCACAACCTTATTCTGCCCTTCTATCTGGAAATGCGTACTTCTGTTTCACTACCAAGCAAGTATTTTAAGACAACTGGACTTTAGAGAAGGTTGCTAATTCACTTAAAATGTAACTTTTCATTTCTAAAACTTTGCTTTTCTAATTGGTTACCTTACTGATAATTTATTGTTTTAGTAATACAATTTAAAGTGACATTTCTCTTTTTTTTCGGGGGGGGGGGGCGGGAGGGGCAGCAGGAGAGGGAGAGAGAGAATCTTAGGCAGGCTCCATGCTCAATGCAGAGCCTGACTCAGGCCTTGATCTCACAACAATGAGATCATGACCTGAGCTGAAACTGAGTCGGACACTTAACCGACTGAGCCGCGCGGGTGCCCCTGAAGTGACATTTCTTTTGTGAAGATATAGAAACCTTTAAGGTCTTGGTTAGTTAGAGAGGGGCCTGGGATTTCCCTCTTCCTACAGGAGATGTAGACACTGACAAATTCCTTATTTGGAGTTGTGCGTGTGCCCATCCAAATCCACCATCGGTGCCACACCCAGATAGCTGCACAGAATGGGGAGTAGAGAGAAGGTGCCTCCTTGATGAGGTGAGTGGAGCCCGGCAGAGGCTGGGAGAAGTGGTGCCCCTCTGGGTCTTGGTGAAGAGCTGGCCTGTTTCTGCAACCTGACTCTAACCTGCTCTCCAGAAGAGCTTCTTGGCTCTCAGAGAGTCTACACAGCACGTCGTGTACGTATGCTTACAGCACTCAGACTTAAAGGGAGAACTCAGGGATTCCATCCTCTTGATGAACTCCATATGAGAGTTTGACCCAGTGAGAGCAGTGGTTCTCATCCGGGTACTCGTGCCCTCAGGGTGGACATCTGGGGTCGTCACAGTGTGGTAAGGGGCACGTCTGGCATCCAGTGGACAGAGGACAGGGACGCTGTGAAACAGCCCGCAGTGGCCGGGACGGCCCTCGCAACAGAAACAGCAGTACCGCAGCTACGAACCCTGGGCTCCAGTCCTTCTGATTGGAGGCAGGCCTTTTTTCTTTGGACTTGAGGTTTCCTCTGCTCTCCTCCGGTTTCCCGGATTGCCAGTAAACGACGGCGCGTGGATGGAGCTCGCGGGACAGACAAGCCCCAGCCACGGGAGGCGTTCTCCCTGTAATGATGTGCTGACCCTGGAGGGAAAGGAAGCTGCGGCGCAAGCCTACCAGGGCACCTGTGAGAGCCTCTCCCTCGCTTCTGGAGCCCCCGGGGGAGGCGGGT
Source organism: Panthera leo (assembly GCF_018350215.1). Taxonomy (NCBI): domain Eukaryota; kingdom Metazoa; phylum Chordata; class Mammalia; order Carnivora; family Felidae; genus Panthera; species Panthera leo. The sequence goes on along the minus strand of NC_056690.1, from coordinate 5,897,953 downwards.
GTGCGCAGAGGCGCTGCTTCCCCAGCTCACCATGCTGGTCAGAATATGCGCGTGTCCTTTCTTTTGCTTGGAAGGGAAGGGCCGCGTGTAAACTCCGATTTGTTTAAGAACATAAGTTCTTCTTTTTAAGTGTAAGATGCTGTGTTGCCCCTACGGATGCTTAAGTGAACCGAGAAGTGAAGGGGGTGAGTGTGAGAGAATTCTGGAACCCCACGTAGGGACCCCAGGATCACGGTTATAAAAGTGAGGTTTCTAGAGACGTTAAATGGATGGATGAAGGTTGACCCAACATGCACTCTCCGTGGGAGTACTTTCATCTAGAACAGCTCGTGAATCTCTAGGAAATTTTGATGATTACAGGCTTTAACATTTCTTGAATGCAACGGAATTCCTGTTTTTAAGGAGACCACTAAATACTTATATAAAGACTGCCAAGAAATTTACAAAATCATGCCAAAACTCCTTATATTTTATGTGTACTAGCACTTTAAGAAAAGCTTTCCAGGCTGGGAAAAATGAAAGAACAGGCTCCAAGATCACCAGGAAACTCTGTTTATGAAAAGAGCCATAATTTAAACTTTGTTATTTACACAAATGTATTGGAGAAATTACATAAATTAGTGTTGAGCTGGTAAATCTTAAAATGGTTTTCTACTTGGAAAAGGTCTCTTCCAAAGTAAAAACAATTCTGTTAAAAAAAATCAAACTTTAGAAATAAAATTTAAAGATACAAGTACAAATCAAAAAGCCACCCCTTTTAAAAAAAAGTATTCCAACATAACATGGAAGACAGCATAAAAGAGATAAGTTATTTAAGTGCCCTCAGGACTCCTGAGGCAAATCCTCTGATGGTTTTGTGAACTTGGGGGTGTAAAGGAAGGGCCTATCTCCCTCGGTGGGGTGCGGGGGCACACAAAGCATCACACTTCATTTTCTCAACAAAGCAAGGGGGGACACCTGGGATACTCCAATGGATACAACATTACACGTCCTGCTATCGCGGAACTGACCGGTGGGAGTGGGGAGGCACAGACAACCCTACACACATTAATTCATACCAAAAAGTAGGATAGTTGCACAAAGTCCAAATTAAATTGTCCTTCATAAATCCCTTCCAGTTGCCTTGCAAATCAGCTCACGGTCACCAAACCATCATTTAAGAGTAGGTAAATCTAAACATGAGCATACAACTGACAAGTGAACTACGTCTTGAGAAACTAGTATAATTTGCTTTTTAAAAATCTTAGACAATATTACATATAGGATAAGATTATTCAACTTCCATTAGCTAAGTAATGTTTTAAGATGCTGTATTTCTTCTGACAAATTCTTAGTCAACAACTGCATTATTCTTTAATGTAAATTATATTTTCTAAAATCCCTACTTCCCTTTGGACTAGAAGACTGCTGAGATAATTAGTTAATACTCTATATTTACAGAAAGAGGTATGGAGAAATTACGATTCAAACAGGAAAAAACCAGACCTTATCACCTCACAATCCCCATGGGTCATCTGCTAGGTCCTTCTGAGCACTTATTCTTAAAGCTCAAATTAAGATGGTAAAACCAACTGATGTATCGTGGACATCTGGTATATTCGATAACATTTACAAACCACGATTTTAAATCCCTACTATACTATCATTTAAATAAACTGTTTGGAATGACTCTGTGTGTCCGATATATTAAAGCACATCAATAAGCACTTGCGTACACTTGGGGGGACGAGAAAGTTAGTCTCTGGATGCAATCTGTTTTCAGCAAAGAAGAATCTTTGTTCATCTCGGCCTCTGCACACTCTGTCCAGAAGACAAAATGTACTGTCCTCACTGGAATATGCAATCCCGCGTGTCTTTCTCACTCTTTTTTTTCTGACTCTCCTTCTGACTACGGACAGTTGTGAAAATAGTGAGGCCTTCTCGCTTGGGGAGGAACTCATTTCTAATGGTGCTTGTGTTACCCTCCACTGGGGGCTGTTTTAGAACCATCTTTCTTCTGGGGAATAATGTGATCCCAGCTATCTGTTGCCAGTCATCTGTTTCACACTGAGCAGTTTCTTCCGGAAGCGCTTCCCCATGCCGTCCCTGTCCCAGACCAGGCTCCCACAGTAAAAGGGCCTCTGGAGTCTGGCAGGGAGGCCTTGCAACCACACCATCCCCCAGAGAGCTCCTTGACAGCTCCAGAGGACTTAGTTGTCTCATCTTGCTCCTGTGCCCCATAGCCTGGTACATACACGGGAGAGGATGCCAGGGATAATTAGACATGAACGGTATGCTCCAAATTTTCCACTGTAGCTCAAGAGTATTTTATGAGCCGTCCTATTTGTCAGGCTCACATTGTAGGGGTGGGAGACAAGAACCATAAATGCAAAGAGGGTGGCTTCTCTATCCCTTTGGGGTGGATGGCATTTGTAAGCATATATTCAAATTCATTTTGTTCAAATGAAAACGGTTTTAATGTAAACATTTTAGCAATTTCACCAGATGTAGACGATACCCACATACAAAGGCTGTCACAATGACTGCCAAAAGGACTTCTGAGATAGTCTATGTCCAGAAACTTGGCACATTAAGTGTGTCTGTTAACAGGACACCACAATTCACAGGTCAGAGTATAAAAAAATGTTCTATCACGCCCTACACACTCATTCATTCACGATGAAACTGAGAAAAATAATCTGGCAAGATTTTGCAGAAACTGGATGCAAGTGGCTAGATAGATGTCCTACGTATGGATAACGAATATGAGACTTTTAACACACAAAAATCCAGGGCCTTCACCTAAAAAATGGAGTGGGCTCATAAGACTTTGGGTTACCGCCCAAAGGCATAACATTAGCGTGCTAGATGACGCAGGGTCCTACTGGCGGGCAGCGTGGATGAAGGTGCCCACGTGCTTCAGTTGCAGGTGCCGGAAGCCTAGGTGACCAGGTTCACTTATATCGGGGTTCATCAGTCCATGATATCACTTTGGCTTTCCTGTAGAGACTTGGAAGTTCTGCAGGTTACTGCTACCAACCAGGGACGCACAGCAACTCAGCTAGGAAGACAGTGGCTCCACTGTCTAACGCTTTCTAACTGCACTCAATGTTCCTTCAAGGCCAGGGATGGGTAATCTGCTTCCTGGTTGAACTTCAGACATGTGGTGATAACCTGCACAGGAAGGTCTTGGTAGCGTCCCAAACTTCCTTTGAAAGGCACTCTAACCACAGCCTGCTGGTGGGCAGAATTCAGTGCGTTGTTCTAGAATTAGCCAACGATTGCCCCAAACTGCTCTGAGTTCCAACCTACAACCATGGATGAGACCTGAGAACACCTCCACACAGAGCGCATTCAACCCACTTGTCTCCAAAAAGCTCTCATCTCTGGCTTTACTTGTTCCAACTTAGATTTTTATTTTATTTCTTCCTAAAAAAAATAACCTTTGCCTTCAACAAGGTTTGGCTTTGTCTCCGACCCAGGTACTAATACCGTAGCATCGCTAATACTGATAAAACTCCTTCTGTCAAAAACTGACTTGACCGCTTTCTTGACGGGAACGAATTCTACAACTTGAAACCCTATGCAGCACGGAGGCCGAGGAGGATTACATATCCTTTCTCCCTATCAGACAAGACCGTGTTCGTCTCTCCCCTGGTGCAGTGCAATAGGGCATATCAGTGAGCAAGCACCTCACCGCCTCAACTTTCTGGTCTGGTCACCGGGACGGAACCGAAAGATAAAGACGATTCACTGCTGAAGACAAAGACTGACCCTCCTGGAGAAGAACAGGCCATACCTAACAGCCCCTGCTGTACACTTGTCTGCGGGAACACAAAAGTGAAAAACCAAACCACCTCTCTCCATCTTTCTTATCAATGTGCAAAACAAAGCATTTCCAAAAACTGGATCAGCTCCCACATGCCACAAGCCACTGGAGAGGAAGTAACACGGTGCCTTTCGCCTGGGTTGACAGGTGTGATGGCCGGGAGAGAGAAGAGTTAAAGGAGCCCTCTTCACTGTCCGGGGTGTGGCCTGAGCCTAACCGCCTCTACTTGCTTATGCTGAGAACACCAGAATAGGAGCGAAGAGAAAAATACGGTGACCTCGGGTTATTGTGTTGCCCGGTGGTGGAACTGTAACTTGGGGACCTAGTGTTTTTATGAATACTCTCTGCATTGCACTAAATAAGTAGCCTTTACAGGGTATAAAGCCACTCACTGCCAGGTGAAATGTGCGATTTCAAGAAAAACAGAATCGTACAGCAATACTTAGGCCACGTTCCATAAGAAATTGGGCTTAAAAGGACATCTCATAAACCCTCTTACCTGTATAGTAAAGGGAAATGGCACAGGGTGAATTTAAAACAGGTTGGGAAGGAAACCCGAAGAGAAGTAGTGGATCTTACGCAGGTCTAAATTTCATATCTCAAGTGTCGCCAAGGAGGCAACAAAGAGAACAATTATAGCGGCAGAGTCCTATATGCCTCAAATTCCATTACAAGTGCTCGTCTGTCTTTTTTCTCTCCCTTATTGGCGGCTTTAAGCATCTCAGCCTTGCTCTTTTGTTTGGTCCTAACCAAAGGAGTTCCACTGCTCAGCGTTGAGAATTGGGCTTGTGGAAGGAATCTCGACAGAAGGAGAAAACATATTCCTACTTCCTTTACAGCTGCAGAAGAGCAGACACTTCTTCCTTCAGAAAGTGATTTCTGATAAAGTGGTCAACTGGGAAGAATCACAAAGATGTGTATCTTACTCTGCCCTCCAAGAGTGGAGACCTGCATGAAATATACAAACTCCCCTGTTTTCTAAGTTCTTAGCTGTGTGATGGCTTCAGCGACTGTGGGGAGGAGCTCTAAAATGCAACCTTTGACCTCTAAAAAGGCTGTTTTCTAACTGGCTGCCTTACTTGATAATTTGTTGTCTTAGTTGTAATATTTAAAGTGGCATCTGTGATTTTTTTTTTCAAAAGTAGAAAGTACACATAAGGCTTTCTTTTTTGGTTGGCCAGAGAACTTGATATGCTTCTCTTTTCCCTTCACGCATGCTTTCATGCATAAAGCATAGATAAATAACGTATTTCATGTTCAAAGTTCGAGTCTTTGTCTTAAATTATCATACCCAAATTCAGCTGGTGGATAAACAGGCACAAAAAGCATGAGACAAACTCATCTGCTAAGGAAGGAAACTATTTTTAAAAGGTTGTTTTTTTTTTTTTTTTTTGAAAGGTTAAGCACATGCATACATTAATTCAGAATTGTTTCTCCAACTTCTTCCTCAACCAGAGGTCAGACGCCGGTTTAACTCAATCGGCCTCGTGACCATAACGCTCCACCTAAATCCTGGCGCAGAGAACGTTCGCTCGGGTACGCTGGTATTCACAGGAAGCTCTGCTCTGCTCCTTGGCCACAGACAGAGTCCTGGCCCCACCAACCCGCTTAATACGTGGATCGTTATTGACAACCAATAGCCTCTTCTTTATTATGGGTAGATCATCATCCAGATTGTTGATAGATCATTATCCCCAGGATTGGCTTAGCACAAATAGGACACATCTTTTTCTTTTTCAAACACAAAGCTCAAATTCACCTAATCTTTTCAGTACATTCTAATTCTATTTCTCCTCAGCTGTGTTTTACCTTCAGCTGCCAACATATATTTAAAAAACAACACAGACATACTGGAAGAATGTCCAGTGCAACTTCCTGTAGGTGGATATGACTGGATTTTTTTTGCTGTGAAATTTGAGTCATGTTTGAGTAATGAAATAAACATGAACTAAAATGCAGAGCAAGCACAAGAATCAGCCCTTAATCAGTATCTTTTAGAAAAATAATTTCAGCTAAGAAGAAAATCTATTCACCTTCACAACCTGCTGACTCTGACAAGAATGCCTGACATCATCCCGTTTTTTAAAAAGAGCTTTAAAGGAAAAAAAAAAAACAAACCTCTTCTGCTTGTCTTTAGAGAAATGGGTAATTTTCCCTTAATTAAATGTTTGTTATAGAAAATAAAAGCCGAAGGAAGAAATACAAATCACGTATAATTAAAAAGAGTCTTTTAAAAGTCTTCTGAATGTGAGAGCGTCTTATTACCTGTAAAGCCCCACGCACAGGCTAAGGAGGACCACAATCACCTCCGATACCAGATTGGCCTCCGCCCCAGTAGAACCTTCCAAAGGCTCAGGGACGTTCTGGGGAGTCGTTACGCCCACAGCTGCAGAAGCCAGCACAAAAACATGAAAAATGAGCCACAGAAACCTTCAATCCACTGCCTCTGGAATCCCCAGACCCCCTGCCCCTCCGCCAGGCGGCCTCTCCCACACCCGGTTGGGGAACCAGCTTATGTGGAAACTCTGCGGGGAAGGAGAAGCCCCTTCTTTCCACAGCTGGAGGTCCTAACCATAAGCAACGTCGGCTTTTATGTCCAGGTGAAATCTGTCTTCCTATAAGTACTCCTCAGTCGCTTGTGTACTTGGGAATTACTCTAAATAGAACATACGATCCCTTTGCTGCACGACAGACCTTAAATATCTGAAGACAATTAGGGCACATTCACTTGTCTGCCCAAACATCAAAGGTGGAGATGTGAAAATTGATGTCATTAAGGTAGCGCCTACCTAACTGGTCTGGAATGTCAACCCGAGTCCAACATTTATTGCAGCTTCGGCATGTGAAGCCCATAAAGGCACCTAGGCGATGACCTTTAAGGATGTCCAATTCAGTACATGTAATTAGTCTTCGTTAAAAAAATGTGTGCCCACTGTGTATCAGGAACTTTTTGACTGACCTTGCTCCGGGCAGAAGAAAAAGGCCTGCATCTTTTCTTGTTAGCAATAGGAGAAAACGCTTTATCAGCATTTCTTAAAAGCATCAACGTTGTTAACACCAGTATTGTTGCGAATGCCCTCTGCCGCTTAAGTAATGGCATGAAAATGAACTAATCCAACGAATCGCAGATGAAAGAGTTAAGAACCCAAATGATCTTCCGTCGCAAGTGAAAGGATTCATTTGTTTGCTTTTTTATATAAGAATTAACGATATTTTCCAAGAGACCTGTTAGATTGATGTGTTTACACGTACCACAATAAAAATCGGATACACACAAATAACTGTTTTGTACTTTGGACTGTAAATGTAAACTAAACTTACTGAGTAATTATAACATGATGCAGAGAAACAAAACTATTTTTTAAGGTGTTTCAGTAGTGTGTGTATATATATGTAGACCCACGTATACACACTTGTATAGATCTCACAAGTCTTAAAACCTTTTCCAAAAAATATTTCGTGTAAGATGAACATTTAGCCAAAAGAAATACATAAATTCAAAGCCTCTTTGGGGATAAAAGTCACTTTAAACGTGAGCATCTTTTTCCTTACAATTCAACAGCAAGAAAAATGCAGACAAATTCTTGGCGATGTAAAAAAAAAAAAAAAAGCCCCCATTTAATAAAACAATAACAATGCTCTTTATAGAAGTCTCAAACCTAAAAATCTTAAAAGAGAACCCAGCAATTCTAGCTTTAACACTCTTACAGGTAGGTTTCTGGAAATGCGTAATATGATAAAGTACCACGGTCGCGGAGCTTGTGTTTTGCAATGAGACCTATTACTGCAACCTAAATTACGGAGCCCGATTAGATCTCCTCTTAGGTCACCCCACTTTCGTTATTGGAATAGATCATCCTGCTAACTATCAAAGCTTGAAATTAAATAACACAGGTCAGCAGGAACACGTAAGTCAGATCGACTAGAGTCACTCACTGCAGCCGACGGCAGCTCTGTAGTCAAGCCTGGAGCTCTACTGCATATTAGCATTACGCTCAATTTCAGGAATTACCAGCAAATCGTTATTCGGGGTAATCTACAGCCCACGTCAAAGCCCCAGAAAAGGGCTGTAAGGTAGATACTTACGTCAAGGGTTATCAGAAAGAGAGACAATCTAACTCATCGGGGAGGGTCTCTAACGTCCACAGTGTGTTAAAACGCATTAAAAAGGCGATGTGGATTCAGACGGCCTCCTCCCCACAGCCTCCCAGACAAAGCAGGGCCAGGCCCTCGGGCGCTCCCGGTGCACCTGCAATGCGGATCCCTCACCCCACAATCCCACCCCGAGGCCGGCAGGAGCGGCCCCTGGGCCGGCCGCTCCTGCCCCGTCGCACTGGCTCGGGTGCGCGGTGCAGACGGTCCGCAGCCTGGACTGGAGCCCTGGCAAAGGCGTCCCCCTCCCCATAACGGGCTGCAAGACGCCGCAGGCAGCCGGCGCGGGGGTCGCTGCGCTTCATTTCTGCCCTCCTCTCCGCCTTTTCGTGTCTCCCGCACGTCCCCCGGCCCCCCCCCCCCCGAGTTGTTTCCGCAAGGGGACACCCTTCCCCGTCGGCGAGCCCTGGGGGTGAGACGGGAGGACCCCCTCCCCCTGCAGCGAGGGCTTTTAAAACAGTCTAAATAAATTCCCGTCCGGACAGGTGCCCCCGCCCCCCGCAGGCGCCCGCAGAGCCTCCCCAGAGGTACCGCCAGGTGAGCGGGGCTGCACTCGGTCACACCTCGGGCCCCGCCTCACCTGCGGGCGCGGCCGTCGCGGTCCTTCAGGCGGCTCCCCCCCTCGGCGCGGTCCTCCCGGCGGGCGGCTGCGGGGGCTGGCGGCCCATGGGCGGGGCGGCGGGCGGGGCTGGCTCCCGGCTTCGGCCCTGCCCCGGCCGGGCGGCCGAGGGAGGTCAGTGGGCGCCGCCCGCCGAACGCATCTCGCCGGCTCCCACCCGAGCGCTCGCCGCGGTGCACGCCGGGAGCGGGGGCCGGGGCGGCGAGGCCAGGCCGCGCTGACCGGGCGGACGGCTGAGGCGCCGGCGCGGCGGCGGGTCTGTCTGCGGGGCAGGGCGGGGGCGGCCGCTCGGTAGTCACTTCGCGGGGAGGGGACAATGCCCCGCTCCCCCAGCTGTGGTGGGGCAGGGCACGGGACCGAGGGGCAGGGAGGGTCTGGCCGGCGGGACGCAGGCGCAGAGCTCAGGTGCGGCCGCAGTGCGGTTGCCCAGGGTAACGCGGGCCCGGGTGGGGCGGGGAAGGAGGAGCGAGCGGGCGAGCGGGAGCGCGCGCGCAGGGCCGGGGTTGCGGGGGTGGGTACCCGGGACCAGCCTGGGATGGGGGGGGGAGGGGGGGGGAGGGCGCGCGCGCGGGCGGCCGACGGGGGCGGAGGCGAGGGGGGTTGCCGGGGCGAGGGCCGGACGGCGCGCATGCGTGCGGCCCCCGCTCCCCCGGGGCTCGTCGGCCCCGTGCGTGCGCACGCGCGCTGTCCCCCGGAGGCGTCTGGGTGTGCGGAGCGCGCGCGCGCGGCTCGGAGGCGCACCTGTGAGGTGTCCCTTGAGGAGAGGGAGGGTGGGTGCGCGGAGCCCGCGGCCTGGGGCGCTTCAACCCCTCACTTGGAGTGAGTTGTCGGGCGGCCGGGCTGCAGTCTATTTCTTTTCGGGGACGAGGCGGGGGCGGGGGGCGGAAGGGGAGCGAGCTCCGGCTCGGAGGGAGGATGAGTGGGTTAAAGAAAAGAAAAACAACCCATCACTTAGGACGGGCCTCGGGCCGGGGCCGGCCCCTGGGCGTCGGTAGGAAAGGTCAGAGCGCCCCCACCCCCCACCCCCCGCAACCGGGCGGCGCGGCGGCCACCGGGCAGGCCCCGCGGAGGGCGGCCTGGCCGCGGGGCCTCGGCGGGCCGGCGCGGGCCCCGCGGCGCCGGCAGCGGGGAGCGGGGGGTCACAGATGGCGGCCGGGGTGCGCGGCGAGGGCTGGGCAGCGGCAGGGGCGAGGCCGGGCGGAGGCCCCGCGGGAGCCGGACTCCCGAGCCGGGCTCCATTGTTGTCGGAGCCGAGGGAAGGGGGAGCGAGACCGCTTACGAAGCCCGTGGAGCCGCGCCTTGGAGCCTTTCCAGGCGGGTCCCCGGAGAGGCGGTAATGGCCGCGCCGAGGGCTCGGGGAGCCGGGCTGCGGCGCCGAGAAGCCCGGCTGCGTGGTGTGATGCTGTGTGTGTGTGTGTGTGTGTGTGTGTGTGTGTGTGTGTGTGTGTGTGTGCGTGTGTGTGTTTTTAGAGCGCCCTGCGTCCCAGCAGAGCCGGCCGAGCCCCCCGCCCAGGTGATGAGGAAGCCTTCGCGCCCCCTGCGCAGATCGCCGCTGCCGCTGGACGCCTCCTCCATTGTTTGACCACGACAAGGGCCGGATTCTCACCCAGGTAAAGCGGATGGCCGCGCAGCCGAGCTCCCTCTCGGCTCCCACCTCCAAAGGAATCCTCTCCTCTTTCAGGACTTGACTTCCGTGTGCTCACTGGCCCCTGCTCCTGATTAACTCCGTATCTCCACCTCCCAGACATTTTCCCATCCGGATTCATCTGCCCGCATCTCTCTGCCAAGTCACCTCTCATTTCCCTCGAAACTCGGCTCCTTTGTGAGCCCTTCCTTGCCGAACTCTAACGACTCCAATCTCTCTAGGAGGAGCCCGCTCTGTACTCTTTCCCGTTGCTAGTTTGTTTGTTGGTTGTCTTGCTGCAACAAAGGAGACCAGGTACTAAAAAAAAAAATAATAATAATAATAATTTCAAGTTACTGCTTTTTTTTTTTTTTTTTTTTTTTTTTAAACGAGCGTTCTGTGACGTTTAGACAGTTTCTTGTTTGAACAGGATGGGACCGTTTTTTTCGTTTATATTTTTTGGTCTTCTCTTTTAGAGAGGCCCCTACTTCCTTTATGGAGGCATAGCTTTTAGAGCAGAAGAGTGACCTTTCTGTTTAGCCCACAGGTTAATTTAAATTTAAAAAAAATTTTTTTTTTTTTTTTTTTTTAAATAAGTAAAGCAATGCATTTTCTTTGTAAAAATGGAAATAACACAGACATGGTCACTACCGGTCCCTGTCTCCAGAGATGATAACTCTTTTATGTTCGGTGTGTATCCTTCTAGATCTTTTCAAATGTGTTTCCGCGTGTGTACTCGTATTATCTTTGTTTTAGCGAGGACTGGTGGACTCTTATCTTCCGGTTTCAGCATCGGGCGTGTTAACTCGTTTGTAAGAGCTGCCGCATCACGTTCGGTAGTTTGGGTACACCATAGTTTATTTAGCCGTTTCCCAGATTGATGGCCATTTCAATTTTAACTTTATTTAAAAGAGCTCTTCTGGCGGTGGTTCTCTGGTGCAATGAAATTTTAGCGAAGGGAGCACAGAGCTGCACTAATTACAGAGAGGAGGCCTTTAGGATGGAAGTTCTCTTTGGTTAAGGAATTTACATGTGGGACCTTGGCCCCTCCCCCAGTATAATCATGACTCTACTACTTTCAAGTCTTGTGACCTTGAGGAGGACAGTCACTCTAAGCCTCCGGTTCCTTTTCTATAAATGCTAATACCTGCTGGGTCTGCTCCTCACAGTTCAGTGACATGATGCGTGTGAAAGTCCTTTGCGGGATGTAAACTGGTATGTAAATGCTGATTTTATTAGCTTTTGTGATCCAAAAGGATTTTTTTATTTGCAACGCGGTGTACGTCTTTTTTGACCGGCTGTGTCTGTTCCAGAGATCACCAGCTCTGAGTGCTCTTTGTGATTTTGCTGTAATTTTTTTTATCAAGTACCGTTAACCTGTTAGACTGCTTGAAGAGTATTTGACAGAGCATATTTTTCCTAGTGTTGTACATGCTCTAAGAGATAAGACACATACATTAGTTGACTGTGAATAAAGTATCAGCAAACAACACTACGCAAAACAAAACTTATTTCCTACTGATACAGATTTGTGTATGTATTTTCCCGTGGCGGCATCAGATTCAGGTTAGCTTTTACGTCCTTGGGGTAAAATGTATTCTAACTGAATTTGCAGGCAGTATCAGAGTTTTAACCGTTTAAATATTGATTCAGTGACGTGGTGGGTATTATTTTAAGATGCAAGAAATACAGTGAGGGGTTTTGTAGGTATTTTTATTTCATTCAGATACGTATGAATGCTTGCAATGTGGCCAGCAAAATCAATTTGTTCCTGTTCTCTTGGAGGTTATAATCTGTGGGGGTGGAGGGAACCAGAGAGTAAACAACCACACAACTGCACGTACAATCACCAGTGGTGGTACCTGTCGGGAAAGTTGGGTAGTACCGGTTACGAGAGAGTGTATATAAAAAGGGGAACACATTTTGGATGGTGGAAAGAAGGCCCGGGAAAGACTTCTTTGCAAAAATAAGATTTGAGCTGAGATCTGAAGGGTGAGTAGGTGTTAGTGTAGAGTGAAGTGGGGGATAATTTTCCAGGCAGGGGAATGGCATGTGGGAAGGCCCTGAAGGGGGAGGGAGCTTTGCCCATTCCAGGAACTGAAAGAATGGCTTGTGGATGGATTCTGGTGGGTGAGGGGGAAGCGTGGCTAGGCAGGGGGCCAGATCATGTAGGGTCTTGTAGGACAGGTTAAGGATGTTTTATTTGATTCTGAGTGAAATGGGAAACCGTTGCAAGGGTTGGGGTTGAAGCAGGGGAATGACATAATCAGATCTGCATTTTTAAACAGCCACTCCAGCTGCTACATGCAGAATGTGGAGGTGGTGGGCAGAGTGGAAGTCCGGGAGATGAGGCTGGCCATTTTAGAAGTCTGTCTGGAAGAGAGGTGATCTTTCCCTTGGAGTTCACGGTGAATTCAAACGGCCACTAAACTATGGGCAAATAGATACTTTGATTTAAAAAATCCTTATTTCTTATTTTCAAGAAGTAGGCACTTTTTAATGCTAAAGTATACATAGAAATGAAACTAGTTATCCACATTGTATTTAATAGAAAGGTATTAGAGTCAAATTAAAAATCAGGATATTATTTAACAGCTGTTTATAAGTTTTATCAAAGCAGTAATGCATGGAATAAGAGTGAGGGAAGGATCCAAAATGAAAAGAAGTATTTGTAGATGCTATCAGCTGCAAAAATGAGAATGACAAAAAACTATCAGACAAAAATTGAGGAAGTGACTGGGTACACAATGCATATATAAAATTTATAGTTTTCTGAATACCAAAAATAACCGGGCAGAAACTAAAATGGAAAAGACAAAAAACAACAACAAAAAACCCCAAACAGGCTCTGATCACAATGCAACGATATAACGTAAAACATGTAAGTACAGCCTTATAAAGATAAGTGCAGTCTACACAGAGGAGACCATAAATATCCTGAAAGATATGAGAGAATGTCTTAAATGAAAAAATAGGCTGTATTCCTGGATGTGATGTTTAAACATTATAGAACTATCCATTTTGGGATAAACCGGACAGAATAATTATGAGTAATGAGGTGGGACAAGTTCTCTCTGATATTAAATGTGTTATAGAGCCACGTTCTAAACGGTGTCATGCTGGCTTTATAATATCTGTACAGGTCACTGGAATCTATCCAGCACCCCCCAAATACACATGGGAGTGTATAGTAAATGATAAATCATCATGAATGCCCCCTAAATCATAAAGAAAATGTGAGAGTAGATATTAAACATCTGGAAAAGAGGGTTCTGTATGCTGAGGTGGGCAAAGACTTTGTAATCAATCAAACAGACTTGAACTAGAATCTTTTTTTTTTTTTTTGAAGACTCAAGGATTTTTTTAATGTTTACTTTTGAGAGAGAGATAGCGAGCAGGGGAGGGGCAGAGAGGAGGTGGGGACAGAGGATCCGAAGCTGGTTGTGTGCCGACAGCAGATCTCACGATCATGACCTGAGCTGAAGTTGAACACTTAACCGCGTAACCGACTGAGCCACCCAGGCGCCCCTGAACTAGAATCTTCTAAGTGAAGAAAATATCTGCCGTGCAGGTGTGAGGGAAAGAGGTCTAGATCCTGGTAACTCTGGGGCACTCAGATCTGTTAGTAGTTAAAGATCAGTGGATTAGACTACAAAAAATTTAAAACTTACATAAGAAGAGAAGGAAAACAAAACCCTAGGATTAGAAGCCAAACCACAAAGTAGGAAAATATTTGTGACAAACATAAGTGAAGACTTAATACCTTCAGCATGTAAAGAACTCACATGGATCAATGAGGAAAATAATATAAGTCCACACACAAGTGGTTACAGGATGTGGACAGACAGTTCACTGGATAATTTGTTAAAGATGTGGAAAGATGTATACTGTCACTAACAATCAAATAGTTTGTCATTAGTCATATGGAAAAGTTAGATTTTATTCTCAAGAGCATCCAAACCAGAAGATGCTTAAAAATAAATGCACAAAAACTTTATGAAGAAAAATCTTTACCTAAGCAACTGAAAAGCTAACCTAAATAAACGGACAAACATTACATGTTATTGGAGGGGAAAGCATCATTGTAAACACTGAAATACTCTAGGAGTTACACTGTAATTTTAATGTAGTTTCACATGAAATTCCAGTGAGAATTACTTCTGGACACTTGATAAGTTGCTTCTAAAATTCATCTGGAGGAGTAAATGTTCTAGAATGGCCAAGAAATGTTTTAAATGGAAAAATAGTGATAGAGGATTTGCCATACCAGATATCAAAACATGCTGTAATGCTGCAGTAATATAAATGCTGAGTGCAGGAATAGGCAGGTTGCTACATAGAGCAAAGTAGAATCCAGTAATAGGACCTATTTCTATATAGGAATTTAGAGTAGAATAAAGTTGGTATTTTGACACAGTTGGGAAATGATTGTTCATTATATTGTGTAAGGATAAGTGACTGGGAAGAAAGATTTTACTTCCCCATATTCAAAATGAATTTTATGTAAAGAACTAATTCAAGGGGAGCTTGGGTGGCTCAGTCAGTTGAGCATCCCAACTCTTGGTTTCGGCTCAGGTTGTGATCCCAGGGTTGTGGAATCAAATCCTGCATTGGGCTCCATGCTGACTGTGGAGCCTGCTTAGGATTCTCTCCCCATCTCTGCTTCTCTCCCCTGCTTGAGTATGTGCATATATGCGCTCTCTCTAAAACAAACAAACAAAAAAAACTCTCGAGAACAAAAAAACTGTAAAGTTTTTAGAAGAAAATGGAATTATGTTGGAGGATGTATTATAGAAGATACGATTTGTTTTTTGTAGACATTTAGGCAAGACCAAGACCCAAAATCGTAAGGAAAATTTTAATAAATTTAATCATTATCAAAGTTGATATTTGTGTGTGACAAAAGACATTTACAAGGCGATAGCCTGGGAAAAAAGCTTGTAATGTGTACAGAGAGGTAAAGAGTAACAGAATGAACAATTAAATGATTGGAGCATAGAATAGTTCTCAGAGAAAGGATTTCAGCATCACTTGTGATTAGGGAAATGAAAATTAAAACAACTAGATTGGGGTGCCTGGGTAGCTTTGTTAAGCATCCGACTTTGGCTCAGGTCATGATCTCAGCTGCTCCTGAGTTCAAGGTCCACGTCGGGCTCTGTGCTGACAGCTCAGAGCCTGGA
The DNA here is from genome assembly GCF_018350215.1 of Panthera leo. Lineage (NCBI taxonomy): Eukaryota > Metazoa > Chordata > Mammalia > Carnivora > Felidae > Panthera > Panthera leo. Next base: position 5,882,570 of record NC_056690.1, on the reverse strand, counting down.
GCCTGCTTGTTTTCTGTATATCCCTCTTTGCCCCTCACACGTTCCCACACTGTCTCTCTGTGTCTCTCAAAAATAAGTAAATGTTAAAAAACAAAATGAAACAATTAAATTTGTTTCCACTGGGGGCTAATCTGCAAAAATTAAAAAGATATTTGAAGGTGTGGAGAAAAAGGTACCTAATACTTTGTTGGCAATGCAAAATTGGATCTACCTTTTTAAAAAAACAATTTGACAGAAGCTATAAAAATTTTAAAAAAACATGCTTTGATCTAGCAGATACACCTCAAGGGATCTGTAATATTCTCGTAAGAGAACACAGGTTAATATGAACGAAGTCAATTGCAGCGTCATTTATAATAAAAAATGGAAATTTTGGTGCCTCTATACTATGGAACGTTCTGTAACTTTTAAAAAGAGAGGTAGGTTTGTATGCATTGACATAGCCTGGGTGGATGCCTAGGATATATTATTGAGCCAAAAAGGCAAATTTAATTCCATTTTTTGGTAAGGTAACAAAATATATTCATACGTGTGTGTGTTCTAAATAAAAACAGAAAAAGGTCTAGAAGGATACATGGAAAATATATTTAACTGTGACTACTTTTGAGGGAAAAGCAGAGGAGAGACTTTTTTATTTCACATGTGTTTGCATTGTTTGAATTTTTTTTATAATGAGTATTTACTTTTGTAATTAGGATGTTACAATTTCTCACTTACAATTTAACGAAGGCCTAAATTTAGACTAAGAAATTACAATACCTAGTACTTAGGATGCGGTGAAAGTGTCCTATTATGTTACAATGGCTATATGTATCAAAGCCTTCAGAGTATTCATATTCCTTGATATAAGAACTGTCAAGGGCATATTTTTAGATAGAGAACAAAAGATGTGTGTCATAGAATTATTATTTAGGGTGCATTTGCAGAATGATTAAGTTGTGGTACATCCAGTAGACAATGTATGAGTATTAAAATGCCTGTGACAGTGTTAAGTGGGAGAAAAGCAGGATACAAAATTGCATACATGACATGATTCGTACTCTTAATAAAAAATCCCAACAACCCTCCTCAAAAACCTATGATAGAAAGATGTCTAAAAGAAATTAGATGAAAATCTTAAAAATGATGGACTTTAGGTGGTAGGATGTTGGGTGATTTAAAATTTTTTACTTATATTTTCCAAGTTTATATTTATTAGATTTATAATGGAATATTTACTTTTTAAAAGTACATTATATACGGGACATATGTTAGTTGTATGGTTAATAGGTATGTGCATTTTTAGAAATAGGTAAGCCCTATCCTATATTAAAGCATACTCTAAAATGTACTCTAAAAACTAATATCTGAACATTTTTGAGTGATGCGTTTGGAATAAATTTGAATGAATTTTGTTGCTTTCGGCATTTGGAGGAAAATTGCTTCTAGCAATATAATTTGCACAATAAAAATAGATCTCATTTCTAATTTTATATCTGTAGAATAAATTCAGAAACTTAAACATGGGCCACGGGATTTCTTTTCATGTTAACTCGCTGTGTTTCAAACACACGGATCCGGTCACAGAGCAAGTTGCATTTAATGGAGTCTTCCAGGATGAGGAGGTCCAGCCAGCTGGACCATAGGCAGAAGCACCAAGAGCATGGCTATTGTGCAGGGCCTGTGAACGGGTCAGCAGAGTGGAGCCCTGGGTACCGGCGCGGGGGAGGGGGGAGATGCGTTATGCGTGAGGCTGCAAAGGTCACCATCAAGGCACATGGATTCATCCCCTTATCAAGTGTAATTGTGGCCCTGCAGTGGGTAGTGTGGATGTGGAGTAACATGTGCTTTAGTGGACAAATTCAAGTGTGGTAAGAGGAGATAGATTACAGGACGTGGAAGGGCTCTGGGAGCACATGGGAAGACATCGCACATAATCCACTGCTTCCTAGGAAAAGTGATGTCTAAGGTGAGCTCGAAGGTAAATGAAGGGAACAGCTAGTGTTACGGCCTGGAGGTAAAAAGTGTGGGGAGAAGAGGGTAGTAGTCAAGGCATAGTAGCAAACAAGGCCTGAGGAGTTTGAAGAGACTTGGTGTGAGGGGAACCAGAATTGGAGTGGGCAGCGGTGAGAGACGAACCAAGAGGTAAGTAGGAGCTGACGTTGTTCAAAGTTTAAAAACCTTACGAATAAATTTGGAAATTACGCTGAAAGTTACTGGGGCCCTTTGAAGAACTTTAAGCAGGGTACTAGCAACCCATTTTACACATTTTATTTTATTTTATTTTATTTTATTTTATTTTATTTTATTTACTTTTTGAGAGAGGCAGTGTGTACACGCACATGTGAGCAGGGGAGGGGCAGAGGGAGAGAGAAGGAATCCTAAGCAGGCCTCACGTCCAGCATGGAGCCCGATGTGGGGCTTGATCTTAGGACTGGGAGATGCTGACCCGAGCCAGAATCAAGTCAGACGCTCAACTGACTGAGCCACCAGGCAGCACCCCCACCCCCAATTTTACATCTTAGAAAGATTACCTTGTGATGGACAATGGATTAGAAGGAGGCAAGACTGGAGGCTTTTTGTAGGAGAAGATGACCGTGGCACAAATACAGCCGAGACGGCATAGGTGGAATGGGGAATATATTCAGGAGGTAGAGAGGAGATCGAGTGGACAGGACTTCATGAGAGGAAGGAGGGTGGCTGATAACCAGGTTTCTGGCTCGGGCAGCTGAGGGGCTGGTGGGCCCATTTCCTGTAGTTGAGAATGCAGTTGCTTTGGTGAGGAGATGACAGATTGAGTTTTGGACGTGCTGAGTGTAGAAGGCTTACAGGACAGACGTGTAGTTCTTCTGAAGATGCTTTTATGCTGCAGATGTACTCTTTGTTATAGGAGTGAGTGGGCACCGTGCACAAGTCTGTTACTAAAATCAGTGTTTATGTGGCAGGTTTTTCTTGGAGTATAATTCTACATTTATAAGTTGTTTAAGATTAAGGAATGTCTGTCTAGCTTAAGACTGGACGGTTGATACCTTTTACGTGGAGTTATTTAAGACTGCATGACGCTAACTTTGGATAATATTGTAGTTGTCTTTTGGACTAGACTCTGCCTCTCTGAGCCGGTGGTGGTTTCTCTGAAGAGTGTTGGTGCTCCTGTTGGTACTCCTGACTACTTGGAGTGATTTTCTGTCGATGTTGACAAACTGGTCCCTTCCGCATAGGGACAGGCCGGGACTTGGGCAGGGTAGTGCCCACCTCACCATTAGGAGTTGTTGCAGTCCATTGGGGCTCCTATAACAACCACCATAGATCGGGTGGATAAAACAGTAGACGTTCATTTCTCTCAGTTCTGGAAGCGGAAGTCCAAGATCAAGGTCTGGCAGATTCAGTGTCTGCTGAGGCCCGCTTCCTCATTCATAGGTGGTCATCTTCTCCCTGTGTCCTTGCACGGCAGAGGAGGTAAGGGAGCTTTCTGGGGTCTCTTTTATAAAAGGGGAGTAATCTCCTGAGGGCCCCACCCTCATGACCCAGTCACCTTCCAGAGGCCTCACCCCTAATACTATCACGTTGGGTATTGAGTTTCAAGATACGAATTTGGTGGGGGGGTGGGGGGGGGCACAAACATTTAGTCTACAGCAGAAGTGTAGAAAGAGATCTGAGAATCACTCACGGTGTGCTTGCCGTGTGGCTGGTATGGAAGCCACTGGATGGGTGAGAACACGTGGGGCAGAATGAGAAGAAGCTCAAAGCAGAGCCGCAGCATGGGCACATTAAAGGAAAAGGTAAGGGAGAATGTGCCTGCAAAAGAATTTATTGGAGAGGAAGGAGGATGTCTTAGAGACCATTTGGTGGTTGAAAGAAATCAACCCAATAAACCCATTGAAATGGCTTAATTGACGGCGGATTTCTGAGGAGGCCTCCATGGGATCCAAGGTGGTTTCTTCAGCTGGGGCCCACCAGTGTTTGGAAAGTCGACAGGAGTCAGCGCGGCTGCTGTCTCTCTGCCTTTGTCCTGAGTCTGTAACCCCTGCCAGTTGGCTTCATAGACCCTGCCTTTCCGCCTCCCAGTTCTAAATGCTCAGGGAAGAGATTCCAGGGCTTCATTGCACCGTTGCGGGCCCAGGGGAGATCTGCCTCGCTGCGTGCCTGAGCCTGGGGGGCTGGTTGGGCAGCGGGTGCGGGGGTGCTCGTGAGAGAGCAGAGTCCTGGCAGCTGAGGAGGAAGTTCCAGGGATGTGTGAGAGCGGTCGTCGTACGTGGCTCCAAGGTGTTATGAAGGGGAAAGGAGTGAAACTGGGTTTGGCAAATTGAAGTCCTATAGCCGAGGTTTAAAGAATTACCACAGCTAGTCCTGGAAGAACACTTACAAGATGGATAACCAGTGGCTGTGGTCCGTGATCATTTGTACAGAAATTGGAGGAAGAGAGAGTCTTAAAAAATGACATTTAACTTTGGAGTTGTATCAGCAGCATTGATAGCTTATTTTAAAAAGCACTAATTTGTGTTGCTTTTCTAACGCTAAAGCATTTCTATACCTTTATTCTAACTCTGGATTTTGCAGTGTCTCTTGTGTCAGCTGATACGTTATAAGAAATTCAGTAAAGCTATTCTAGAGCTCATTTATTTTTCATATCCCACAAGTTCATAAAATAATCATAGCTTATTTCCACATCTTATTTTGCAGTGCCTTCCATGGTATTGTGACAGATCTTTTGGCCCTTGTTGTAGGCAGAGCAAACCTCTCTCCCAAAAATTATAAATTCTGCCTCTTAGGTAAATGATAAAACTGTTCATAGAAATAATCTGAACCTTTTTTTTTTCTGTGAGTAAACTCCATTGATGTCCCTCTGGCTTTCAAAATTATTTTTAGGTGTCCATTTCAAACACGTGGGATTAAGCTCGATAGGATTTAAGAATATTTCACGGATTCATAGTACTTGGCATCGGCTAGCAAATGTGTCAGGTTTCCCTGTTAACCAGCTATGTTATGAAAGGATTAGGACCTTGTGATAAGCCCCCAGACTCACAATTAGAATCAGGAAACTTGCAGGTTGTACAAATCTATATGATGCTTGGCATCTAGTTAGGTAGTAATTTACTGTGAAATTCACTTCAGGTTCTAATACCTTAGTGTAAGTATCCATGAAGGTTTCTGAGCAGGTGTTTGAGTGCCCTCTTGAGGCATTATGGACAGTTAAAACATAGACTCCGAAAAAGGTTTTTTGTTTTTTAAACTACCCCAGTCAAGAACCAGTGGTCTAGATGGTTGAACTGGGGTGGATGTAAATCGGGAGCAGAGGAGAGCTGAGGTGGAATACAGGGGAATACTAGTACTTACGGAGGAACAGAGGCTTTCCAGGCAGACTGAGAAGGAGGGTTATGTGGCGAGAGGAGAAGACAGAGAATGTGGTTGGTGGTGTTCGGCAAGATAAAGAATTACAGATGCCCTTGGGTTTGGCCAAGAGGAACTTGAGTGGTGTGGTGGTGGTTGGGGAATGAATGGGAAGTAAAGCTGTAGAAATCAGGAAAATAAGTTTTTAAGAGCCTCTATAGGGAAATGGAGGAGAGAGAGAGAAGGTATGGCAGCTAAAGAAGGGATAGGATTAAATACTGGTTTTCCTTATGATAGAAGAAACTTGCATTGCATTTAAATGCTGAAGGAAAAACAAGCGGAGGGAAGACAGAGTTGAAAGACGTGTGGGGATTGGGAGGAGGAGAAGAGAGCTGGCTTTAGAGTGACTAGTCTGGGATGTTGTTGAGGGAGAATGTTGTCTTTGACAGGGACTCGGGAGATGGCGAATGATTTTCAGTTCGTTGTGGGAAGATAGGGAAATACTCGTGTAGGCAGTGGGAAATGAAAGTAAGAAGATGAGACTGGTTACAAGAGAAGGTGGAATTGTCACAGAGATGGTTCTCATTGAAGCCAGGCCAGGGGTTGAGCTAAAGAATAGTCCGGACACACCTTTGGAGGATACTTGTGTTTAGCCCCAGCACTGAAAGAACCGGTCTGTGCCCTCAGCAGGGCTGCGGGGAGGTGAACAAGTGCCAGAATTGACCACGAAGACTTGTAGGAGCCAGGAATCCGTGAACTGTGAGGAATGGCCTGGCGGCCTTACAGGGAGACCGCCGCTTTGAGAGCGGTCTTGCGGAAGTGGTGTAGTCCGAGGGCGTGGGTGGAGAGGGAGAGGGTGCGTGGGAGTAGAGACGGAGGTGTGGGGGTGTGGGGAGGTGGGGCACCGAAAGTGAGGAGGCGCTCCGGAGGGCAGACGGGGGCTTGTCTGTGTGTGGCCGGTTACAGCCACGGGCACAATGCCTGGAGAAGTCTCACGTTGGCTTTTTTGCTTTCATAAGATCGAAATTTTGTGTAACTTCTGTGCCACCTCCTATTAGAAAAATAGATTTGAGAACAAATTGAGAATCTGACTAAATGGAAGAGAATGTTTAGGTCTATTCGTGACATTTGAGGGGGCTCTTGCACAGGGAAAGCAGAGTAAACGTGACTAAGTTTTTATGTATTATTCCGAAAAGTGTCAACAGTTAAATCCTTTAAATGTGCAGGACCATTTGCAGTCAGGTATAACATTTTTTCCTTCATTTTGGAAAAACCAGTAGGATGGCTAATGGAGGTTGTTTGGCTTCAGTTTTGTGAAATACATCATTAAGAAAAGCTAATAGACTCCTACTACCAGCAGTGCTGAACTGATAGTATGTTTACATTTGGGAGGTAGGGGTCGATTTCTAACTTAGAGTGCTCAGTTTTGAGTGGTAAGGCATGATACTTCGCATCAGCGTATCCAAGGGGTCGGTTGGGCAGGTGCCAGCTTCAGCCCAGACGTGTCTACTGCTGGGGGACTGGCTTGTAGACCTTGGAAGGCCTCCCTGCACTTCTTTCCAGCGGCCTTTGCCATGTCATGGAGCCGACATTAAAAGTGTACCCACGTCCCACATGAAATTAGCATAGGCAAAGCTGTGTGTTAAGCTTCGTTTGACTAGTAGTGGATGGACATTAAACATTGATTGACTCTGATGTTATGATTTTTTCTCATATTTCGCATGCAATAAATGTTTTTCTCAGGTCTTGGCATTTTCATAGGCCCTTGAGATGCTCATAGGCCCTGGGACTGTGCTGAGGGTGCCTAAGGGCTGAGCCACCCCTGTTCTGCTGGGATGTCTGGGCACGTCTGACAGGGTGGACCCGCCAGGAATCTGTTGGAGGCACCAAACTGCCTCCTGGGCAAACGCCATCCTCAGGGGAGCTGAAGTAACTGTTTCAAGTTAGCTGTTTTTTGTTGTAAGGAGCAGAGAGCTACTCAGACCCTTTTGCAAAACGTGGTGCAAGGATGCACCGGGACCAGAGAAACCTCAGGAGCTCAGGCAGCTGGAGATGAGCCACAGTCTTTCCCTGGACAGTAGAGTCTCGCAGGGCGGCTCTCTTTGCTTTTGTGTCTTTTTCCTCTTGCTGCCTCTGGCTTATTCTTTTTCCTTTCCGCGTCTGTCTTTTCTCTGCCTTATAGAGATTCTGTTTCCTCCTGACTTTGGTTTGCTGTGATCCTCATAGCTTCTCTAGGTCCTTTGTACATCGTGACCTTTCACATGGATCTCTCCCGGCTAATCACCTCATTCTCAGTAGTTAGCTTCCTGAGAAAGAGAGAGGTTGGAATCAGACTTTGTTGTTGCTTTTGTTGTTATAAGCTTGGGTCAGGTGTCTGCACTTGGTTTAGAAGCCATGGTGAGGTGAAAAGGAGTTGTCCTGTGGTCCATGGCAGCCTGGGCCTTCCCTTAAAGCTGAGGCCCTTCCCATTAGCAGAATTTGTAGGCTCGTAGGCCACATGATTGGCATGTGTAGTTCAGTAAGGAAGAAAAACCTGGCCTAATCCCAAAACAATTTGAAATTCTCCCGAATGTATTCCTGCCCTTCAAAGCCCTGTTAACAGCCTTTGTTCTAAGTCACCCTTTGTTCCCATAGAAAAACTAAAATCCCTAAATGTATTGAAAGCATTTTCACTTTCCCATTTTCTTCCTCTTTTTTTCAGTCTTCGACATTACAGGGTCACTCAGGGTCATCTGCAGGATTTTGTTTCTCCTGTTAGTGATTTCTGCTGAAATTGATACAGCTACTTCAGATAGCTGTTAGCAGAGTTGGTAATTCTAACCTCATGTCATTCACATATTTCCTTTCCCCCAAGGATCTGGGGAGCTATGGAGACATACAGTAATTTAGCACCATCCCCACATGCATGAGATTTAGAACTGAGTGTTGCATCTGAATGTCAACAAGGCAGCAGTTTGATACCTAAGTGCCTTAATACGTCATCAGAGTTCCGAAGCGAAAGTGATGTTCCCCACACTGAAGTCTACACCCAGACTGCTCTCAGCAGTTACAGAGTCTTGGGGGTGGGCAGTAGGTGGGACAAATAAAATAACAATAGTAACAGTTGATCTTCGGTGGGCCCTTAAAAATTTCCAGGTACTTTTCTCCGTACTTACGCGTTAACATATTTAGTTCTTAAACTACCTCATAAGATTACCTTACAAGGTCAGCTGCCTTTATTATCTCTACTGATTGCATTCTTTACCTCTTAGGTGAAGGTCCCACAGCTAGCGTGTGGTAAAGCCAGGGCACCAGCCTGCTCAACCTGGCTCCAGTCTGTGCCCCTTCAGTGCTCCCCTGTCTGCAGAACGGTGAAAAGCCAGTGCCGATTTTAGACCCACTAAGGTTCCAGCCCTTCCAGTCCCTCACATCCAGTCTCCAGTCTCTGTGAACCTAAAATTCAGTTTGGATAAATTCCTGTCAGGAGGCTAACTATAGCATCTTGGAGTGAACTTGTACAGACTGTCTGGATTTTCCTTTCTAGGGTTTCTCAGGTTTTCCCAGCTTCTCTTTGATCCTATATGCTCGAATCCCATGTATATAAATTCCATACGTAATATGGGAACTCTGTACTCTGAGCCAGTTCTTAAAAAAACTTTGTGATCCTAAATTTTCCATAATACGGACCTTCTACTTTTCTTTTGCCTTTCTCCCACCCAGCAGGATCCTAAGGCTTTGGTGGCTGTTGAGCCATCCACTGTGGGCCCTCCACTGTCTCCTCTTCTGGAGTGTCTTGGGGTTTTTACTCTTGTCACTGTGGCACGTTTTCCCCTTGTTTCACCATTTTTCCTAGCTGGAAAATCCCCCTCAAGCTTTTCCAAACCAAAGCTGTCTCTGGAGTTTTTTCGAAGCATGTGCCCTTTGGGCTCAGTGAGGAGGAAGACCTGCCGGCCTCCTTGGTTTTCACTAAACTCTTGCCTCTGTCTGGCTTTGCGTTCCCTAGACCTTGAACACCTTCCTTAGTTCTAAAGACAGTAGAAACACCTTTGACCCGTCCGAGTTCTTTGTCCCTCTGGGGTGTGACGTCTTTTCATGTGAACCATTGGTTAGTAAAATCTCACTCTGCCGTGCCACTCTCCCCCATTCTCTTGGGAGGCCTCTGCACCAGAAATCTGACGCCATCTTGTTTTTCTCCCCCACTGCTCCTGCCTTCACTGAGGAGGTACTACCTGTTTTTTTTTTTTTTTTTTATTTTTTTTTTTCAACGTTTTTTATTTATTTCTGGGACAGAGAGAGACAGAGCATGAACGGGGGAGGGGCAGAGAGAGAGGGAGACACAGAATCGGAAACAGGCTCCAGGCTCCGAGCCGTCAGCCCAGAGCCTGACGCGGGGCTCGAACTCACGGACCGCGAGATCGTGACCTGGCTGAAGTCGGACGCTTAACCGACTGCGCCACCCAGGCGCCCCAGGTACTACCTGTTTTTAAGTGGAGTTTGTTACTTCGTGAGTTTCTGGCGTTTTCCCCAAAGCCTGAACAACAACACCCTTCTCCTGAAATATGATTTTCTGAAAGCCTTCTCACCCTGGGATTATGGTTTTATATCCGTGTCTGCGCAAACTTGATTCTGAGAGCCATTGTGTTTCCAGCTAAGCATTTTTTCCTTTGTTTTATTTTTTTCCTTCACTTCTGTGATAATTTTTTTTAATGATCGTTCCCCTCCCCCGCCCCCGACCCCGACCCCCACTTCAGCTCAAGATGAGGATAGGTATTTGTTCATCTTTATTTGGTCACTGCTGAAAGCCGGAATAGTCCAGTGGAACGTGCAGTCTGGATCTCTGTGGTTCACATACGTAATAAACTTTTTCGTTGCTTCCACGCACAGCTGGGAAGCAAGAGAAGGGAGAACCCTTGTCGATAGCTGTTGGCCTCGGGACACCGAGGGTGAGGCCGTACGGTTGCTTGTCTTCTGCTGCGGCTTGAGGCTGGCTTCCCAGCTTCTGGGCTTCTCCCACCCGTGGCCTTATTTCTCTACCACGGGAAGAGAATCGACTTGATCAGGTAAGGGCACTTCGGTGGTCTCTATCCCAGTGGGCCTAGTTATTGTGCCCAGTTAGAAGGTTAAGCCCATAGATAACGGGTGGTATTTTTCTTTCCTGACCTAACTTGTCCTGAGTGGTAAGGCTGGGGCCGCTCCTGCCTGGAAGGGCCCACCCACCTCTCCCTCTTCTCTTTCCCCACGTGCTCAGTTGACTTTGAGGCAACTGCCCTGTGTGGAAGCCTGGTAGAGTGGTTGATGTTCTTTGTCTCAGCTCTTACTGGCTCGGTGTTCCTGTGCTGCCTGGGCTACCCCCGGCCAGCCTTCTTTATTACAGGTGGTAAGACCCAAGATACGGGTCTAGTATCTTACTGGTTTCCCCTACGTGCCGGTACTTACTTCGGTCTGAAGTTGAGGGTTACCCCTAATGTAGGGAGAAGGAGCCCTCCTTGGGATCTAGCCTGTGGAGTGCTGCAGCAGGAAGGAGGGTCACGGGCCTAGCTGATGACCAAGTGTTCGTGTGTTTGGCGTTTCTAGTTGAGTCCTGTGCATGTTTCTCTGGAGAACCCAAAGGTGTGTTCGCTTGAGGCCACTGGCTAAATTTGGCGTTCATCTTTAATGGCACACGTTTGCAGAAGTAACGCTGACTGCCCACCAGGGCCAGTCCCACCAAGTAAAAAAGCCTCAACACCACGAAGTTCTGCTTTGTTTGTTGTAACCATTCCCTGGCCCTGTTGGGGATTTCTGTCCATGCTCATCCGAATTCTGATTGCCAGCTCTCATCCCGTTTTAGGGTTCTTGTTATTTTTGTATGATTCTGTAGCTGTAAGAAGTCAGCTGCGCTTGTGCTTTATGCTTCCTCAGTGAGCCTGCTTTATAAATCTGATTTCCCCCGAAGTGGTTACTTTGGCTTGCCAGATAATGCAAGTTACGGGTTGTGACTCAGGTCTGAAAAGAGCCAGAATCTGGGATTTCTACAGCGGTCCGGCTCAGAGAGACGGAAAGTAGACTGGTGGTTGCTTAGGTATGTGAGACGGTAGAGGATTGCTTTTCGGGGGGTGGGGAATGAGGCTCCAGTTTGCAATGTCCCGAGACCTGATTTGCGATCATGTGAATATACTTAATGCTGCTCAGCTGTCCACTTGGAAGTGGTTAAGGTGGTGAATTTTGTTGTGTGTTTTTTGCCGCAATAAAAAAAATGCACTTAAAAAAATAGCTAGAATCCCAAATCCCCAACTCTGCCAAGCTACGGTGACACTCCCACTCCCGGTGTCACCAGGGACGGTCCTGCCGAAACCCACGTTTTTATTCCTTTTGCAGCCTCTCAGGCCCCATGTGTCCTTGTCCTTCTTTGGTTGCCTCGGCTGGGCCCCCTGCGGCCTGCAGGCACTTCCTTGCCTCTGCCCGAGGGGGGCTTGAGCTTCCCGGTCTGTGTTCCTTTTTCTCCAGGGCCTGAATGTGGATTTGGTCCCTTTGGGTCTTACTACTCCAACAGGGCAGGGGGGAAGCAAGTTTTAATAAAGGGACTCATCCTCACTGAGCATTCGAGCTCATCCCACGCGAGCCTTCTGAGCCTCCTGTGCCTACTTTCCTGCCTGGCAGCTGCTGCTTGCCCTCAGGGCCGGCGTCATTCCTGGCTGGCTGTGAAGGACTGGACCCTTGAGGAAGACCGATCCATCAGAAGCAGCCAAAGGAGAGGGGCAGGGAGGGGCAGAGGAGTCCGGTGGGAGTACCTGTGCTGACCTTCCGCGGGACTTAGAGTAGACGTTCTCATTGTGTCCTGGAAAGACAGCACTTTCCTTAGGTGCCCCTATTAGTGCCCTCCTCCCTGAGAATAGCGTGTAACCCCCACCATTTGATGGTGAAGAGGGAGCATCCACATGGCTAACACTTTACCGATGAGTCTGCTGAAGCCTGTGAGGCCAGAGGACCTATGGTCACGCTGCTGGTTAGTGTCCAATTAAGAACTGGAACTTCGGACTTACCTGCAAGTCCAGTGTTCTACCCACCAAACCGTATGATCTTAATGCACGTATATGTTACACATTGACTAGATGGATAAGATAAACTTATGCTATGTACGTGGTATTCCATAGGGGCCATCGTGGAAGCAAATCGCATTCTGTCCCATTACTCTGGCGTTTCTGTGTGCAGAGTCGGAGAACAGGAAGAATGCGTCCACACTGTGAGAAATGTCACTAAAGTCAGATGTGTTTTAAAACCGTCTTATGAGTCGAGGGCCAAGAGGGAAGAGCTGCTGGGAGGAAACAGGGAGGTGCAGGAGGCAGACACAGAGGTAAGAGAGCAGTGCTTGACTTTGAACACAGGAGGAATCCTAATTACAGGGAGGTGGGCCCTCTAGTCTCAGGAAGCCTCTGCCTGTGAAATGATGTTCTTGGCAAGGGAACGAATGTGTCATGCACTAATTAAAAATAGGGGAAATAAGGAAACTCGTATTTATTTAGCCTCAGCAGTGCTGTGGGCACTTTGATAAGTACTTTCACGTTTATTATCTTCTTTAATTATCACAGCAAAGTGTTGTAGACATTATTTGTATTTTTTACAGATCAGTCTGAGATCGGACATGATCACATAGCAAGGGGCAGAGCCAGGGCCTCCACCCAGCCGTGTCATTCCATAGGTCATTTTTGTGGGAGGACGTGGCTGAAGGGGAGCCGGGAATGTGCACCTGTGTCATCCTTTATCACCTTAATGACATACGTAACCCTCCTCCTCAGAAGCAGACCCGGCATCATTTCCTCCATAGTTCTTGGTGCCCTTCTTTGGACCTAATTTCATAGTCCCTGTGGTACTTTTCCAGTTAAAGAAAAGTCACACATGGCTTCTTTTGTCTTTTATCTTCTCTCCGCTAGGAGTCATTAGACCAGGTCCTGCAAAAAGCAGTTGTCCTGGGGACCGAGTAAAAACAGTTCTCTTCCCTGTATCTCGTTACAACAGAGAGCCCAAATCATTAGCTGCTGAACTTTGTGAGGGGAGGGGTCAGGGAACCTGGAACTTCTGGGGTGTGGGGCTTACAGAAGGGTAGGCAGGAATAAGGGGCTAGGAGAGAAGAGGGGAGAAGGAACTGAGGAGCTGACATTCTCGGGACCGCAAGTAAGGAAAGTGGTCAAGGGGACAGGGTGGCCTCCCCAGGAGATCCTGGATGAGTAGCTGAAAGGATCATAGTCAAGGGGCTCTCTTAGTGCCCAGCAGTCATACTGGATTGGAGTCTTTTCTAGCCAACTGGTAGCAGGGAAGTGGAGAGGAAGGCATCAAAAGTGACATAAATTCTGCCACTGTCTGTAAGACTTTCTGTAATACGGTTTGACCTGGTTCTGGAAAGGAGAAGCATAGACCCTGGCTGACATAAGTTTGGTTGGCAAATCCTGCCCGGGACCAGAACTGCCTTTGACCAGCTTAAGAAGTTGACCGCAGTGTCCTTGGGGGGGGAATTATCCTGTAAATTATTGAGGTAAATGATTATCAGTAGCATATTGAGGAAATGCTACCTGCTACTTGAGCACCAGGTAAAGGGGTATTTGAATACTGGCCAGGCTGTTACTAAGATGTTACACAATGGCAGCCAGTGGCCAGAGGCTGATGAACTATTTGAGGAGCCTTGTTTTGAGGTCATTCCAGTTTTCAGAAGTGCATGGTGCTCTAGTGACTAGGTGCTGTGCCTAAGTATCTCAGCAGGCCTTTGGGTGAATAGAAATCTGGAATGTGTTCTGAGGCTGGCCGGGCATCCTGATGTGGAGGGCTTTGGCCACGAGAGATCTAGAGCCAGGAGTTAGAGGTGCGCGCTTGCACCACTGTGAGTGAAATTGCCCTCTCGGCTTTGGCCACCTACAACTTCCGGTTACTGAAGTTAGCCTAGGAAGTTGAGGGAGCCTGTGTTCGCTTTTGGGAGTGAGAAGCACATCTCAGAGACGTGACCTGGCAGTTGGGCCTTCTGGGGTGTTACCAGCCTGGGCAGATGAAGAAGTGTGAGAAGTAGAGCAGCCAGAGGCCTTGGCGGCCGCTTTAGAATTCAGGGAGCCAGGTGGATCCTTCTTCAGAGGCTTTCTGAGCGCCAACCGCTCAGGTGAGAGGGTTGACACCTTACAAGGTGGGGTTTTACTGTGCTCGGTTACCGCCGAGGTGGCCCAGGGCCCATGTGGAGGGACTCTAATGAGGAAAAGCAGCTATGGTATCTGGAAGAGTGGGGTACTCGTAAATGTGGGATATGTGAGGGGCCCATTTGGGACCATGAGCCTGCCCTGGGCGGCCAGAGTGGTATCTTCCAAGCCCCTCGTATCTTCTTTTCCAGCGCTGATGGTGATGGTGAAGCAGAATAGAACGGGATTGGCATTCCACAGTCTTAATCGATGAGTTCTAAGTGCCTGCCATAGCGGAGTTATTCTAAGACAGATAGCTAAGGAAGGGAAGTCAACTGGTGAGTAGCTAAGTCTTCCTATACCCCATTAGTGTATTTTACACTGGAATTTCCAGAAGGTATAATAGAGTAGTGAGGAGGTAGATGCCGCTTCTGTTGTGTGCCCAGAGTCCCTGGCCTTGAACAGAACAAATAATCTCTTAGCCCTGTTACTTGGCAGCATAAAGGCACCAGGGACCTAAATGGCCTTTTCGTTTGTTTTGTGCGCCAAAGCCTGTAGAAAAAGGTTAAGCAGAGCTCTCTCTTCCCTTGGAGTTGTACCACTGCCAAATTAATATCTGATTGAGTTGATTTCTGGTACTTCCTGATAATTTGTGAGGAAGAGGAGTTCCTAACCAAGCTAGAGACAGGTTTCATGTTCTCTCTCTGTGAACAGAGGCATCCATTATGTCCAAGGGGAACAGTATGATAGAATCGTATGGCCTTGGCCCTGGAAATCAAGGTCTTACAAGAACACATTAGTGGATTGCTGCCTAAAGGGATAATTTCCGAATCCTCTATAGAACACCACTCTGGGTAGAGAGTTATTTCCTGTGATGTTCATCTTTCATTTCTCTTGTATAAAACTTTGGAATTATTGTGGAGGAATGGGGGGGGGCATTTTTCTTCAATAATAGTAATGGCTGATGACAAATTACTAACCACAAGTAAGTGTTCATCTTACCGTTTGTTCACATACTTCTAAACTTTAAGTGTTTAACATGGAATCTCAACTGCATTTTGGTCTCTGGGTCCTTTTAATGCTTTAAAAAGTGTTATTAAGGACCCCAAAGAGCTTTCTGTTTATGTGGGTTATGTGCATTGACATTTAGCATAAATAGAAATTGAAACCAAAATTTTACAAAAATATGTAACTAATTTATTTAAAAATAAGGATAAACCCATTTTGTGTTAACACAAATGACATTTTTATGAAAAACAGCTATTTTCCAAAAAAACATTTAGTAGGAAGAATGACAGTGTTTACATTTTCACAAATGTCCTTGAATGTATGAGGCTTAAACAAAAGACATCTCCTATGTTCAGTCTCTGAGTTTGTTGTTTTGGTTGAAGTAGATGAAGACATCCGGCCTCACACAGGTGATATAGTTGGAAAAGGGATTTTTTTTTTTTTTAGTAGCCTTTTCAGTTAACTGTGAGTTCATTTGTGATATAGCAGTAAAACTTGACAAGTGGTAAGCTCGTAAAGGTTAGCTGCAGTGTGAATCTGAGACCGAATCCGTGAACTTTTTGTATTTTAGTGTAGCAAAACCCATTGGTCTCTCTTGTACATTGAACAGACCTTTTACCCGTGATGATTTTATTCACTCACACGTTGCTCATTTGAAAAATACTGTTTCACCGAGTTATGTGGATCTTGCAAATGTTCACACATTTCATTGTATGTAATAAAAAAAATCATGTTTAAAAAGGATCACTGTCAGTCTCACTGGAAGAGCCTTCAAATATTGGAAAGCTGTAGAGCTCATGGGGGCAGGCACCACTTTCCTAAAGTCCCAGTTTTCACCTGAAAGTTTGAGTTTGACCGTTGGCAACACATACCATCAGGTATTTCCTGTTCAATGAAGTGTCTGCGCAGCACCCAGGTCTGCATAACCAGTTTGCCATTCTTTCAAGTGAAAGATGATGTTGTGTCGAGAAAGGGGCTAGTTGGGCTTGCAACTCAGTTGTGCAAGTGCTTTTCCTCGAGGCAGCTGTTGCACTGTGCTAAGCAAGCTGGTATACTTCCCATTTTAAACGTGGAATATGAAAAATAGAGAATTTAGAAATATGTTTGTATATATTTAATGCAGGTGTAATAAAGCTAATAATATATTTAAGTATAATCAATAGGTCTAGATTTAATAAAATAATTTTTATTGCTTTTTCAAAGGTATTCTTAAGTGAAAAAAAAATTCATAACTCTTGGTGCATGGAGGTGAAGAATGCAATCGACTACTGGCACTGTTTGGTGTCTCTGCCTTAGGATTTCATAGGAGGTGCCTGAGGAATCCACAGTTTTACCAGCGAGTGCTTTTGATCCTCGGTGCAAATCTCAACACAGTGAAAAAAGCAAAGTGTCTTAGTGTTATTCTGAAAATCATTTTGATCTTGTTTTGTACGGGTTTTGGAACCCCCAAGAGTCTTCAGATCATATTTTAAGTTCAGAACTGTTCGAAGACAATAACTGGAAAGAACTGAAATTACTTTTTCTAAGAGTTTGGGCAAATTGTTCAGGATCTCCTCACAAGTTAGGTTTTTTGCTTTTTGTTTTTGCAAGGGACTTGTGGCTGTTGGACTTATTTCAGCCTGTCAATGTCTGATTTGTAGGAATGGAATACCTTTCAGGGAGAGTAGCCAGGAAGGGCCCACTAGTCCCTGATGTCTCAAACCAGACAGCTGCCCACTTTTATATTACCGGCCTGACCCTTGAAGGTGTTTGACTTCATGCCCCTTGCTAGAGGACAGTTTTGTTTAAGATGAACCAGGCCAGATGTTAGGCACTTAGCATGTTGTATGGGGAGCCTCACACCTGGTGTGAGTAAGGAAGCCATGTGAAGGACGTGTGTGGTTAAACATAATGTAGAGCATACTTTTAAAATTTCTGTGGGTGGGAGGAAGGAGAGCACGGGTAGGGAAAAAAGAAAAAAGAAGGAAAGAGGTGGATACCACGGCACATCCAGCTTATTCTGAGCTAGGAAATTAGGTAAAAGAGGAGTCTTTAGAGAAAAGGATTTCTTTCTCATTCTGTGGCCAATATTTATTCTGAGCATTTTCCCCAACGCAAGAAATGGTCTGAATAAAACCTGAAACCTTTTAATAGGCCATCCGTCTGGATTATTTATTCCTCAACCGACATTTGGCTGTGTCCTGTGAGACTAGCATAATGCTATATGCTAGTCACTTGGTGAGCAAAATGGACCCGGTTCCTGCCTTCGTGGAGCTCCTGTCTACATGGATGTTAATCAACAGATGATAATTACAAATTGTGAGAAGCATGTTGGGAGCAAGGATCTAAATCAGAGGGTGCTGAGCTCATGTAATTAGGAACTATTTCACTTGGGAGCATTACCAGGGAAATGAAGAGTATCCGGTGATCCAGATAGGTGGGTGGTACAGACCCATTTTACAGACAGGTAGCTGGTGTTCAGGTAGATTAGGAAATGGTCTGAGGCCACGCTGGTAATGATAGGAATAGGATTTGAGCAGCGACCTGTGGGTCCACCCTGTGTTTAACTACCGTGTAATACTGCCGAGCCCCAGCCTGTGTTGGGGAGAGTTAGAAGTCAAGTAGAGTGTTTTGGGTTTTTTTTTTTTATAGTTTATAGAGAATGTTTTCATGTTAAGGATGAGACCTTGGTCAGGCATTTGTGAAGAACCACATTTATCCTCTGGATTGGTGCTTCACAAGGTTTGCTGCATGTTAGGGGCCCCGGGGGTAGGTAAGACTCCCTGGGGATCTTGCTAAAATGCAGTTTCTGACTAAGTCGGTCTGGGGTTGGGCCTGAGATTCTGCATTTCTGGTCAGCTCCCAGGTGAGGCTGACAGTGCTGGTCTGTGGATCCCTTTTTGAAATCGGGCTTCTGGAGCCAATTTTCCTTTTCCACATACCCTTACTACATGTGGATCCCAGTCACTTCAAGCTTTGGAGAGGGAGAACTGAGGCGAGTGCAGATTGCTCGTGGCTATTTGAAACCCGTTGTCGGTTAGGGTTGCTTGTTAATCGGCAGCAGAGAAGGGCTCTGGCTCATTTAAGGTAAGAAGGGATTACAGAATTGAACGCCAGGTGGAGGAGCCCGGTGGCCCTAGAGGGTCACGAGGGTGGAAGCTACTTGAACATCTATTCCGGGCACCGTCAGCGGGCCATGTGGAAGACCTCCACTCATTACTCCTCAGAGCGCTAGGAGAGAAAGTCTTGGGCGAGCTCAGGTCTGCTCCTTGCCTGTGACTACCGAAGAGCGATGGGGAGTCCCTGGGGACCGGGCTTTCGCACTGGAAGGATGCAGCACCCGGCTTTAGTGCCACTTAGGAGGGAGAGGCGGCAACGGTGCAGTCTGGAAAGGGAGCGGCAGCTGGGAGGTATGAAGTTACTGCTGTTGCCCGCAGGTTCCTGGAGCTGCTCCCAGTTAGCGGTGCAAACCCTGCGCGTTCAGCAGGCGGGCAGATTGAGGAAAGAGAAAAGATGTTGAGCCCTGGCTCGTGCATAGTCTTGTTTCATTTTTGTAACAACCCTAAGAGATAGAAATATAAGTGTACGTGTCATTTCTCTTTCACATTTGAGGAAATTGAGTCTGAGGCTTAGATAACTTGCTTAAAGTCCGACAGTAAGTGGAAAAGCTGCAAAGTGTGTATTTTGCAATATAACACAAGTTGGCAGAAACTACTGCTTCTTGGGGTAAGAAGTGGCTTTACGTGGGCCGAGCATTGTAAGGATTGGTGGAAGTCGGGGAGGACGCGTGTGGACGCAGGGAGCTGAGGTGCTTGGTGATTCGAGACCTCAGAGGTAGAATGCCCGCAGGAACAAATTGCTGTTGATGGTAGGTTTTTACGGGTTTTGATGTATGTAGAGGAAGAGTGGAATCTTTTTTCCTTTTAGAATATTTTCTGGTGATCAGGCCTTCAGGGTTAGACCGAAGCTCTTTCGTGCTCTCGGCCCCCTAGAGGCCACATGGTATTAAGGCTTGTCTACCGGGTGATTCCTTGACAGGGTTGATGTTGATTTAGGGACATGTCGAAATCGTAGTTGCGGTGGGAAGGGAAGTGGCGTGGCCAAGTGGACGGAGTCTTGTGTGCACTTAACGTGTGGCACCCCAGACTGTTGCACTCCGTGGCGTGCGGACAGGCAGGCTTTGTCTTGGTTGTGCAGGATTGAGCCTTGTTCTCTCGCCGGCCAGGCACTGAGGAGAGGTTCCTGCGACCCGTTGGCCGGGGCAGAAGCTATGCTTCAAATATAAAGTCTTTCATGACTAAATTTTATCTTATTTCCAGATGGGGCATTCTTTTCCATCCCTGCCCACTTCCCTTTGATTTTGAGCCTTAACATTTTATTCTGAGAAGTATTCTTTCCTATCATACACAAAACTGTAATTTGGTAGAGCTAAGAAAGGCTTGAAGCTCTTCTTGAGGCCACAAAGCTCACAATAGATACAGGCTAAATTTAAACTCTGGTTGGTCTACCATGTAACCTGTGCTCACTCTTCCTTCACCACCGCTCCCACCAGGGGTGGGTGTGTGTGTGTGTGTGTGCGCGCGCGTGTGTGTGGATGCGTATGCGTGCGTTGCGAGAGGGAATGGGAGTGGGAGTGTGTGTGGGTTTGTGTGAGGGACTTTTGGTGGGAGGCGAAGACTGTATATACCATTTATGGATTTATTTCCTTTGGAAGTTGAAGCAAAGAGGGAACTGTTGGAAAGGAAAGGAAAAATTAAGATCTTTCTATGAAATATAATCTCTCGAGTAAAAGAATGTAAATGAGATATGCAACTTTTATTCTTAAGTGAGCAAAAGTGAAATGGCTCAGGTTTTTACAGAGTGGAAAGGGCTTGGATCCGTGTGAAATAAGCACGTGCCATTCAGCATCCCAAAAGAATAAATAAATGTCTATTGTGTGTATTGTAGGTGGGGCCTGAAGAGATCAGTAGAGGGGGCCATGTTACTGAAAGCATTCCGTGTCCTTCTCTTGTTAGTTTCCAGAGCTAGCGGTTTCCTAGGCTGCAGCTTCCTGTGGCTGTGACAGTGTGCCACAAACGGGGTGGCTTAAACAACAGAAATTTATTCTATTGTGGAAGCCAGAAGTGTGCAATCAAGGTGGCAGCAGGGTCGTATTCCCTCTGAGAGCTCTAGGGAAGAATCGCTTGTGTCTTCTAGCTTCTGGCGATTGCCAACCGTCTTTGGCATTGCTTGGCTTGTGGACACATCTCTCTAATCTCTGCCCCCATCTCCACGCTACTTTCTAGCCCTTGCGTGCACGTGTCTGTCTGAATTTCCCTTTCCTTTCTATTATAAAGACACCAGTCATTGGACTCAGGGCCCACCGTGATCCAGTGTGACCTCATCTCAAGTAATTACATCTGCGAAGGCCATATTTCCAAATAAGGTCACGCCCTGAGTTTGCAAGTGGACGAGGATTTTTGGGAGACCGTATTCAGCCTAGTACACTTTCTCCTGCAAAGCTCTGGCTGTCCCAAGCTGACATTGATGAGTTCGTGCTGGAATGAATGTCGGCACTTGGTGCCGCAATTAGAAGATGGGGATTTAGCTGTTGAGTTTTGATTGGGTTGCAGTGGAAGGGAGATTCTGACAGTGTGGGCTTCTGAGGCAGAAGATGTGTTGAGTGCAGTGAAGACTTCAAGTGAATCTTTACATGATTGTTGGAACCCACGTTGGAAGACAGCGTTCCCTGTTCCAGAAACTGAACGGCATTTCCAGGAGGAGTGCTGAGGCCACATTCGCTTCCTACTAGAAATGCAGCTGCACAGCAGCCCACTTAGGCACTGATGTCCTCGTGGAACTCGGTGTTTCAACCCCCACTGGGGTCTTTACCGTACTTCACCTCCTGTCTGTGCACAGACCCCATCCTTCTTTCACTCTTAGGAACTTTGGTGGTCTCCCGCCTTCCTGTTTTTCTTAAGATCGAGTTCTAGCTTTCCGGGAAGACCACTACTGCACAGGGGTCTTGCCACTGTGAAGGTTATGTTTTCTGAAGAATCAGTCCTAAAAAAAAAAAAGTCCTTAGCACTTAAAGTGTTCCTGTGGCTTGCAAGACCCTGTTGATGCGTGACTCCTGCTTTTGCCCTGTCTTCTCCTTCTACGTGCTGAACTTCCACTTCTTCTTGAGGTTTGTCATCCTGAATATCTCTAGACACCAGCCGTTCCCTAGGCTGGGACCCTCTGCCCTCCTGCTCTTTGCGGCTAACTCAGTTTGTCCTTTGGATTTCCGTTTAGAGGGAGAGTCTCCTGGAGTCTTCCTGGTCATGCTGAGACTCGTTAGGAGGCCCCTTGTTCAGGCAGCTGTGTCTGCAGGTGTGAGCCTCTGTGATGGCCCTGGTCGTGCGACGCTGGACCTGTCCCCTTCCCCTCCTAGACCGGAAACCGCACGAATGCAGAAACCATGGCTATTCTGTTCATCCTAGGATCCCCTGGCGCTCAGCCCAGTGCCCGACAAATACCGGGGCAAGATAAATGTTTGTAGAGCGTATGCCTGAGCACATGCACGCTCTGAGCCTGCGTCTAGAGGTTCGGCGTCCAGGGTGGCTGCGTCAGCACGCGTCTTCTGGGCCCGCTTCTGGGTGGCGGGGCAGTCGTCTACGCAGAGGATACTCAACGTGGAATGAGCCAGAACGTAATAGGGAACTGGGAACGTGAGGCTCTTCTTATAAAACACTTCCCGGTAATTAAGGGACCTAGAAGTTGCTTTGGATTTCACGCGTACTAGTCTGGCGCCTCATCACCTGGGCTCGTGCTCACCTCTGTTGAGTCTTCTGCAGACCTCCCGACACAGTTGTCTGCTCCGTAGACATGGGAGGAAGATGAACCACGTGGCTACTTCAACCCATTGCAGTTAGCGGTGCTTATTTTGGGCTGAGCGTGGAAGCATAGACATACCTTCTTGCCCATTCTTGTTTTTATCCTTCCCACAAAGTGTGCCCTGGTCCCTCGCAGTGAAAAAACTATAACCCACATGGTCTGACAGATCCGGTTCTAGATAGGAAGTTAGGTTGGTCTCTGCTGAAATAGATTTAACTGACAAATTAGAGTCAGCTACCAGAAAGTAGGATTATTTATATTTAATGCTTTGTAGGAAGTCTTGCAGCCATAAAACTGTAGAAAGACCTGTAGTACTTTCTGTATTTCTATGTCGTTTGGGTAATTCTATTTTCTCAAAAACCAGAAAAGAGGTAATTTTCACTTGACCTTATGACAGAGTAATTACGGAGTTATTTTTAAATGACTAGATTTCCTGAGCCAGCAGTCTGAATCTCAGAGAATACGTTCGAGATGAAAAAACAAAAAAGGGCGTCCAGAGAGCAACGGTAGCGATGCGCCGTGAGCGGGCCCCGCGGGGACGGGGGACGGACGAGCCACAAGTGTGCAGTGTGGGTGTGTGAGGTGTGCTGGCGGGAGAGGACGGAGCGCTCCGACTCAAGGCCCTCTGTTGCCTTGAGAAACGGGGGGGCTCGGGAGCCTGTGCCGGAGGTGAGGGCGAGGTGGGCCGGAGGCCGTGGGTTGCCAGGTACTCCGGCAGCCTTCAAGGCTCAGGCGAAGTTGTTGACACGGGAACGTGGGTCACGATCTTCCCTGTCAACGCACAAAGGCCGAAGTTTGTATTGGGAGAGGTGACGGTCTCTTCCGGGTGGACAGCCACTTTGCCCTCTGACCGTCCCCGTCTGGCAAAACCCCAGTCCCGCGGACACCCGCCTGTTGGCCTTCACGCCGCGCCCGAGGGACGGGCCCCTCCCGTGTTCCCTCTGCTCGCTCCACACAGCCGCTTCAGATCGTCTTGTGCAACCCCAAGCCCTCCAGCCCCCCACCTGCCCTGCCCTCCCCTCCTCTGCGCATGACCTTGCTTCCTGCCGGCCGGGACCTGGCAGCTTCCCACCCTCTCCCCCGTCTTGCTGCCTCCCTCTGCTACAGCGGGTGGCTGGCCTCCCCCTCTCAGGCTGCCTTTCTGGGTCACCGTGGGCCTTTCCAGGATGTCTTTTCTCCCATATTTTGCCTATCCCTTTGAGTGGAATTCTTCCCATTTCTGTTTCTTTCCCGAACTTTTCCTGGAAGCGTCACTACAGACAGCCCCCAACTGTAAGGGACAGCTTGACGAGCGTTCACAGCCCTGACGTAAACACACCTGTGTAAACCAGAGACCGGCCTGGGCGGCCGTGTGGCCGGGACCCCCGGGCCCCTGTGCTCCTTTCCACGTGGAGCTCCTCTGCCCTCTCTGTTCCTGACGGCATAGATTAACTTTGCCTGTGTTGAACTCCGTGTGGATGGAGACATGCAGGATGTCCTCTTAATGTTGGCGGGTGCTCCACTTCTCCCCAGGTGACCTCACTCCAGCTCCTGCTTCGGTGTTCGTGGTTCACAAATTTGTATCTAATCAAGTGCTGCCGCCTTCTCTGAGTGCCAGTGTCTTTCATGCAGCTACTGTCCCCAACATCTACTTTTCGATATTTTACAAATGTCAAAAATCGGAGTCCTGTTCTTCATCTCCAAACCTAGGTTTTCTTAGAGTTTCCGGTCTTAATGAATGGCTCCACCTCCACCTGGTTGTTTACACAGAAAACGGAGCGGTCGTCCTGGGCATCTCTTCTTCCCTCACGCGTTTGTTCCGTCCACCAAGCCGCCTGATTTTTCTATGCTAAGTATGTCTTAAAAACATCCACTTCCTTTTATCTCCGCCGCTGCTTTGGTGCAGGTCACCATTCTTTGTAACCCAGCCTCCCAAGGTGACCTCTGACATGTTGGCCCCCCCGGGTTCTCCTGTTCTCCTGCTTCCTCTCACCTGTTGACTCTACTTTAGTCACAGTTGTCTATTTAAAAATGCAAGTGATGGGGGCGCCTGGGTGGCTCAGTCGGTTGAGCATCTGACTTGGGCTCGGGTCACGATCTCACGGTTCATGGGTTCGAGCCCCATGTCGCGCTCTGTGCTGACAGTTCGGAGCCTGGAGCCTGCTTGGGATTCCGTGTCTCCTCCTCTCTCTACCCCTCCCCTGCTCGCACTCTGTCCCACTCTGTCTCTCAAAAATAAATAAATGTAAAAAAAAAGTTTTTTTTAAACTGCAAGCGATGTTCCCACTTTAAAATATACAAAAACTAACTACCACTTCAGCGGCTTTCCGTTGCCCTTAGAGTAAAGATCGAGCCCCACGACTTCAGCGCCATCTCCCCTTTCTCACCATGCACAGTGTCCCCTCTGGGCCCCTTTTCTCTCCTAGATGCCTTGCTCCCTCCCATGGTCTGTTGCGGATGCTGCGCCTTCAGGTTGAGTGTCTCCTGTAGATCTGAGCTCCAACTCTTGCTTCTTCAGGGCAGTCTT
The DNA here is from genome assembly GCF_018350215.1 of Panthera leo. Classification (NCBI taxonomy): domain Eukaryota; kingdom Metazoa; phylum Chordata; class Mammalia; order Carnivora; family Felidae; genus Panthera; species Panthera leo. Next base: position 5,857,802 of record NC_056690.1, on the reverse strand, counting down.
CCCCGACCCTCCTGACCAGGTCGGCCCCACTGCCCTCGGAGTCATGGGCTCCCCGAGCGCCACCCAGGGCTGCTTCGTAGCACTTAGCATGGTTTGGGTTTTACGTTTCTGGTGGCCATCTTTGACGATGTCTGTTTCCCCATTAGATGGTCATTTCCTCACAGGGAGAGACTAGGTGTGTTTGTGTTGAGGGCACACACGCTCAGTAAACACCTGTTGCTTGGTGACCTGTGGAAGACAGAGACGGAGGAGTCTTAGATGTCCTCTAAATTCACTGGTTCTCTGCTGTTCTTGCTGGTTGGAGCTGGCACTTAAGAGGCAGGGAGGGGAAGACAGCAAACAAGGAAATGCATCCCTACGTACACAGACTAACTCAGGCTAACTCGGGCGGTTGTCCATGAGGGAAAGTGAGAAAACCCAGCAGAATGATGTGCCGCAGGGTAGGAGGCGAATCAGTCTAAACTGGTTAATGGAGCCGCCCTCTGAGAAGACCCCGCCGACGCTGTCACTGCTGAGAAGATGCCAGCTCGCGGGGGATCAGGGAGACGCGTGGGCAGGGGAGTGTTTGAGGTGCTGAGGGGGATCAGGCTTGGTGAGTCTGAAGACTGGAAAGGGGACGAGTGAGGTGGTGTGTGGTGTGCAAGAGGATGTGGTGGTGAGACTGGGTGTCCCCCGCGTGCCCCGGTGAAAGGAGCATGCGTTTTAAAGAGCAGTGGAGGGTTAAGGTCGAAGCAGGGGCGTGGCACGATCTTATTTACGTTCTTAAAAGGTTGGGTTGACGCCTTGCGGAGGCGCAGGAGCGAAGCCGAGAGGTGGCGGATTGAGCGGCTAGGGGCTTCATCTGAGCCTGGCCCGGGTGGTTGTCGTGGCTGCGGGGACAGGCTGGGCAGGTAGACAGAAGTCACGGAGGGAGGCAGGTTTGGCGAAGAGGAAGTCAGGCGGGCTCCCTGCGTGGATGCTTCTTGGACGGAAGAGTCAGGAGGGAGCAGGCTGAGGGCTTGGGCTTGGGGACGCTTTCTGCGGTGTAGTCCCGGGCTGGAGCTAAGACTTGGGACTCGGCATCAGGATGGTATCTTAGGCCATGTGCCTGGGTGAGATTACTTGCAGAGAGGCTATAGATCTGGAAAAGAAGGGGGGCCCCCGTCGGAGCCCCGAGGCACCCCAACATTTAGAAGTCCAGCAGAAGAGGTGTGTCCAGCAAAGGAGACACAGAGTGGCTCATGAGGGAGCAGGGCGGCTGGCAAGGAGGGGACCTTAGTGCAGGCCACGGACAGGAGGTGTGTCGTACGGTCCCGTCTGGTGGACGAGGACAGTGCCCGTGGGGTTTGGCGGTGTGAAGGTCCCAACGGCCTGGATAAGAGTGGTTTTCAGCGAGGGTAGAGACAGACGCCCGGCGGAGAGAATGCGACGCACGGAGCTCTCGCGGAGTTTTGCTGTGCCGGAGAGCCGGTGTTTGGGCGGATAGGTGGGGCGGGGCTGTGCGATCCACAGAAGTCTGTTTGAGGAAGGAGGGGCGGAGAACATGTTTGTATGGGACGGGCCAGCAGGTGGGACAGGACTGTTGATGACACGGAGAGTCATCGCAGGATTTGATTTTGAGGAGGCCTCGGAAGTGCTGACGGGGCACACGTGGCAGGACTGGCCCGTGAGGAGCAGGAAGGAGGAGGGAGGCGGCAGAGCGCACAGGTGTAGGTGCGGCCCGCGGGAGAGTGAGGACGCTGTCGTCACGTTGTTCCTGTTTTCTCAATACGTTACCTTGGCAGGTTACCAGCCCCGAGAGAGGGAGGTGGAGGGGATCCAGGAGATTCGAGGAGAGAGGAGGACACTGGGGACGTTGCCGTCGTGACTGCAAAGCGGCAACTGAAAATCCTGGAAAGCGTGTACTGAAGGCTCTCAGAAGAATCTGTGGAGGCCTGGCGCCCACCCGAGGTTTGTCGTCGTGAATTCAGGAAAGCCTGGCATCATTCGGCTGCTTTGGGTGCCCGTATGGAGAGGCGGAGAGTTGGATTTAAGTAAGGTTGGGGTGTTATTAAAATGGCGTGACGGGGAGAAGGTGGCGAGAGTTAACGGTGAGCGAGGAAGAGGCGTTCTCCTGATGGACGGAAGTGGAGTGAGCGGGTGACGGGAGAAGAGGAAAGGTTATTGCTGGTGAGTCTGCGGGCGAAAGACTGCTGGAGTCGGAGCCGGCGGGGGGCGAAGCACCAGGCGGCCAGAGGGTGGCTTGCTGTTGAACACACTTGGGAGACGGTGCGGTTACTGGTGATGACAGAGACGAGGTCCGGCCTCGGAACCGTGATGGAGGAGGAGGGTGGCCGGTGAGAGGGGTGGGGCTGCAGAGTCTGCGCCAGGAAAGGAAGTGGGAGAAAAAGGCAGACGGGGTCTCGTTAGCGGGACAGAAAACGATTAAAAGCGGACCGGAGGTCCCGTGGGAACAAAGGAAAGGTTCCGTCAGATTAGCAGAGTCAGAAAGCTGGAAGGGCAGGGTGTTGTGGTCACGTGATAGGGTTTCACTGAAGACACGTCAGCTGCCGTCACCGCATTTGTGTCCTCGGTCCCCATGCGTGTAGTGATGTGCCCGAGTTTGCCTGGCTCCGTGATGCCCGTGCAGGCAAAGTTTCTTTAGCTCTGTGATTCAGAGTGCTGGTTGCCGGTGCGTATCTTTCTCCTGAATCTCTTTCCACCTTCGCTACAGGGATCTCCTGGGCAGAGGCTTACCGCTTTTCTTTCTGTTACGGAAAATTTCAGATGAGCTCAAAAGTAGAGGAAGTAACAAAATGTACTTCTGTGTACCCTTCATCCAGGTTCAAAACCTATCGTCCTATGTTGCCATTCTTGCTTCATGTACTCCTTTGCGTCTTTGTTCGCATGAGAAGCCAGTTCCTCCACTGAGTCAGGTTCTGCGGGCGACTCCAGGTTCACGTGCGTATCGGCATCTTACTGACGACGTGAGCGCTTGCGCAGCCTGCATTTCAGAAAGGAAGAAAGTACGTCCTACACATGTGTGTCCTTGAGCCTCCAAAGCATGCTCTTTTACATCATGGCTGACTGATGGCATACAAAGTGTCTTTTTGTGATAGGCCGGTACACCTGCATCATCCTGATTATTTTCAAAGGAAATAGGTGCAAAATCACGTTAGGTGACTTACTCGCCTGGTGTTCTAAGACTAAGTGGAAACACACTTCTAAATCCCTTTCATGCCTTTGGTGGGACTTTGTTCACACAGCATCTGCCCTGCATCTTCTATCCCCAGTCTTTTGAAAGGCATTACTGTCCTGTCCCTACACCAAACCTTCTTCTCCCTCAGCAGCCCCCACCTGTCGTCTATCGTCGGTGCCCACAAGACATGGTCCCCGGTCTCCCTAGGTGTGGTCTTGTGTCCAGTGGCATGCCCTTCCGCAAGCCTGTTTCTTCACAGGTCTGGCTGGGAGGATTCAGTGGCTCTGCAGTGGTTTTCTCTTCCCTGTCAGTGGTGCCGGTCCTGGGACGGGTGCCTTTGTACTTCCTGTGTCACGGTCCATCTCCGTCAGAATCGCGCCGCGAAGCGTTTCGCGGCATCTGGCTTCACAGCCTGTGCGCGAAGTCTGATGTCGAGGCGTTTGGCTTCTTATTCCTGTAGGAGTGTAACTGGATTTTTCTCCCCTGCTGAATCAGGGTGATTGGTCTTGATCTTATGTCTGGATTATACTGAGTGTGATCCAGCTTTCTGGAACACCGGTCACAGTTTCCCGACCTCCCCCTCCGTGGTTGGCGTTCTTCTGATACCTCCGTCGTCCCAGCGCAGCGGGCCCCCGTGGGATGCCGTCTCTCCACGTGTTGTACTCCTCGGCATCTCTGTTCTCCAGCACCTGCCCTGTGAAGACAGGGTCCTTCTGCTCCGAGTTCCCGGTTTGCAACTGTAGAATCATTGAAACAAGAAATTCGTGAAAAGCTAGTGTACTTTTTTCCCAGGCAAACTCGTATTTTTTGGTTGGCCGTGTAAAAGAGCAATATATGTAAAAAGTACATGCAAAAGTGTGTTTAATCGGGTTTTCAAAACCCACATCCACGCCTCCTAGCACAGCATCCTGAGCACCTTCTAGGGTCGAGAGGCTCTTACGTGTACGTTCTGCATCAGACTCTGGCTCAAGTTTTGGAGGGAAATCGGTGTCCTTGCTCTGTTCGGACTCCTGACGTTTGCCCCCTGCAGGTGTGACCAGAGGGGGCCCCTTCCCCAACGAGCGCGTCTGCCTGCAAGGGAAATGAAGGCCAGGGCGGGGGCCCAGTGTGTCTTCCACAGCTTCCAGACTGTGGTGGAGTTTTAGCATTGCCTCTTGGTCTGGGATGGAGAGTGCTTGTCCTGAGCAGCCCTCAGAGGGGCCATCGCCCTGATCTCCTAGCTGTGAATCCCGCGCCTCCACCTCCGGGTGGCCCTTCCCGGGCCAGCACCCAGAGACTCCTTTTTAACCTCTGGCGTCTCAAGCATCGGGTGTCGGCTTGCCGATCCCTCATTTTTAGCGGTACTGAGAGGTCAGTGCTGATTTGGGTGTTGCTTGGTGTCACAATGTTTAGATGAGGCAGAGATTTCGGTGGATAGAGGGAGGGCCCTTTTTCACGGAAGGTGGGGGTTGGGGGCACATGGGCTAAATTTAAGCAGTTTTTCTCTCAGTTCTCAGCTGAACTCTAACTTCCTGTTTGAGCAGTTCTTGCCCACTGTAGGTTGAACCCCCAGACTGCTGGGGGCGCTCCTGAGGTCTCATGTGGAGAGACTGAACGTTGCCCTGGGCAGTGTCAGGTGACCTCAGGGCAAGGCTCCTTCCTCCTGGGGTCGGAAAGGTGGTCCCGCAGTCCTGTCGGCTGTCCCCTTCAGCGCTCTTACGGGACGGGACGTTGGATAGGAGACGTGTCTTAAGTGAGAGAATCTTGGGAGCATGTGATTTGGGATCTGTAGGATTTTTTTAGCTCGTATTTGCTATCTTGCTTTCTAGTCTCCTTTGTATGTACAGATGCAGTGGGGCAGGGGGTGGTTAGGAAAGTTTATGGCGGGGAGGCTTTTTGTGTTGTTTGTCCTTCTGTTCGTTGGTTCGTCACATGGAAGATTGGCTGGAGTTCTTCTTGCTCTATCTTTTTTTCTCTTTTTCCTAAAGAATGTAGCTAGCCCTGCCCCCGCCCCACGTGGTAAGACTTGCAGGTATGTCTAAGCATTTCTGCCTGGAGAGAGGGGTGGCTGATTCCTCCTCGAGGGAAACTCTGGTGGCGTTCAGGCAGGAATTTCATGTGCCTGAGCTTTGGTGTGGAGATTCCGCCTTCTGAGCAGTTAGTTCCGACGGGCGTCCCGACCCTCACTGCTTCTGTTCCCAAGTGAGGAGAGCCACACGGTGTCCAGGCCAGCCGGTGAGGGGCAGAGGGCAGGGTGTGGCAGTGTGCCTTTGTCTTCCTGCCCTGAAGCCACGGACGCCTCTCTCTCGGGGTACGTGCGGCACTACGCACATTTTCTCATGGTCAGGGTTGGTTGGGGAAGTCAGCTATTCGGGGGATCATATTTTAGTTGTTTCTGGTTCTGGGATTGGTTTGTTGCTGCAGCAGGAGCAGGAAAAGAATGTCTTCTCTGCATTCACTGATTTTTTGTCATAAAAATTTTCAAATACACGGGAATAGCATTGTACTTATCATTTATCCATCATCATGTATCCATGACCTAGATTCAACAGTTACAGTGATTTTGCCACGTATGCCTTATCCTTTTTTTTTTTTTTTTTTATAACATTTTTATTTTTGAGAGACAGAGCGTGAGTAGGGGAGGGGCAGAGAGAGAGGGAGACACAGAATCCGAAACCGGCTCCAGGCTCTGAGCTGTCAGCACAGAGCCCGAGGCGGGGCTCGAACTCACAGACCGCGAGATCATGACCTGAGCCGAAGCCGGACGCTTAACCGACTGAGCCACCCAGGCGCCCCTTTAATGTTTATTTTTAAGAGAGACAGAGTGTGAGCAGGGGAGGGGCAGAGAGAGAGGGAGACACAGAATCCGAAGCCGGCTCCAGGCTCGGAGCTGTCAGCACAGAGCGCGACACGGGGCTCGAACTCACGAACTGTGAGATCGTGACCTGAGTCGAAGGCGGACGCTTAACCGACTCAGCCACCCAGACGCCCCAATTATCTGTCCTTTTTTACTGTCTTTTTTTGTTTGTTTGTTTGCTGAAGCATTTGAAGACTCCTCTCCGACATCATGTCACTACATTCCTGCAAGCTCCACTGTACATCTTTGAAAACACTGCCATTTGCACGACTATAGGGGCAGTAAGACACCTAACACAGTTGGCCGTGTTCCTTGTATAATCTGATACCCCATCCCTCATCATGTCTCCTTCGTTGTCTCCTTTCAGCAGCTGGTTCATTTGAATCCGATTCCAGAGAAGGTCCTCCTGTTACATTGCATTGTTAGGCCTTGTGTCTGTTGAGGCCCCCACCGCTCCCCATTTCCAGGGCATGTACTTGTTGGAACAGTGGGCAGCCGTCCTGGGGACTGGCTCCTATTTTGGTATTTTTCTGCTTGCTCTCTGCCATTTCTTCTCGTACCTTTATATAAAAATGATGTGTAAAGGCTGGGTTACGTACCAGTTCAATCTTTCAGCAAGAATGTTTCGAAGTGATGCTGTGTGTTTCCTGTGTTTCCTGTCAGTCACATGCAGGGGTACACACACGTCTGGTTGCTCCTCTTTGAGTGGTGCTAAGATTGACGAGTGGGTTTAGGTGATGACAGCCCGGTCCTCGCAATGTCAAGTTTCTGGTCATGGTCAGGTATTTCATTAGGGTTATGCGTTTCCTAGCTGGGTTGTCACGTGACCTCAAAAGATAGTTCACAGAGGAAAGATAGGATGGACGCACAGTTCTTTCCTTTTAATTGCCAGTTTTTAGGGTGAAAAGTTGGTGCCCTAGTTACTTCCAGTTTTGCTCAGTGCCTTGAATCTCTGTCTCTCTGCCTCTGTCTGTCCCTGTGTGTGTCTCTCTGCTCCCCGCCACTCCCGTTCCCCACCCCTGAAATCAGTGTAAACTTGTGACCTTTTGTATATTTAATTTGTTTCAGTAGATTGCATTCATTATTCCTTTGTGGATGCTCAGTTGTCCCATTTTTGGCCAGTGGGAGTCTCTTCATAAATTGGCATTGCTGTTCCTTTGGCATGAGTCTCTTGCTTTCTGGCATAACAGGATGTCCCAGCCTTATTTTGTAAAATGCTGTGGCCTTGAAATCAGCTGTTCCTCCAGGGATCCCTGTGCCTTTTGGAGGAGAAGGGTGTTTGGCTGTTGATTGTCACTGCTTCTAGGTCTTTCTGGTGGATAAAGCTAGAAAAGACATGAATTCAAACTGATAAATTTTATGTTGTACAATTTTTTCCTTAACTTTGGTTTTATGTTTGTATCTGGTTTATCTTAACATTGAATCTTGGTTCCTCACAACAATCGCAAAATTACTTACTTGCATAATCCTAATTTATACACCAGTGTAAACGACACACCAGTGTTGTTGCAACTAACAAACTACTGAAAGAAGTTTGATTTCTTTGCGGCTTCGTTTGCTGACAGAGCGTGTCCCTCTGAGTACAGCACACTCAGAGGCCCTTTGTGGATGTTACCGACTTGAAAAGTCATTCTTTTTGTTTAAAATTTTAGGGATTGTTTTCCTTTTTGTGGACTTAGTTTGTTTTTGGAATATATATAAACATGTTTCCAAAGCTGAAACGACAGGATAAGGTATGTTTGGAAACGTTCGACTTCGTCTTTGTCTCCTTCGTCTCCACAAATAACTGCTTACCTTCGGTTTTGTGTTATCTTCCCTGTTAATTTGTGTACGTAATGTAAACAGACACACATCCGCATTTGCATCCTTGCTTGGCACGAAAGTCAGCATATTATATATACCCTTCTGTGTCTTGCTTTGTTCGTGAAACAGCATGACCGGGGTCCGCTCTGTCTCAGTGCATAGTGTTCTTCCTCGTTCCTCTTTTCGAACAGCCAAGCAGCATTTTATCGTGAGGATTAACTAGAGTTCACTGGACCGGTGGGCTGTGCAGAGGCCTTGGGCTGTCTGCAGTTTTGCTGTGTCGAGTACTGCCTCACTGAGTAACCTGGGACATCAGTCGCTTCCTGCTTTTACCAATATATCTGGGGATGGAAGTATGTGTGACAGAACAGAGGGTAGATGCATATCTAATTGGTCCAGCCGTTGGCTATATTTTTGCTGAAATTAGTTCAACTTCAAAATCCTAACCCTTCCACTTAAAAGCAGTCCAATTTATCTTGCCATTTTATCGTTAAAGACATCTCTTCATTTGCCCGTTGCCCCGTCTTTGTATGGAGCATATTATTGAAAGCGTTCAAGAAGATCTGTGGATTTCATTTAATGAATTAATTGAAGTGTCACTTACTGACTATAGATTACAGGGGGTGAAAAGATTGGTAAAACATGGTCCTACACCTCACAGGAGTTCAGAGTTCAGATAGAATATTTTGGGATCTATTTTCTTTGTTTCCCGATCATTCTGTTTGTTGTATATTTTGTCCCGTGTTGGTCATCAGAAGACTGGTAATAAGGCACTGGGAAATGTGCCTTTATCTGCTGTACCAGAATGAGGCAAGATACGCCTGTTGGGGGACGAGAGGGTGTTGTGAAATATTCCATAGATGCATATGCAGCACGTATGAATTGCACACCTCCCCTTCACCGGAATGTAGCAGTGAGCAGCACACACAGTTCCTCCCTCATGACATTTACATCTTAGTACAGGAGATCTATCAAAAACCAAGGAACAGTGAGAAAATTACAAGTTATATGTGCTTTGAAGGAATCAAACAAGAGGTAAAAAGAGAGTCTCAGCAAGGGGCCTTCTTTAGGTAAGGGAGGGGCAGCTGACGCAGCAAGGCCCACACAAGGTCGGGCAGAAAGCATTTCAGGCACTAGCTTGGGGTGTTGCGAACTGGAATAGAAAGCACAGCGAGGTGTGGGGGAGAGTTGGAGGTAAGGTCATGCAGGGCCTTGGGTATTCACTTAAAGGTTTGGATTTTAATTACATCAGGAAACCAGTGAGGACAATTGAACAAGGGAAGGGCATTCAATACCACTTTGTCATATATTTATTCTTCCTGTAGGCCAGAAGGCTACTCAAATCTGATGTTTTAGGTCTAAAGCAGCATTGTCCTTTCTGAAGTTCAAAGTGGAGATAGTTTTCCTTCTTGCTCCTTTATACAAGACAGCTGCTTCTCACATTCAGGTCTTCTGAGGATTTCTTTTCTTTTTCAATACTATTCCCTTGATGATGTTTAGATAATTACAATAAGTGGTTGTAAGTGGATTATATATACTTGGGCTATGAACAGGAGCATGATATCTACAAATTCTCTTCTTCAGACCTGCAAATCTAAGAGATACATCTCTCTGGAAGATAAGAGAGCTTCTTCCTCGAGATCAAAAAAGGTCTGTATTACTGTGTCACATTTATATGACATTAATTATGGAACCAATAGCATTTGCTGGAAAAGAGGCATTTTCAATATATTTGCTTATGTTTTCGTTACAGGAGACTGGAGTGATACCCATGTAGGGAATCCCCAGAAGGAAGGATTGGCACACGTGGAACCCAAGGAGCTTGCTTCCTGGGAAGGCTTCTGTCTGATGTGTAGGAGGCAGAACGTCATACTGACTCTTCAAGGGGAGGCTACAGGGGATCGAGATCAACACGCAGTATCTCACCCTCCACCACAGGGGACACTGTGCGGTCCTTTTTCTAGAAGTGGGAAGTACGAGATCGTTCTACAAGAGGAAGATTCCGGGGGCTTAAAAACGCAGAGGTTTGCACCTTGGGAGCCCCTTGGAATGTTGACAACTCAGGATCTGAAGGAAAGTTCTGTGTTCATGAGTTACAGAATTCATGTGGGAGTAAATGTCACTTTATGATCAGTAATAATACTGAGTGAGGAGCACTATGCAGGAAGAAACCTTCCATAGAAAGACGGGCAGGGAGAAGCTTAGGCCAACCATAGCCCTACCGAATAGAGCAAGCCTGAGATAAACTGCCAGGATGGCCAAATAAGAGACTCTATGAAATAGCAATCCTTCAACTATAGTAGTCGTAAGGAAATTTCCTCCTCTAAATCACGATACCAAATAGGAAAAATGATCTACAAGTGCCCCATGTGTAGGGAATTTTTCTCTGAGAGAGCAGATCTTTTTATGCATCAGAAAATCCACACTGCTGAGAAGCCCCATAAATGTGATAAGTGTGATAAGGGTTTCTTTCATATATCAGAACTTCATATTCATTGGAGAGACCACACAGGAGAGAAGGTCTATAAGTGCGATGATTGCGGTAAGGATTTTAGTACTACAACAAAACTTAACAGACATAAGAAAATCCACACAGTGGAGAAGCCCTATAAATGCTATGAGTGTGGCAAAGCCTTCAATTGGAGCTCACATCTTCAAATTCACATGAGAGTTCACACAGGTGAGAAGCCCTATGTCTGTAGTGAGTGTGGAAGGGGCTTTAGTAATAGTTCAAATCTTTGCATGCATCAGAGAGTCCACACGGGCGAGAAACCCTTTAAATGTGAAGAGTGTGGGAAGGCCTTCAGGCATACTTCTAGCCTCTGCATGCATCAGAGAGTTCACACAGGAGAGAAACCCTATAAATGTTATGAGTGCGGGAAGGCCTTCAGCCAGAGTTCGAGCCTCTGCATCCATCAGAGAGTTCACACTGGGGAGAAACCCTATAGATGTTGTGGGTGCGGGAAGGCCTTCAGCCAGAGCTCGAGCCTCTGCATCCACCAGAGAGTGCACACTGGGGAGAAACCTTTTAAATGTGATGAGTGTGGGAAAGCCTTTAGTCAGAGCACCAGCCTCTGCATTCACCAGAGAGTACACACAAAGGAGAGAAACCATCTCAAAATATCAGTTATATAGAGTGTTTTGCTAACAGTTAAAATTCTTAAAACCCATAAGTGCCACTAGGAAGGAAACCCTGTAAATACCTACATTGACCCAAGAAATTTTTACAGCAAGCCCCAGCAGGACATTCTTTTTGAAGAGGCATATGCGAGGTTGGTTTTTCTGGTTTTTGTTTGTTTGTTTTGTTTTTGGATTCATGCCAAGTATGTTCCACAACTTGACTTTGAATCTGGAATCCCTCTGAGTGTCTGCCCCAGACGGGCGGTGAGGTCCCAGTCGTGGGTGTGTGTTTCCTGGGATTTGGGCATGATGCCTCAGTACTTGGAAATACTACACAGGAAACCGTGATCATTGCCCAGCCTCCTGAGTCACCCTCTGTCTATGCTTTACTTAAAAGTTATCCCGGTGATTCCCCCTTCGGGAGCTCATGCCCTTCCTTCTCTTGATTCAAACATACTGGTTAATGAATGCATTTGAAGATGGACAGCTCCCACTAAGATAGTGTTCTGGTATTTCTGAGGTTCTCACTTGATTCAGCCCCTACATATCTTTCCATATATCCCATTATTTCTGAACCCACTTTACCTGTGTGTCCTCAAAACACCCATAAATATCCACCCCTTCCTAGATGGCATTAAATTTCATTTTAGATTTTAGGTGACTCACAATTTCCATTCACTGGCCTGTCAGAGAAATCATTGGCAGACATACATGCCCTTGAACTTTTCTTGAACTTTTCAAAAAAATTCTTGTGGATTCTGCTAATCACTGTGTCTCTATGTTAGACCTAATTTTCTAGTGGTTTCATCACATATTTTTAACTTGAATTTTTTTTTTTTTTTTTTTTGGAAATAGCTGAATGTAAATAGGAAGAAGCAAGCAAGCGAAGTTAGAACTTTTCTCCATCCAGAATTGCCCTCTCGGGCTCCTCTTGTAACACATGGAGCTCCTTACTAGCTAGGGGAGACCGTAGGAGAAGTGGATGGTGGGAGGAGTCACGAATAATGTTTAGTCTCTGTAATTTTGGGCAATAATGTGTAGGAGTCCTCAGTACCTTCACTGAGGATTATGTATCCATTCATTTTTAGGCATGAATGTCTATGTTACTCTCTCCTTTCCTTTCTTCGTTCATTCAACAAGTATTTATTGAACACCTCCTATGTGCCAGGCACTGTGCTAGGTGCTGGGAATACCACTGAGTAAGACAGACAAGGGCCCTACTCTCATGGAGTTTACTTCTGGTGGAGGAGACGATACGCAAGTAAGCAAATACATAATGTAGTTTGAGATAGTGATTAAGTGCTATGAAGAAAATAAACTAGGGTGATGATTTAGAGTGGGGTGGGTGGGGGTGGGGCATCATTAGACGGCAGTCAGGGAAGGCCTTTCTGAGGGTGGCATCGGAGTGAGCGGGCAAGGCTGGAGGCACTGGCCGGCCAGCCCCGCCACCGCGCCTGCGTCTGTGGAGTGGAAGGCGGCCGGGCGCTGGAGCGGAGCGAGCAGCGGGGAGGGGGGAGATGCTGAGTTGCTCAGTATTCTGACGTTTATAGGCCCTTTTTTCTTTTCTCCTTCTTGTTCTTGCTCTTTTTTTTTTTTTTTTTTTTTGTGGCTAGATTGATATTAAAAACTCATGTGGAAGGACTCAAGGAATGTTTAGAAGACCAAAAGTCCCCAATGACGAGAACAAAAAGCACCTAATTTTTAACTTTGTTTCTCTTCTCATTCCTGTTTCCATTGATTTCCCACATGTAGTCCTTATGCTCAGGAAGTCTTTGGGGGAAGTTAAGGGTCTTTGAAGCTCTGAAATGGGTGAGCAGGTTCACAGTGTCTGTCAACTGTCTTAAGAGGTTGGGAAATGAACTACCCAAAACAGTCGTCCAAATACTGAAACAAAGCTTGATTTTCTCTTCATATTTGAATTAGGTTTTTCTGTTTGACTGGAAGGGGTTTTTGTGTAACTAAAACCTCAAGGCATAAAGGAGATTTAAAAGGAGCACATAACTTAGTGGGTGGGCCATGAAACTAGAGATGGGGTTCGGGGGTAAATGTATCCCTGTTTGGATTTTCATCCAGATAGCTCTGTTCACAGCCTTTGGGAAGTCCCTCCTCCTGTGCGTCCTCCTTTCCCAGGAGAGGGCCAGCCGAGTCACCGGGGGAAGCCTCTTCCAGGCCTGACGCCCTCGACTACGATTTACTGTAGTGTCTTACCCTTGTCCATGTCGCGGTAGGCTGCGGTGTTAGAGAGCCGCCTAGACTTTTAGTTGGTAGAGAGACAGCTGAAATATCATCGGTAGGATTTTAGTTTTAGGAAAAATCAGTTTGATTTCTAGCTTTATTACTATTAGGTGTGTGAGCTTGGGCAAATCGCCTAATCGTGGAGTCTGGTTTTCTCACGAAATGAGGACATTAGGCTAAATGATTTCCGAGTTTCCAGCTAGTCCTAGAGTTCTATATTTCTACATAGTTGAATTATTTTATCATGCTGTTGCTGGGGGATATGACTAACACTTTTGAAGCTACTAATTTTATGTCGAGCTTTAAAGTCCATAATTGTTATCTTCGGAAAATATTATTTGACCTACAGTATGTCCAAATCAATTTAATAAAATCACTTTATAACAGGGTTCTGTGCTTGACACGTGGTTGTGTGAATTCAGTGGTCATGTGTTGTGTGTGTGTGTGGGTGTGTGTGTGTGTGTGTGTGAGGGGGAGGGGGAGAGAGAGAGCACGCAGTTGGGGATGGCTTGTGTATTACTGTGTATTATGCCTAGGGTGACCGTATGATTTACTGCCCAAACTGGGCACTTAAGAGTATAGGGGGTGCTGTTAATGAGGACCACAGGCCTGAACTGGGACTGTCCCAGCAAATCAGGTTGTGAGGACACCATGGCCCAAGCAAGTAACAAATGACTGCATTGCATCCGGAGTCATTCAGAGAGGAGGTGCAAGGTCTGTGGCCAACTGGAAAAAGCGTGCCTTTCTGAAGGGATGGCCCCTGCTTGCCTGTAGCTGTTTATTTCCATGCTAGAATATAGGCCAAAGGTTCCCACATGCTCTGCTCTTTTAAGAGAAAACCAGCAAGCTGTAGTTTTAGATAAAATTTAATGTTTTAAAATGTTTTAGATAAAACATGAGTTTTGAATGTCGGCAACAAATTCCTGGTCCCCGTGTGACCCGTGGTGGTCATGTGTATCACCTGCCTAATGCCCACAGGCTTTTGTTTAACCTTGTGAAGCCCTGCTCTGGTCCCTGAAGGCTGCGGCCGACTCCTGCTCTGGTGGGACGGAAGTCCCAGGGGAAGCCATGCTGGCCCGTGCTCCGTGCCACAGGCTTGGACGGTGCTTCTGGCATCTGCCGGCTTTGAGGGTTCAGTCTGCGTCCCACTCCGACTGTCGGAGGGGAAGCCGCCCAAACTGGCCTTTTGACGTGAGAGGGTTTGGGAAGAGAGGTCACACGTGGGCTCAGGTGTCGCTCGCGGAGTCACTTTTGGCTCCTACTAAGATTTCGGATGTGAGAAAGAAGTCATGGCCGACTTCACAGCCCACTGACTTGGGGACCCCTGAATAAGTGGCGAGTTGCTCCTTTAAGAACTGTATCGAGTCGGAGATCCCCAGACATCCAGATGGTCTGCTGTAGAAGACACGGGTGCCCGGCCACCTCGAGGAAGTTGTCGGATTCTTTTGGGTCGTGTGAGCTTGAGCATGATGCTTTCGGAGGGATCTCCCAACACTTGGTTCTGTTATCCTAAAGAATGTTGAATCGTGAAACAGTTTTTCTGTCCAACTCGCTGTTCTCAGGAATTTGAAAAACCAGGTGAATGGGAAGCAAATATCAGAAGCACTTGGAAGAAGTACTCAGTGGTGAGATCAAGCCCCGAGGGGAGAGATGAGGAAGAGGCGGGCACCACCACAGGCAGGAGCCGAACATAAATAGCGTCTCCGAGTTAAGATCGAGACCTCAAGAGATAGGAAAACTGAGCGTGGCAGAGCTCTTCCTCCGTGACCTTACGCAGCTCAACGTCTCCGAACCTCAGGTTTCTCACCTGTAAGATGGTTTTGAAAATACCGAACTCCCGAAATAGTTGGGAGGACTAAATAAGCGTGTATAAAGTGCCTAGCATTTCGTAATACGGCAAGAGAAAAGTAATCCCACTCGTCTGTTCGGGAAGATGAGTCATGTTCTTGGGGCTCCTCTGTTCTGCTGAGGCCCACTGGGATGGGTTTGGGCATCTAAATGTGGGGTAGGACCTGGAGAAGGTAGGCGGGACATGGTTTCTCCGTGTGAGAAGAGCCGGAACAACTGGCCTCTCCCAGGATAGCCCGGGACGAGAAAGTAAGAGTGGAACTGGAAAGGTAGTGGGAAAGGGACCCAGGTGAGCAGGGTGGTGGAGGGCTGCGCGCCTTCACGGGTGAACCCTTACGACCACAGACTCCTTCCTTGAAGTCTGGGGGTGCTTGGTCCACGTGGAACTCCTCGTGGAAACCGCGGAAGGACTGTGTGCTGGGTCCCGGCTGGAATGGGACGGACCGTCTGTACGATGGTAAAATACGTGTTTCAGCCAGAAGAGGGCAGCTGTGAGACCGTGAGCTCCAAGCTTCCACAGGCCCCATTTCCCCAAACCCCTAAGGGGCAGGGAGGCCTGTGGGTGTCTTTGTTACCACTCCTAGTGTAGGGAGTTAGAGCACTTTTCAGATCGTAAGTAAATGAAAACCTTCTTTAAATCATCCCATGTTAGGCACATGAGCACATCCAAAGATCCCAGGGCCTTGGGCTTTGTTTACACACGTCAGCGGGAGCTTGGCATAGATCTCAAAGGAAGGTGACTCTCCTACCAAAGCGCTTTTATTGTTCAGATTTAGGCGTGTGCAAATGAAACAAACATTTTTAGAGTAAAATAACGGCATATAAAAGTTGCTTTTCTTGGTTTTCAGGTGTATGTATGCATTTTTTAGACTCCCGACTCGTGGGTACCTTGCCAGCTATATTTACTAAGCAATATTTCTGAAAACGGGTTCACTCAGAGACTTCCCCTCCTCCTCTGTGCTGGCCCTGACCCGGGCCTTCCCTGCCTCATGAATTACAGTGGGAGTGTTGTGTCTGGAGAAGTCGAGAACCTTCTTAAATTGTATGCGGAATTTTGTGTATCTGCAGGTATGTGCGTTTTTCTAGGAAGAAGGGCTTTCATTAAATGTGACTCTGATAAAAAAAAAAAAAAGCCAATTGAGGGAAATTATCTGATTTAGCCACATGGTTGTTCACTATGCAGGGGGGTGCCTAAGAGTCCAGAACAGAGGCGGGTCACTGGAAGGAATAGAAAATGTTGGGTGTAATAAATGGAAGGAAAAAAATAACACTGTGCTGTGTCGCGGAGAGAAGGCCTTTGGCGTAAAACGAGATACATATGTGCATGTTTGTACCCTGGTCGTCTCGGATGAGCTGTGTTACGGTGTTACGGCGTAATGTAATGTGCTTAAGAGAAGCTCTGTGAGCGGTGCAGGAAGGCCTGCGGAGGTGAGAACAGCCAGGCGTTTCCGAGGGGCTGGCTGGGGAGTGGAAGGAACTGGCTCTGAGTGGACGCGCTGAAGCTACAACACAGTTTGCCTCTTGGTGGCAAAGAAGGCAGTTCTTGCTGTAACATTGGAGTGAGGTTCCCAGTGCTGGTGTGGCTCGTGTTCAGATTCTCAAATAAACCTATTACACCACTTGGCGTTGTGTCCTTCCGTGTTTAATTTCTGTGCCCCACTTCGCTTGCCTGGAGCACAAAGTTAAGGTGTTATCTCTTTATTAACATTTCAGTCCGTCACCTTGAGCCTTCATCCCGTCTCCAAAATGTGCTTCTCAGCCCTGGCGCTCCTTTATCCCTGTGTGCCCCCCTCCTCCCTTTCTGAGGTGAGCTGGAGACCCACAGGGTTGGAGTCCAGAGGGGAAGTCCCGCCTGCTTCCGGGGGAGACTGAGCAGGAGGCTGGGCCTGGATGGGGGGGCGCCGGAGGCTGTGTTTCTGTAGCTGTTGCCAACACACCGTGACTGCCGATGCCAGCGTTTGGAGAGAACTGCGTTCTCTGTGTGCTTCACACTGAGATCACTTGATCCAGGAAATACCAGGAAAAGAAATTTTAAAAAGCTCAGTGTAAAACAAGATGGTAGAGGGGTCAAGTGAAACATAACGTGAATCACAGAAGAGGTGCACGGGTTAAATTCCGCCATTTACAGACATTGTCAGGTTGAATTATAAGCTTCACCACAAATATGTGTATAGGTCGATGACGAGAGACCATTCGAAATAACCCAAAAGGTTGAAAATAAAGGAGTGGGGAAACCTCACCAAGTGCTCACGGAGAGTGAGCAAATAGTGGTAGCCTTGTCCATCAAAGTAGAATTAGCGAGGTGAACGGCATCGACTTAGGAACTTTGTCAAGAAGATCGCCGTGCGCTTTTATTTGGCCAACGTAGCTTTGAAAGATAGGCGGTTTGTGTTTTTAGAAACACAGTGAGATATTTGGTAATCCCTAACCACAGCACGTTCTTTTCACCCACATCTCCTTCATCTTCCAATCATCTAGACTAAGAAAGATCTGACCGCTCAACTCGCTTCATTAACAAACGACGTGTCAGTTGTCTCTGAACTGTGTGCCGACAGACCCGCTTGGAACATTCATGGTAATTGACCACGTTTTATGCTGGAGAGAAAATCTCACCAAATTCCAGGATGTGGAAAATCCCACAGGTCCCATTCTCTGACTATAACGCAATAAATATTGAGGTTGCCGAGAAAGGGCCAAAAATCCTTCCCCCCTTGGAAATAAAACACAACAGGACGTCCTCCTCCCTCTCCAAGTTAGCAGCTAAGAAGGCAATACAAACAAGTACACGTCCTTTGGAAACGGATAGCCATGATGGTGTCACATAACACACCTTGTTGGATGGGACCAAGATGAGTTAAGGGTTTGATGGCCTTAAATTCATTTGTTAGGTAAATATTAAAAATAAACCAACCTGTCAAACTAATAAGGATTCTCACCTGTTGCTGTTCCTCTCAACCTGTTCCTGTATTGAGTCATTTTGAAAAACAAAGATAACACCTTTTTTAGTTATCTAATTCTTTAAAATTTTTTTTTAAAATTTAATTTTAGAGAGCATGAGCAGGAAAGCAGCAGAGAGAGAGAGAGAGAGAGAGTGAGTGAGTCTCAAGCAGGCTCCCCACTCTGCAACCCTGGGATCCTGGCCTGAGGCGATATCAAGAGTCACGCTCAACCCACAAAGCCACCCAGGTGGTCCCGGTCGTCCAGTTTTTGAAAATTTACCCGGTTAATATACTATTAAGAGGTTATGGTTTCTTATTTAAGAAAGGATTTAGTAGTATTTAATCTTTGTTCCAGAAGAGCTTATATAGCACATAAATATCATGCCCTTCACCGCTTGCCCAGAGTACGGAACTAAGTCGACACCTGGCATGAATGTTTCAATCAGTCATTTGAGCTTTGAAAGGGTGATACAACTCACCCAAGGTGGCATGGGTTCTACAGGTGGAACTTACCAAGTGTTAACATTTTTACATTTTTTCAAGACTATTCAGATTTTCTCCGTCATTTTTGAGGATTTCTAGTTTCCCATAAAAATCATCCTGTTTTTGGACATCTCCTTTTAGAGATGTAGGTAACTCTTAAGGTCTTGGCTCTCACTGTCGTTTTGATGAATAACCTTTTCTGATAACTCCTGTATTTTCTTTCTTTCTTTCTTTCTTTCTTTCTTTCTTTCTTTCTTTCTTTCTTCCTTTTCTTTCTTTTCTTTCTTTTCTTTCTTTTCTTTCTTTCCCGTATCACACTTGCCCCAGTATGTTAGTTTTACTGTTATTCTCCCACCCTGCCCTCTAAGAAGTGGACATTGGATTTGGTGATCAATTCTGCTGGCTGTATTCTTATTTATTACTCTTCTAGTATCATCAATCACATCTTCCTTTCCTTAGTTTAAACATTTTAAAAAAATGTTTATTTTTGAAAGAGAGAGATGGGGCACAAGCAGGAGAAGGGCAGGGAGACACAGAATTCGAAGCAGGCTCCAGGCTCTGAGCTGTCAGCACAGAGCCCAATATGGGGCTTGAACTCATGAACCACGAGATCATGACCTGAGCCGAAGTTGGGTGCTTAGCTGACTGAGCCACCCAGGTGCCCCACGATTGATACCTTTAAACTTAATTTTCTGTATCACTCAAATCCTTTGTATTCTGTATTTACTTTTTTCAACTTGATCTAGCAGGTGTCTGAGGGAATTATTTTTCACTATCATTCTGGTTTGGTTAATTTCTCTGTGGTATTTCTAATTCTGTGCTGTTCCCTGTGTAACAAATGCCCATGATGTAGTTTTTAGTTGTACCCTTTATGGAGGTAAAATGCCAGTCTTTGTCTTGTTACGTTGGTGTTGCCTTGAGTTCTGCGTCAACGTAGTTCTTCACATATATACGTACGTGTATGGGCGTAGCCTGACTTTTTCTGGAAAAATGAGCAAATTCTGTACGTGTGCTGTGATGTGATTGATTTGCACTTAGCACACATCTTAGTGGCTGTTCGATATCAGCACATTCACATGTATACCTTCTAATGTTTTAATGGTTCCATCTGCTTTAATGGACATTTCCAACTGTCCTCTGTTCATGGAAACTTCTCCCATGTTTTCTCTTACCGCTTCTATGATTTTTTTCTTTGAAATGTGTAAATCTTTGATTTAAATTTTAAATCTTTGGTTTTTGTAAGGCAGGTGGTAAAGACTCAAGTGAACGTTTTCTCCAATGGCTGCTTATCCTATGACTATTTATTGAGTCTTGTCTGCACAGACTTGAAATGCCAACTGTATTATAAGCCAACTTCTCATATATGTATTTGGGTCTATTTGTATTCCATTCAGTATTTTTAATTACTGTATCTTTATTACAGCTTTAATATTTGCAAGGCCAGGGACGCCTGGGTGGCTCAGTTGGTTGAGTGTCCAACTCTTGATTTCGGCTCAGGTCATGATCCCAGGGTTGTGGGATCAGGCCCCGTGTCAGGCCCTGTGCTGACCATGGAGCTTGCTTGGGATTCTCTCTTTCTCTCTCTCTCTCTCTCTCTCTCTTTCTGTCTCTGTGTCTCTTCTCTTTCTCTCTCCCTCTGCTCCCCTTCCCCTGCTCACTTTCTAAAATAAATTAATCAAGTAAATAAAATTTAAAAAATATTTATAAGGCCATTTCCCAGTTCATCACTCTTGTCTAGATTTTGCCCATCTCTTCTGGAATGTTTGATCAGCGACCTGGAAACCTGTGTCATTTTGTGTTAGCCGTGGGCCTTGCAAACAACTTATAAGATCACCGTTTTCAGATTGGATGCTCATTTTTCTTTCAGTGAATACACAACGCGTGTTCTTTTTTTGTTCATTTGCAGTATATGCTAACTTGCTGGTGAGTGATGCTATTGCCAGTTGAAAAGAAAACACAAAAAATATGGTCGGATTTTTATTATTTGCCCTTTCCTTTATAATTTAAGTAAACAAGCTTGAAACTCCATAGTCCTCATTGGATGGGAAATCCCATGATTTTGGAGTGCGAGATGGAGTTCATACATTTCTTTTCTTCTTCTTTTTTTTTTTTATTGTGGTGCATGTATGGTTTCTTATGTTCACTGCTGGTGCCGCTGATTTGAGCTTTCCCAACTCTGCAGTTTGACTTTTATGGACTCCGCTGCCCTGTGTTTTATTTCTGAACCCCACAGGCTCACGCTGTGTGCGTGTATCTGTGTGCGCCAATCTGTTACAATAAATCTCTTTCTTTATATCCATATATATCCTATTGGTTCTGTTTCTCTGGAGAACCCTGACTAATGCAGCCTCTAATGTGTTTGGGGCTTGGGCGAGAGGACTAAGTACAGACCCACGTCTGTTGAAGTGGAAACCCACACCCACAGTGAATCAAACTGCTAGCTTGATTTATGAGCGTAAGAGTTATAAATCAAGCCAACAAAGCGTCCCCTAAAATAAATATGTTCTAGTCTCCTAGTGAAAGGCTGCCCAACTTCAGAGCGCTGTGACTTCTCCAAATTCTATGTTGGTGGTGACGGCCCTGGAGGGTGGACTGGCCGTTCTCCACCCCCACCCCACCCTACCATTGCCCCTTTATTGGTCCTCAGGCTGGAGTGTCTATACCAGCAGCCGGCTCTTTGGAGATAGTACTGGATGAAGGCAGGGCCTGGGCTGTTTGGGAAGGAGCCTCCAGGGCAGGGATGTTGGGAGCCTGAGGCAGGGCTCTGGGTTGGCTCACCCGGTGGCTCCCGCAGGGGTCTGAGTGGGGGCCCCTCTTGACCGGGTGCAGACTGACCACGTACCATCGAAGTTTTAGTTAGCAAAACTATTGGGCAAGACCAGCCCAACTGAAATTTCTGCCTCATGTGGGTAAACAAAAATAAATGTATCCAACAGCCATTTTGAGGAAGGAAGGAAATGGAAACCATAGCCCGGGAACTCGTCTTTGATCACGCGCCTTGGGCATTAGCGAGTCAGTATTTTCAGGTCTTTTTCTGGTTCCCCCCGTGTTTTGGCTTCACATTGGCCAAGTTGTTTGTCCTTCCCCATGGTGAGTGGCAGGCAGGAGGATGCGTGAATAGCTCTTTTCTGCGTAAGTGTTTCTGTCTCAGTGTAAGTGCTAATCAAGATCCTCAAGAGGTCCTTGGGCTGCGGGATGCCTGGGAGACATAGATTGTTGTCGACCTCACGTGCTCAATGCCGGAAATTCTTGAGAGGCCACTCAGGGACCACCGTGGTGACACGGCTTGTACTTCTCAGCAACATTTTAGCACCAGCCAGCGTCTCTTCTCTGCTCTTTTTCTCACGCTCTCAAAGAAAATGCACAGAATAGCTTACAAGTTCCCCAAAGTCCTCTGCTCCCTCTGATAATTGCTTCTGCATAGTGACACAATTTTGATATTCAGTTTTAATATGCAGACAATTCTAACACGGAGTAAAGCAGTGGCTTGAATAATCCCCACGAGTGTGGAATAACGAGATAGATATGTTGCTTTGGAATTAATTATATTTTATTTGCCTTCATGATTTAGTTTTGAAGAATATAATTAAATTAGCTCACATTCCTTGAGCAAAGAGGCAAGTTACATGGGTGTTTGGGAGAGGGCCAGTAATTTTGGGAAAACCCATCTGGGGTTCATTTTTTTTTTTTTTTCCTTTGTAAAGAACAGTAATCTAGAAGTTGCTGATTCACTCGTGGAGAGTTGACTATTAATCATATACGAAAGCGTTTATGTTCTCTGTGTAGACCATAAAATAGTCAGAGATGTTTTTCTTTTGTAAAACAAAACGAAAAGCCCAAGATGGATGGAAGAACAATTTACTTTGTTATTCAGTTTCTACTGGAAAGAGTGTTGCTGTCACCTTTATTAGAGTTGATACATTTAATAATGAAACTAAATCAAACAGACCCCTCCCCACCAGGTACACTTTATTAGTGAGGCAGAGTTAAATGCCAGAGTTATTTTACATCAGTAAACAAGAGACACTGAACATCAAAAACCTGACAGTTCTATGTCACGTGGCCAAAGAGGCTGAAAATTAATTCTTGGTTATTTTGGGGCCAGCAGTGGTGTGGCCTGAGAGGAGCGCATTTGCCCCCTCTAGTGGTCAACGGGGGTGGGCGGTGGGGGAGGGGCTCTCCCACAGCTTCCCTGCGATAATTCATCCCGGTCCCCAACCTCCTTACAACTTTCTAAACATCTTCCCCCTTACGAAGATTCGAAAACTGTTCGCTTGCTCTCCGACTTGCTTTTACAAGACATTTCTCCTGGCCTATAGAACGTTTTTCGGACTCACCACAAATGCTGTGAAAGCCACCACCGTGGGCGTCCCAAGTTTTCACCTGTTCTCTCTCTCCTTTATGCCTTTCGTACCTAATTTCAGTGTTGAATCTCATGCTCCAAATGCAGTTTACTTTGTCTCATGTTTTCAGATTCTTTGTTAGTTCTAAGTTCTATTAACTATATCGAGGCTTTAATCGATCACTCATTTGAAAGATAAAAAAGATATAATCAGTTAATCGATTACTCATTCAAAAGATAGAATTAATTTTTTTTGTAAGGGGTAGTATTATACCAAAAAAGCCTGACGTGGGGCGCCTGGGTGGCTCAGTCGGTTAAGCGTCTGACTCTTGATTTCGGCTCAGTTCTTGATCTCATGGTTTTGAGCACCCCGTTTCTTGTTCCTGTTGGGGTCATCAAAGACCATTATCTGACCAAAGAGGGTTCTGCTAAGTACAAGAATGCTAGAAAGGCTGGGGCGCCTGGGTGGCTCAGTCGGTTAAGCGTCTGACTTCAGATCAGGTCATGATCTCGCGGTTCACGAGTTCCAGCCCCGCATGGGGCTCTGTGCTGACAGTTCAGAGCCTGGAGCCTGCTTCGGATTCTGTGTCTCCCTCTCCCTCTGCTCCTCCCCTGCCCGTGCTCTGTCTCTCTTTCTCTCAAAAATAAATAAACATTAAAAAAAAGAATGCTGGAAAGGAATGGCGGTTAGCAGCACGGGAGTGCAGATCGTAGCCTACGGACCAGACATACTTACGAGCTTATGAGTGGCTGAAAAGTTCCTTCTGCTGCCTCCTTTTCTCCGCCTTGAGGCAACTGTAGGTGGAACTTATAAACTACCCTTATATTTTAGAATCTGGGATCTCTATCTTAACGTACTTATTGAAGTGGTCATAGCAATTCAGAAGGAACAAGATACTCTACCTCTGTTTTATGCACAGGGTGCCGAAAAGAGCGTTCGGTGAAATGCAGAGGTGAGGGGGCAAGGCTAACCCAAAACCCAGGTGTCCTCAAGTTACTAGATGATCCAGCAGTCCCACTTCCGAGTCCGAAAGAATCGAAAGCCGGGACTCTAACAGATATCGGATACCCTGTTCGTAGCGTTAGCCAAAAGGTAGCCAAAAGGGGGAGGCAACCCAAGATAAGCAAAAATGTGATCTGTCCACGTGGTGGAATATTACTCGGCCTTAAAAAAGGAGGGGACTTCTGGCACATGACAGCGTGAGCGACCCTTGAGGAGAGTATGCTGAGTGAAGTAAGCTGGTCACAAGAGGGCAAATACCGTATCATTTCACTTCCATTAGGGACCTAGAGTAGTCACACTCATAGATTAAAAAAAAGTAGGGGGGTGATTGCCAGGGTCTGAGGGGACAGAATGGGGAGTTAGTGTTTATAGGGACAGAGTTTCAGTTTGGGAAGAGAAAAAGTTCTGGAGATGGACGGTGGTGATGGCTGTACCTGTGGATGTACGTAATGCCACTGAACTGTGTGCTTTAAAACGGTTAAGATGGCAAATTTTATATTATATATATTTAACCCCAATGAAAAAACAGTGACAAGAAAGAAAGGGGGCATCTTGGAAAAATATTTAGGAAAAAAAAAAAAAAGCGTCACAGTAGGCACCTCGCCTGGCTTTCATCCCAGCCCCCTATATACTAGCTGTGTGATTTTGAGCAAGTTGCTCGACCACTCTGTGCCTCGGATTCCTCATCTGTAAAATGGGAATGATACTGTACTTACTGATTATGGTTATTGTAAAGCTGAAAGGAGATGATGCAGGGTGGTGCTTCGTAGAGGACCTTGCACAGAGAGAGCATAGAATGAATTCTGGCCATCATTACGGAGAGGGTAGCCTGCCAAGGACTTGCTTCTAGTAAGTAGCAAGCACTTCCTGCGAGAAGCACGCCAGCCTGTCTCCAGGGCCAGCCTCCCCCACCGTTGAGCACACAGGCCACACGTCGTGTTATTTGCTTAACCCGATCGAATCCTGAGTGCTGCATCCTTGGGAGGAAATCACTGCCTATCAAGACGGCCAGAAAATTCAGCTAAGACATTTAAAGGTGTCAGCACATTGTCAATATTTGACTTCCTGCCGGTGCAGTGGAAAGATGGGTATATGTGATTTGCAAATAAAATTTTTTAAAGTAACATGGAAAGAAGACCAGCACCAGATGTCCTGAATCCGAAACCACTGCCTCACGAGTTAGAGAGTTGCATCCTTCCTCGTGATGACCAGCCAAGCCACCAGTCATGTCACGTAGGGGAACTTGCATTTTCACCGAGCGTCTGCCTAAGTGAAAGCCAGCTTGTTAGGGGCTGAAAATAGAATAGAATGAGACACACCGCTCGCTCTGTAGATTCTACCTGGCGGGAGAAAGACTTCCAAACATACAGTTATAGCTCAGTGTGGTAAGAACACCCACAACGTGTGAGCAGGGTAGCGCCGCCCAGGGCCGCGAGGCCAGGCCGGGCTGCTTAGAGGAGGGCTTTAGGGGATGCCGAGGAGTCCGCCAGGGCACAGCCTCACAGGTACAGCGAGAAGGCACCCCCCAGCAGAGGATGCGATGTATGCCAGTGGTTCTGGAAATTCAGCCTGGCTTCAGAAGCACCCGGAAGGGTCGTGAGCACACAGATCACAGATCCCAACCCCGCATTTCTGATGCAGTGAGCGCGGGGTGGGGCCCGAGAATCTTTGTCTCTGGCAAGTTCCCAGGGGATGCTGACGCTGATGCTGTTGCCCTGGGGACCGCGCTTTGAGAACTGCTGATTTGCATGAAGGCCTCAAGTCGCAGCGTGTGTTTGGGGAACCGTAGGTAACTCAGCATTTCTGGAATTTGAAGTGTCCGAATGATACAGTTAGAGAGTTAGGGAGGGGACTAAGCGCACAGAGCTGAGGGCAAGGGAAACAGCACGCTCTTGTGTATTTCAACAGCAGCAGGCCCTGTAACACGGCCTGCAATCCTGACGACAACTCAGGAACTAGGTGCTACGGTGCCCATTTGACAGATGAGGCAAGTCTGGAGCGCAGGCTAACTGATTGGAGAGAGAGATGCAGGAGGCAGGGGACCCCAGACTTTGTGCCTGATACGATACGGGGGAGCAACATCTTTTTAAAGCTGGAGACAGATCCCAGGTGATGCCAATGATCAACACAGGAAGCTCGGGAGAGGCAGGATGGAAATGTTCCGTCTGGATCACGGGAACAGATAAATTCCCTGTTTTCCCCAGTTAAGACTCATTTCTTGGGGCACCTGGGTGGCTCAGTCGGATAAGCGTCCGACTTCGGCTCAGGTCATGATCTCGCGGGTCTGTGGGTTCGAGCCCCGCGTCGGGCTCTGTGCTGACTGCTCGGAGCCTGGAGTCTGCTTCTGATTCTGTGTCTCCCTCTCTCTCTCTCTGCCCCTCCCTGATAATACTCTGTCTCTCTCTCAAAATTAAATGAACATTAAAAAAAAATTAAAAAGACTCATTTCTCCTCCTCTCCACTGAAATTGGCCATGACGTAATGCCGGCTGTGGTCACCAGGGGGCACTTTTTTACTTCGAATAATTTAAATTTGTCAGGCTCTGCAGAGGTCAAAATACAATGTTCTTCCAGAAAATACATCTTTTAAGATTTGCCCTCATTGTTTTCCATTCTATTGAGTTTAATGGTGACATCTGTTCAATTGTTCAATGAGTATCTACCGAATACCCAGCGTGTCTAATCCACTGTGGGTGGCAAAGAAACGAAATGTTTTCCTGGCCTGTGACTCCCATGACCTAGTTGGTAGGGAAGATAAGGTGACCACAGCACATCTTGCTTGAAGTCAGAGGAACGGTGTAGACACCCAAGAGGGTGTGAACTAGCAGTGGGACCTTCCAGAACGACGACAACGTCCAGAGCAAAGGTGAAGAGGCCAGAAGGTACTGGAACATAGGATTTGTTTAGGGAGGCTGGAGGGATGCAGTGGCCGGGAAGCAGGAAGCTTGGAACACAGTCATGGGGGAGTTACTGGTGGAGGAAAACTGGAGATGGGGAGAGGGGTCTGGTCCAGCTGGAGGTGACTGGGTCTGTACTGAGGTGACATTGCAATAACAACTAAGAATTGCTTCTGAATCCCATGGAGTAAACAAGACCACCTGGGAGAGTCGGGAAAGAAGGCATATTCTGGAATGCTCTCAGAACACCTTGTTTTGAATAACGGTTTTTAAAGTCGTTCTGTTAGTGCTCCTTTACTCAGATATTTTCCTGTAGGGTCAGTGGTGAGATGTTTTGCGTGTTAAAGAATAAATTATCCGGAGGGCCTGGCTGGCTCTGTCGGTGGAGCACGCGACTTGATCAGGGTCGTGAGTTCGAGCCCCGCGTTCGGCATTGAGGCTACTTAAAAAAATAATAAGGAAAAAAAAAAAGGAATAAATTGTTCTGATGCTTGTCAAAATGGCAAGACTTTACTCAGGACTGTCTCGATAGGTGTCTGGACTACCCGGGGAGGCGGGTGTAGGGGGAAGCGGTGACCAATCAGGCGACTAGGAATACAGCCAAGACAGCCGGGGATTTACCGTCCACAGTGAGGAGGGTCGGGGGACAGAAAACTCCTGAGGCAACATCGAGGGGAAGGATTGTTGCTAAACCGACTTCACAGGGCTTGCTGAAGGCAGGACAAGGTGATTGGGAGTCGGGGATGGCGGGGTCCCCCATAAGCTGACTAACAGATTGTTGTTGGAGCTGGCCTGGTGGAGAAGAGGGCTCCCGGGGGCCCCACGCAGGTTTGGGAGAGGAGATCTTTTATAAATTCGAATTTCAGTGCGTAAAGTGGGCCGTATTTAGACTAGTTAAATGGGAGCAGGATTGTGGTGAAACGGATAAATGAAGCCTTAGGTATTTTTATACAAATAATGAAGCTTGGTTGAAATTATAAGCCAGTGGGAAAAGTTTGTTTGATTGACAATAGGTAAAGCGGCAGATAAATGACTTAAGGGTCCTTTTGTTCTTACCTTTGCTGAAAGAGATGGTATTAGTGGGTCAAGATAGATTTTTAAAAATAAAATGAAAATATGAAGTGCTTTTGGTCCATTGAAATAAGGTGATGTCTTTGGTCACGACCAGGTTCCCAGTTAATAGGCTGATTGCACACACACACACACACACACACACACACACACACACACACACATATTTACATAAACATTGAGCCTTCAACTTGTATTAAAAAAAAATTTTTTTTAATGTTTATTTATTTTCGAGAGAGAGAGTGTGAGCAGAGGAGGAGCAGAGAGAGAAAGGGAGACACAGAACCCGAAACAGGCTCCAGGCTCTGAGCTGTCAGTGCAGAGCCCGATGCGGGGCTCGAGCCCACAATCTGAGATCATGACCTGAGCTGAAGTCAGACGCTTAACCGACTGAGCCACTCAGGCGCCCCCAGCTTGTATTTTCATAAATTGATGTTTATACCTTCATAATTTATATTTTAGTTTTTATAACGTTGATGTTTTTATTAATTTATATCTTTCTTCTTTTCTCATTCCTCCTTAAACTCCCCTTTCATTGCCAAGAGGCAATTAAGTGCATGGGCTCTGGATTCGACTCCAGAATCCTCTCCTCATAATGCAGAGGCTTCAGTTTGTCTCATTGTAGAAACAGGCTCATCAGATGCCCAGCACCCGCTCAGTCAACCATCCCTGTTTCTGGCTGACCCTGCCTTTGGTGTGAGACAATTCCAGCCTCCGCTTTGTGAATTGAAAGGGAACTCATCTTTCCAACTTGTCCACGAAGTTCTGGTGTGTCCCTAAACTTCTTGTATTATGTGGTTAAGGATGAGGGGCGCCTGGGTGGCTCAGTTGGCTAAGCGACAAACTCTCGATTTCGGCTCAGGTCATGACCTTGTGGTTTGTGAGTCCTAGCTCTGCGTCGGGCTCTGGGCTGACGAAAAAGCCTGGAGCCTGCTTGGGATTCTTTACTCTCCCTCTCTCTGCCCATCCCACGTGCTGTGCGCGCTCTCTCTCTCAAAACAAGTAAAATAAACTTTAAAAAGGCATTAAAACAGAAGAATGGCTTGGCAGTACTTACTTGATCAAGAAAATTCACAAGACCCTGTCCATGGTTCTCTACTATGGGATTGTCCAACCTTTAACATCCATTTCTCCCTTATGTACAAACCCACGGATGTTAAAAACAGGACGAGGAAACAAGTTGCGTGTTCAACACCACACTTCCAGAGGTGGAATTAACTCAGAAAGTGGCTGGACGACTCGGCCCCGGAGCCCACGGTCACAAGTGATCAGCTATGGTTCTCGTCTCTGCACTGCGACTCAGCGGCCCCTTGATTTGGCACTGGGCGCTCTGCAGTAGGACACAGCGCCCTTAACCTCTGTTTGCAAAACATCGTCACCCACAGGGCAGTTTCCCCCGGGTTGAAAAGGGAAGATGAACTCCAAGAATCAGATTTTGTTTGCTGCCGGTGGGGCAGGGAAGTTTAGGGTCATTTTACCTGGGAGGGTTCTTTTGATTCAGCCAATGGTTTTGGCTGAGAGTTGCAGGCATGGTCCTTCAAGAAGTAATAGAGGGGCGCCCGGGTGGCTCGGTCGGTTAAGCGTCCGACTTCGGCTCAGGTCATGATCTCATGGTTTGTGGGTTCAAGGCCCGCGTCAGGTTCTGTGCTCACAGCTCGGAGCCTGGAGCCTGCTTCGGATTCTGTGTCTCCCTCTCTCTCTGCCCTTCCCCTGCTTGTGCTCTGTCTCTCAAAAATGAACAAACTTAAAAAAAAAAAAAGTAATAGAGACTTCTTTTTTAGGACTCGTTTTTCCCTACTAGCTGTATCCGACATAATTTATATCATGATCGTAGATAACTACACATGACGTATTGATACCTTTTTACTGATATAGTTCTTTATCAACACGTTTAGCCTTAATCAATTCAGGTGCAAGAGTTGGTGGTTGAAGTCTTGAGGGGGCAACGTACCCGGATGTGACCAAATGTGGGGTTTGCAAGGCAGAAGCAAGCAGCGGATTCAGCCTGGCTCCCCGCCCGTGACTCTCTGGTGGTCAGTGAAAAGGCGAAATGCGTAGGAACGGGCTGCTGTCGAACGGGAGGCGTGTTCCTCTCAGAGACCCACGCAGCAGGGGCGTGACGTCCACGCTCACGGCAGAGTGTCACGCGTACACCGTGGGGGCCCCTCCTGGTGGCCACGCTCACTGTCCATGATGCTGCGGCCGTCCGCTCTCCTTGCTTCCATATCCGGTCTCCGTTTGTAACTCTGACTTTTGACCGCGCTCCTGTCTGCGTCTTTGATCTCTCCTTACATTGCCCTTTTGTGAAAGAGCTTCTGCACAGGCAGCCGTCTTCTTAAGACTTTTTGTCGTTGGATGAAGTCAGCAAATGTTTAAAGACGTAGGCAATTATTTGTTTTTACGGTTTTGTTTTAATTCCAGGGAGTTAATAACCTAAAATAGTAGTTTCTGGTCACCCTGGGCTCATCACGACAAGTGCCCTCCTTAATCCCCGGCACCTAGTTCTCCCATCCCCACCCACCTCTCCTCTGGGGACCCTCCGTGTGTTCTCTGTAGTTAGGAGTCTGTTTCTTGGTTCCTCTTTCTCTGTTTTTCCTTTGTTTCGTTTCTTAAATTCCGCACAGGAGTGAAATCATATTGTACGTGTCTTTTGCAGACTGCCTTATTCCTTATCCACTTAGCATAATACTCTCTAGCTCCACCCGTGTCCTTGGAAATGGCAGGATGTCATTCCTTTTTATGGCTAAATAATATTCCACCGTGTATAACCTGTTCTTTACCCATCCGTCTATCAGCGGACACTTTGGCTGCTTCCATAATTTGGCTGTCGTTGTTAATGCTGCTATAAACATCAGGGTGCGTGAGTGAGTGTTGTTGAATTTTTTTGGGGTAAATACCCAGTAGTGCGATTACTGGATCATAGGGTGGTTGACATCGACAAGTCTTGAACAGACTTCAATGTATAGTATTAAAAGTCAAAATAGATGACACATACAGTAAATTTCATGCTGTAGAAACTCTACCCTTGATTTAAATTTTTTTTTAACGTTTATTTATTATGGAGAGGCAGACACAGAGTGTGAGCAGGGGAGGGGTAGAGAGAGGGGGAGACACAGAATCCGAGGCAGGCTCCAGGCTCTGAGCCGTCAGCACGGAGCCCGATGTGGGTCTGGAACTCCCGAACTGTGAGATCGTGACCCGAGCCGAAGTCGGTCGCTTAACCGACTGAGCCACCCAGGTGCCCCTTTAACCTTGATTTAAAAGAAGTGGAGATAAGAAAGTGCTCAGAAGCTCACACGGTTTCAACAACAGTCATCAACTGCCCATCACGGTCAACGCTACGGAATTCATGGCCAGCATCACCGGCTGCTTGCCTTTGTGGGCGCATGAAAACCGCGTCCAGCTAAAAGGCGGGGAAGCTCTCCCGGGCGGCCGTTCAAAGGACTGATACGTGTCACCTCTGGGCTAGAAGCGGCATGTCTCCTACCTGTGCCGTTTATTCTCCGGGCCGTGGGTACAGGGACCCGGCTGCCCGAAAACACACGCACCGTCCCTGCCTCAACGCCCTTGGCGTGACTGCATAAAAAGGCCCTTGTAGGTCAGGACTTCATTCACCTCCGAGTTTGTAGCCAGCCTCCCAGTGATCCGGATGGCAGCCCAGATGCCTCGTTCCGAGCTCGGCCCAGGCTCCCCTCTGACCAGTGGTCTTGCCATCCCACAGATCCCACAGGCCTGATGGCCAGCCCACCGGCTTTATTCCCCAGCGTGTGCTTTTGCATAGTGAAACCAAAAGATCGCAACAAGACCAAAGATCGCAACAAGACAGAGATAGGGGTCCATCTGGTGTTACCTGAGGCTGGGGTCCTCCGCCTGGCACCGTTCACATTTGGGGGTGCACAGTGCTTTGTTCTGGGCTGCCCTGGGCACTGGAGGGCGGTCAGCAGCGTCCCTGGGCTCAACCCCTCGATGCCAGGATCGGCCACCACACAACGTTGTGACGACCCAAAGCATCTCTAGGTATTGCCCGGTGTGCCCTGAGGCAAAAGGGCCCTTGAGAAGCGCGGCTCTAAGCCACGATGAGGACTCACTCCTGAAGTAGGAGAGTGACGGGTGGCACTGCGTGCATGGCTCTTGGAAGAGCTTCTGCCGTGGCCCTTTAAACAAGTCCTGATTCCCCTGCGTCTTTGCTGCCCGCTCTCATCAGGGGACAAGCGAGGCTGGTCAGATACGTCACTGGGTTGCTGTGGGCGACACCAGCCCTGCCCCAGGAACAAAGGACCCAGACTTCCTGAAGCACAGGAACAGAAAAGGGAACCGCTCTCCCGTGTTCCCTGACTCATACTTTTAATTTTATTTTTTTATCTTTAGTTTTGAGAGAGAGACAGAGTGTGAGCAGGGGAGGAGCAGAGAGAGAGGGAGACACAGAATCCGAAGCAGGCTCCAGGCTCCGAGCTGTCAGCACAGAGCCTGACGCGGGTCTTCCACTCATGAACCGTGAGATCGTGACCTGAGCCAAAGTCGGATGCTCAACCGACTGAGCCACCCAGGCGCCCCATACTGACTCGTAGTTTTATCGTATACACCCCAGCCCCCAGCGAAACTTAAATGTGAGGAGAAGAGCAGAACTAGTCCCACCAGCATTTGAAGCCAGGCGCTGCCGTGGGTTCTGTGGAAAGGACAAGATGAGCAAAAGGGACAGAAGTCCCTGCTCTCCGCGGAGCTCGTCACCTGGCAAGGATGGGCGTGGTGCCGCGTGGAATGTTCTGGAATTGTGCCCTGTGGTTCTCAAAGTGCTGCTCAGCCCCCCCCACGCTTGTTGTGTCCCTGGTCCCTTTTCATCCCCTCTGCTTGACCTCACACCCTTCGTCCTCTGAAGGCAGGGGACACGTAAGTCCTGCAGAGTTTTGTGCCTGGCGAGGCAGCCTGGAGAGCGCCATGGGTGCCGGCTGGGTCCTGGAGCAACGAGTTGGCCTCTGCTTGCAACCCCCCCCCCCCCCCCCCCCCCCCCGCCACCTTGAGATCAGAAGCTGTGTCTGGGCTTGAATGGGAAGCAGAGCCAGCAGCCTTCTCCACACCCTCGTAAGTGGATTGCACCCCGCGGATTCTGGACACAGGGGTGAAGGACGGAACTGGGGGCGGGATCGGAGACGCTTTGTCAAGGTGTCCGTTGCTCCCTGGAGGACCTCGTCTCCTGGTGGCTCCTTCACCGTAGGGCAGAGAGACGGGCAGGTCCGCCTGTAGTTGAGTTTGGTGTTACCCGTGTGAGTTTATGTCGCACACGCGGGAGTGATGCGGCTTCCCGGCCGATCTCAAGGTTTTGCTAAGTGAAGGCGAGGAGAGGCTAAGTGGCCCTTCACTGTCCTCTCCCTCCTCCCAGCCCCGTGGCTCCCGGGCTCCAAGGGGAGCCAGCTCGGCCCAGGCAGGGGAGGCGGACTGTTCCGGGGGAAGCCACGCGTGCGGCGGTGCCTGCCTCCCAGAGCAGAAGTCCTCAGACCGTCGCTGGGAGGAGCGGAAGGAGATCGTGGAATCTCCTGTGACATCAGTATGAAATTCGAATTGTTACTGTCTTTATGGGGCACGTGATAAACTACTGCAGCAGCCCATGTGTTGTGTATGCGCGCACACACACACACACACGCACACACACACACATACTCGGTGAAGGTGACGTACGTGCTCAGACAAGAGCCCCTCCTTAGGAAAGCCCTTGTCCAAGCTGCCCGGAGGACAGCGGTCTGACATGTGCCTTCAGGCTCCGTCCAAGCTTCGGTGCAGAGGCAGCCCACAGCCGGAGGTGGAGCGCAGCGGGACACGGGGCCTGGCACGGGGCCCCCAGGGCAGAGGGGCCGCGGTGGGGTTGGCTGAGGCCTCCCATCTGCAGGGGCGCCGAGCTCTGGCCCCGGCCTGCTGCCTCTGCCTTCATCTTTCCCCGCGTCGCCCCCGGCAGACCTCTCGCCTCCGAATTCCGTCTCGGATCTGCTTCCTGGAGGGTCCAGAGGACACGCTGCAAATCAGTTTTCCTCGAGGGACCCGTGGTTGGAGCAGCCGGGAGGCCCTGTCGCAGAGGGGGCCATGGGGCGGTTTGTGAGGGAGGGCGGCGCGTGGACAGTAATTCCGGGCCCACACACGGCCTCATTTATTCTCCATCGCGCACCCAGGTAGGGCGGGAGGGGACGCACTCTGTCCGCTTTCCAGATGGGAAAACCGAGAGAGCGCCCGAGATTTCGCCAACTTGGCATTTTACGGGCAGGGAGGCAGGGAGCCCGCCTTGGTGGCCATGTCCCCACCCCCCCAACTGTCCCTGCTTGAGCAAAGCCACAGAGGGAATGGGAAAGCCATGGGCAAAGACCCAGGGTCTACTCTGTTTGCAAATACATGCGGGGTGGGGGTGGGGGGGCAGCTGCCCCAGAGAAAAGCTTTTTGAAATAAGTGTCCTCCCGAACTCACACCTGAATTGCTTTTCCTTTTAAAAATCTCTGCTCTCCATCTTCTGTTTAAGAAGTTCACATGAGGCCACAGGGTCAGGAGAGCCAGGCTTCTATTCTTTTCCTTTCTGGCTTGCCAACGGTGCTGGTTATGCAGACGTCTCATGTGATTTCTGAACCTTCCGTGCACGCGTCACGAGCCCTTGGCCTCACCCCTTTCATCCAGGACAGCGACGAGCCTCGTCCGAAGAGCCATGAGGTCAGTTGAACATCATTCCATCCTTCCCTGGGACTCTGGTCGGAGTCTCCCCAGAGAACCGTATGAGCTCCCATCCCTGACACCTTGCTCTAGCCTGAACCCACTCCCCAAAGTAGCCGCATTAACAGCCATTCTTTCCTCCTCCTTGCTCATCCCCAAATCCCAAATTTGGGGAGGGTGGCCAGTGTCCAGCCCCAGGATGAATCGTGAGTGGGTAAAGATACCAGCTGGGTGTCCTACAGTTGAGCTCAATTCTGACACTGTCTACCGGGAGAGAGCGTCAGGTTCCATGGGTCAAGGGCTCGGTCCCACAAGACTGCCTCCCCAGCCCCTTCAGATGCCAATCACAAGGCCAGGTGGTCACCTATGGTCTGGCCCACTGGCTATAGCTTGGAGATTCCAACGATCCCCTCCTAGGGTTTGAGTAATTTGCTGGAGCAGGCTCAAAGATCTCAGAGAAACATTTTTCTTACTAGATTTTGCTGGTTTACTGCATAGGATACAATTCAGGAACATCCCAGGGCAACGTGTGGGGAAAGGGCGCGGGGCCAAGCTCTCCCAGCACCCACTCTCCCTGCAACTCCACGTGCCCATCAACCCGGGGGCTCTCCCAACCCCGAACGCCAACCTTTCGGGTTTTTCTGGAGGCTTCGTTACAGAGGCGTGATTATTTAAATTGATCCCACCCCCGGTCCCTCTCCCCTCCCCGGAGGTTTGGGGTGGGGGTGGGACTGGAATTTCCAACCTTCCAATCACACGGTTGCTTCCCCTGGCAACCAGCCCCATTCTCAGGTGCTTTCCAGAAGTCGCTTCATTAACATGACAAAAGACACCTTTAGGGCTCTCAGCGCTTAGGAAATTCCAAGGGCTTCAGGAACTCTGTGCCGGGAACAGGGATGAAAACCAAATCTGTGCCTGTGCAAAGCTGGATCCCCGTCCTGCACTAACAGGATGGGTAGACTTCGGCGTATAATTGACCTCCCATGGATTCAGGTTCTTCTCAAGTGAAAATATTTGCCCTGCCTTACTGGTGGTGTGGGAGGAGATGAGATACAAGGATGGAGGGAAGCAAGAAGGGGCAGCAGGGAAACGCATGTGGGTGGCCCCCAGGGGTCACCCCCCAGTGTCAGAGGGAGCCCCACAGCCACCTACCTCACTGCTCTGAGGTGCACCTGCCCGGGACTCCAGGTTAGAAAGCCCACTTCATGTCAGAAATTCCTTCCCCCGTCCCGGGCTGGGAGCTGCTTCACAAATTGGATTCTGCAATTTCATTGAGAATCCTTAATGGGAGATCTGAAATAGCAGAGGACAGAGATTGCCAGCGTGTCTGCCCTCCAGAAGAGTCCTGTCAACTATTGATTGGTCCCTCCGAGCCCTAAAAGTCACAGTCCCCAGCTCCAGGAGGTCCGAGGGGGAGAACAGTCTTCGGTTTAGAGGGGCAAGTAGGTGGAGAACCTACTGGGAAGAGAGTAGCTATAAGAAAACCCTTCTCTTAGAAAAACAAAGGCAGGTTACAGAGCAAGGAGAGGAGCAAAACCCCGCCTCCTTCGCTGACCCAGGAAATACGATGGAGAACGTTCCCGTGATGTGTCCATTGAGAATGAAACAGATCTGTCCCCTTTCTCTCTCCTGCTTCTCCCTTTGTGCGTATTTCCCGTGCAGACAGCTTTCACGGCCTCTCAGGGTCTCAGACGAAGACAAGGCTGGCGACATTACGTCGCGAGGGGGCAGCCAAGTACGACACATTGGAAACGCAGGCCCTCAATCTTCCACCCGCCGGAGAGCAGTGTTAGCCACTTCCTCTGAGGGGTCCCTCTTTTTTTTCTGGGCTGGAGAAGTTTCCTGTAATACATTGGCCCATTTTACAATCCGTTTTCCATTGGCTTGGAGTAAAGAGTGGAAAAACAGAATGAATTGTGGAAAGAAGCGGAACATAGGTATAAATGTCAGATGACAGGGTTTTACAGGCACATGGAAATCTCCCCCCTTCACAAACCATCGTGATTATTTTTAGACTTAGAACTGGTCTCAGGGTGGCCCGAGAGAGAGGGGACGGAAAAAGGACATCCCAACTGCTACTCTGTGGTTCAAACCAGTGGCACGTGTGCGTCCCTCGATTCAACAAGTAAATATGTTCACCACCTGCCATATATGAGCTGGGACAGATGCCGTGAGGAACACTGAGGCGACTTACCCGCAGCCCGTGCCCTGTGCCCTGCATCTGGCTGGTGGGTGGGTGACAGGGTCACCACCTTCTGCGGCTGGAAGTCCAGAGGGTCCCAGTCACCAGGAAGACACGCCGCGAGTGCGAGGAGGGAGAGGTGGCATTCTGTCGAGGGAGGGAGGTGGGGCGTCAGGAGGTGCTTCATCAGGTTGGTTCAGCAACGACACATATCACTTTAACGTGTAGGTCGTTGGCCAAAGCAAGTCATGGGGCCGAGGCTGTCGTCGATGGGGCAAGAGAGTACAATCTTTTGGAGCAATGACCTAGTTTGCCACGTTGGTGTACAGAGCGTCCTGATGGCATAGTTTGGGCTCAACCTGCTGTTTTGCAAGTACCAGCCGATTTCTCCCCCGGGAGCCTCCAGGTGTCCCAAGTACGCCAGCTCCTAAGTTCACCGGGAGGAAGATCCAGTATTTACCAGGAAAACCATGGGCAGACCTAGGGCAGGAACAGCAGAAATGAAAGTAAATGAGTGGATAGAAAAGAGGCTATGGAGGCAGGATCCGTGGAACTGACCGGCCAACCTCTGAGGACTTTGGGAACTTGACAAAAGGATTCCAAACCGGATTAGGAAGAAAAAATCGGCAGGAGTGATGTGGAATTTTTGATGAGAAGAGTGAGTAATGGGGGAGACCTATCCCGTCAACAGTGAACATAATAGAAAGCTAGAATAATGAAAGCGAATGGCATTAAATCAAGAATAAACCAGTAGATCAGGGACAGAACAGAGAGCTCAAAAATATATCGCTTGATGTGTTTAATTGCATTAACATAGGAGGGATAGCTTGATTAATAAAGAGTTAATAAGTCATTTGGGGGAAAATTGACCCTTTAAACAAAATCAGTCAAGAGTCTTGCTTCATCCTGTATCCCAAATAAATTTTAGTTGCATGAAGGAAATACGTGAGTAAAATCATGGATGAATTGGAAGAGAATATAGGCGCTCTCTGGATAAGTTCTTTCTTTCCATGTGTAAAAACAATAGAAAAAAATACCTAAAGAAAGAAATTAAGAAATTAACCACTTAAATATTTTAATTTCCATATATGTACATATGTGGGTTTTTCCTAGAGAAAATGAAAAGCCAAAAATGAACTATGAAGATACTTGTTCAAATATATTAGAGTCATGTCCTTAAATGCACAAAATACTCATGCTAACTAGTAAGAATAAGACAAGGACCCTAAAAGAAAAACGAGCAAAGACCACAGGCAGACAATTCAGGAAGAGAAAATGTAATTAGACAGTAAAGAGTTGCACACGAAACACAGAGCAAATTGCCAACCTCAGCAATAATAAAAGAAATCCAAGTGCGCAGAGGGAGGCAACAAGCTTTGACTTAAGTGAGCAAAGATTGGGAACATGCAAAGGTGTGAGTGGCTTTGGGGAAAGGTACCTCTTGGCATCTGTGCTCATACGTTCGACAGGTTCACACCTTCTACAGGTTCACACCCTCTGCAGGTTCATACCTTCTACAGGTTCACACCTACAGGTTCACACCTTCCACAGGTTCACACCTACAAGTTCACACCTTCTACACGTTCACACCCCTTACAGGTTCACACCCTCTACAGGTTCACACATACAGGTTCACACCTTCTACAGGTTCACACCTTCTACACGTTCACACCTTCTACAGGTTCACACCCTCTATAGGTTCATACCTTCTACAGGTTCACACCTTCTACAGGTTCACACCTTCTACACGTTCACACCTTCTACAGGTTCACACCCTCTACAGGTTCACACATACAGGTTCACACCCTCTACAGGTTCACACCTTCCACAGGTTCACACCTTCTACAGGTTCACACCCTCTACAGGTTCACACCTTCCACAGGTTCACACCTTCTACAGGTTCACACCCTCTACAGGTTCATACCTTCTACAGGTTCACACCCTCTACAGGTTCATACCTTCTACAGGTTCACACCTTCTACAGGTTCACACCTTCCACAGGTTCACACCTTCTACAGGTTCACACCTTCTACAGGTTCACACCTTCTACAGGTTCACATCTTCCACAGGTTCACACCTTCTACAGGTTCACACCCTCTACAGGTTCATACCTTCTACAGGTTCACACCCTCTACAGGTTCACATCTTCCACAGGTTCACACCTTCTACAGGTTCACACCCTCTACAGGTTCACACCTTCTACAGGGAGTGCCTGGTGCCAGAGGTAGAGCCCCTTGATCCAGGAGTTCACTTTCAGAAATCTGTCTGGTGGGTCACTCATGGCTCTTTCTTCTAGGGAACTGCTTAGAGACGTGGCCAATGATCTGAGTACAAAGAAGGTTGTCAGGATGTTCTTCTTAGCGTCAACAATTTGGGAACAGATAAAATGTCTAATGCCTGGGGTTGATCAAGTAAACTGGGGCCCAGTTAAGAATAGAACAGTATATGGCATGTGAAAAAAAAATCATATTAAAAAAAAATCTCCCATGGGCTGCTTAGCAGTAAAGTGCAGGGAGCATGGAATGCTATACTTTGAATAGATACACAGGTCAAGAGGCGATAATTTCCGCCCAATACAACATAGAGTCAGTCTCCGTCTGACTCCGGTCTCCAGCCTTTCTGGAGGTCACCAACGTATCCACGTTTTTATCATCCTTCCAGGGATACTGTCTGCCAGACTATTAGCTGGGGCAGGAGATGTGATTTCTGCATCGAGAAGGTTTGAGGGTGTTCTCAGCAGGACAGGAGAAGTTGAAGAGAGAGGGTTCATCCATGGCGGTCCACCGGGGAGAAGGGAGAAGATAATGTTGCCATTGCTGCTTTTAGGTGGGCAGGGGGCGATGCAGGGAGAAGATGCAGAGGCTCTGCAGAGGAGGGGCTGAGGGTGGGAGGGAGGAGGGGTGGGCAGGGGTCCTTGGGTGTTGGAAAGATTCTGTGCGTCCGCTGCATCAATGTCAGTGTCCTGGTCGTGATACCGTACTATCGCTTTGCAAGAAATTACCGTCGGGAAAACTGGATAAAGGGCTCACGAAATCTCTGCGTTAGTTCTAAAGCCTGCGAATCTACAATTATCTCAAAATAGAAAGCTTAACTGAAACGTTTAGATGTCACGATCAAGGCCCGTTCTTAAACCGGTTTTGAAATTGGAAGCTTACGTATTGGTTAACTTTTCATCGTGAGGCCGTCTCCTTTCCTTGGCAGACATTTGTCCGAGGGCTGGTTCTTCATCCTTTACACGCGTGTGGCCCTGGAGGAAAGCGTGCCCGTCATTTTCTTCCATTGGTGGGACTGCCAGGAGCCCCTGGTATCCTGAGGGAAGAGAAGTCGCTGAAGACAGGAGATCCTGTGCACAGAGGGTTTCCTGTCTTTTCCCCCACTCTGTCTTTTATCTTTTACTTTTAAGACACAGACGTTGAAACACAACAGGGTAGAAACAGAGCGCGTGTGTTGGGGTCTGAGCATCGGGGTTTGTTGCTGATTTTACCGCTTAACTAATGGAACAGTGTCAACCTCGCTGAGCCTTGGTTTCCTCATCTGTAAAATGGGCCTCAAAACAGAACCTACGCATCACTGAGAGGATCTAAATCAGGGGTTGACTAGTGGTGGTCCCTGGGCCAAACCCAGCCGCCCACCCCCCCCACCCCCCTGTTTTGTGGATGCAGTTTCATTGACACATACAATCTGTGGCTGTCCTCATACCACAAGAACGGGGTCGAATAGTCGTGACAGAGACTGTCTGTCCCACAGAGCCACTTACCCTCTGTCCCTTTACAGAAAGAGTTTGCCAGCCGCTGGTCTAATGATATAAAGTATGTGACAACGCTTAAAAATGCTAAAACACGGGTCACAGTTGCTGTTAAACACCTTTAGCAACAGACCTCTGTTCCCCTGAAAAGCGAAATCAGGTAGACTGGCTTTTCTCACACATGGTCAGTCTGAACAGGTTGATCTTAGCATTTGGATAGCACGACCCCTGATAAGTCTCACGCAAGACGTTATTAGTAGTTTTCCTCGCAGGGAACAGCGTTTTATAAGTATATGTATGCGTGTGTGTGCATATGTATGGAAAGGTGTGCACACGTGTGTATATCCACATAAACGCACACACGCATATCTGTAAGTCAGATAACACTTTTTTGTATTATAAAGCATCGAAAGTGGAGTCCACATATCTACCGGCTGGATTTA
Source organism: Panthera leo (assembly GCF_018350215.1). Classification (NCBI taxonomy): domain Eukaryota; kingdom Metazoa; phylum Chordata; class Mammalia; order Carnivora; family Felidae; genus Panthera; species Panthera leo. The sequence continues at coordinate 5,817,015 of NC_056690.1, read as the reverse complement.
GCAGTTGTTAGCATTTCGCCGTATTTGTTCTGTCGCCTGCAAATCTGTTGATCTCCAGATCTATGTGTGGATAGTCCATTGAAAGCAACCTGAAAGCAAGTTGTAGACATCATGACCCTTCACCCCTAAACCCTTTGCCGGCATTCATGTCCAGCAGCGAGGAACTTTAGCGTATGAAACCACAAGACCGTCGCCTACCACATCCAATGAAAAGTAACAAGACCCCCCTCATATCACCTACGATTAAGATTTCTCCAATTGTTCACACAATATGTTCCTTGCATCTCGTTTTTTTTTTTTTTTCAAACCAGGGACCAAGGAAGTTTCCCTCATTGTATTTGGTTGTTATGTTGCTTTTAATCCAGGCCCCCCGCCCCCATCCTTGCCCTTTCATGACATTGACTTTTTGACGAGACAGTTGTAGACACATCTTGGAATAGACAGCGGACTCTTGGAAGGCTGGGCGACGTTCTTGTTTCTTCGGTGTGTCCCTGAATATTTAGTACAGCCACATCTTTGGAGCTGAAAACGTTCTTTGGACTTCCTGATCGTGCTGGATCGGGCGTGCTCTGGGCAGAGGGGGACAGGAAGCCCTTCCCACATGAAACTCACTAATAAACTTCCATTCCACAGTTAGGTGGTTACCCTAAAACACTCAGGCTTTGTGCTGCCAGCCATGAGACCAGGGCTCAATTTCTTCCTGGCCCACTGCTGCTAGAAGAGGGGACCTGATTTGGTCTTCCGTTTTCGTAGTTTAACAGGTAGCGAGCAGGTCACGAAGGGTGAAGAGTTGAGAAAGCCCGAAGTGGTGCTCCAGGACAGGACAGACAGGGCTCTGGGACAGTCTCTCACCTTGCCATCCCGGCCCGTAGCTCCTTTTGGTTACAGACCCAACCCAGGGAACCGCCCTCACCTCTGCCCTGACCCTCCCTTTTTCATCACCCCGTGAACTCACTCCCATTTTTTAGGATGAGGGCTTCTCTGTCCCCCTCACTTCCAGAGCGCTTTTGCAGGTAAATGAGCCTAGGTCTATGCGGGGAGAGGAGTCACCCAGGACAGGAGAGTTTGGGACCTCTCTCCCAGCTCCCCCCTCTCTCTTTTTTAATGCTTATTGATTTGTTTTGAGAGAGAGACTGTGTGTGGGGAGGGGGGGAAGGGGCAGAGGGAGAGAGAGAGAGAGCAAGAGAGAGAGAATCCCAAGCAGGCTCCACACTGTCAGTGCATAGAGCCCCTTGAGGGGCTCGATATCACAAACTGCGAGACCGCGACCTGAGCTGAAATCCAGAGTCCCAGCCAACTGAGCCACCCGGGCGCCCCTGTCCCCTCTCTTCTGTCACCCGGTTTGCCTTTGGTCACTGTGTTTTCCCAGTTGGAAGTTTGCCTCTGGATTCTTTTCTTTCGTTAATTAAACGTTCCAGGAGACTGGGGGTGGTTTAAGGAGGGAATCCTTGGAGATCCCAGGGTCTTGTCAACAGTGGAGACGGGCCAACATTATTTATTTGAAACCTTATAACGCACGGAATTAGCATTGCATATTTTGAAAAAAGAAAAGCTTGAACCCGGTGTTTTGAGCCAGAAAACGAGCAGAAAAGTTTGGCTGGGTGTGCTGAGCGAGCCCCTGAATTTCCTATAGCCGATAGCCGCCCCTCCTTCCTAGAAGTCCCGGGTGAGCTGGTTTCCAGCCACGGGGGCGATCTTAAAATAGACTGTTAGGTGTAACAGCGAAGGAAAAAGCGGCATTTCTGGGAACTTTGGAAGCACAAGGGAATGCAGTCTTGACTGAAACAATTACAGAGGAATGAGAGAAAACAGAGCACGGGTGTTGGAGCAGCCGAGGGTCAGACTGCCCTGGAGCCTTCGTCTTTGCTCGGACAGAACTCGAGAGGTTACGCGCAGCTCAGAGGAAGAGCCCGAGTTTTCAAATTATTATCATCATTATTATTACTGGTATATTGCTTTAGGATGCCCGGCCACCTAAGAATCTGGAGCACTCTTACGGATTTTGTAGCAACACCCATGTTTCTGTGACTGCGGTAACCGAAGTCTGTTCTTCACCAAAAATGTAGTCAGTCTTCTGGCGTCGGCTCCCGGCACCCCTGCCTTTCCCTCTGTCTCCCTCTTAGCATCTCTCAGGTTAGCATCCCCTTCTCGGCAGCTTTACTCCATCCCCCTGACTGGGGACATCCCCCCGATGATCCCTCTGGAGGGATCTACAATCAGTGACAAGCCGCAAAGTTGCCGTGGAACTTCTGTTGCCCTCCCGTCTGTAAACTCTGGGAACGCAGACACCCCTGCACCTCCCAGGCTGCCTGGCAAAGGACAGGTGAGCTCACTTCAGGCCTGTTTCGGTGAGCATGTGAAGACAGGAAGAACTAGAGACGCACGGCTGCCTCACGGAAGCCGGCCAAGAATATGGACAGATAGCTGACCGATGAGACAGGCATAACCCATGGAAAGTATGGAAAGCACCTTTGAGAAGCTCAACCCAGGGGCACCTGGGTGGCTCAGTTGGTTGAGCACCCGACTCTTGATTTCTGCTCAGGTCATGGGATCGATCCCCATGTCGGGCTCTGCACTGAGCATGGAGTCTGCTTGAGATTTTCTTTCTTTCTTTCTTTCTTTCTTTCTTTCTTGCTTTCTTGCTTTCTTGCTTTCTTGCTTTCTTGCTTTCTTGCTTTCTTGCTTTCTCTCTCTCTCTTTCCTTCCTTCTTCTTTCTTTCTTTCTTTCTTTCTTTCTTTCTTTCTTTCTTTCTTTTCCTTCTTTCTTTCTTCCTTCCTTCTTTCTTTCCTTCTTTCTTTCTTTTCTTCCTTCCTTCCTTCCTTCCTTCCTTCCTTCCTTCCTTCCTTCCTTTCTCTCTCTCTCTCCCTCTGCCCCCTCCCCTGCTTGCACTCTCTCAAAAACAAAGTCAACCTAAACCAGATTCAAAGAAATGCAAATTAAAATAACACCCCCTCCCCATCAAATCAGCAGGGAAGGAAATAAAATAATATACGATGCTGTCGCATGAAGGAGATTGGCACAAACTCCAGAAACAGTTTAGCAGAGCAGTGGTGGGCGTAATAGTAATTATGGTAACATCCCCACTCACAGTGTTTGCTGAGGTCCTGCTCTGTGCTGCGGTAGAGTTTTATATATCTTGTTCCATTCAGTCCTCACCATGGAACAATCCTATGAGCAGGCCAGTTGTATCATCCCCTAGATATAAATCTTCCTAAGTAAAGATTCGGTGCACCCATAGATTCATAGGAGCATTATTTATCTGGGATATCTATTCCACAGATTATCCTGTTGTCGTTCAAGAGCTGTTTATGATAGACACAAAATACCACGGAGAATGTCTTTGATGAAATTTTATGTGGCGACAGACTCAGACAGACTTAAACCTCATAGGACCTTAAATGGCGCACTAGCCACCCTGATCGTAAAACTTGACCTGAAAGCTCTAGACTTAAGGGACAAGAGCGAGATCCCACACTGCACACCTAGCAGGACTGTACAGGTGCAAGAATCCCACACAGCCATGCTTAGAAAAGACTAGAAGGAAATCCACCAAAATGGTAACCGATTTGGCTTGCTTTCATTTCTTCTTTGCACTTTTCCATAAGTCTCGATTTTTTTCTTTCACCAACATCCTTACTTTTTATAACTCCTTTAAACGTGTATTCATTTTGAGAGAGAGAGTGAGCAGGGGAGGGGGAGAGAGAGAGAGAGGAGAGAGAGGATCCCAAGCAGGTTCCGCGCTCATCGTGGAGCCTGATGCGGGGCTCGAGTCTACAATTCTGGGAACATGACCTGAGCCAAAATCAAGAATCGGGCGCTCAACCGACTGAGCCACCCAGCCGCCCCATTACTTTTTATCATTTTTAAAACATTTTTTAAAATTAAAGGTCTGTGTGCAGGACAGTTTTTGGGGAAGCAGAAAGGAAGTATTTCCGTGGAGGAAGACGGATTATGGATTTTTCAAACTATGTCGAAATCCAAAGAGGTTGAGAAGGGGGAGGTCTCACTGAAAACCTGGCTCCAGGAGCGTCTGTGGGTCTCGTCACCTGCGCAGGCCTTTGTGTCCTGAGCATTTCGCCTTCTGGTTGGTGGCCCACTGCAGGACTGACTCTTGGGAGAAATACCCTAGCGATGAGAAGAGACAGGAAAGATTTCCTCCGACATATTCCTTATTCCCTGTCTAGACTTGATTCGGAAGACAGTCGGGGTGGCTGAGTGTCCTATTCCTAAAATGCGCCTATGCCTCTGGGACTGTGCAGTAGAGGTATGATCTCATGGAGGTGGTGGCTGAGATGCCCCCGTGTTCCCTAGCCACCTTCACACTGTATCCGGTACTCACTCTGTTTGGCCCCTCACTCTGCTCCCCACACCCTCGGCAGAATTTCTCTTTAAAACCCTACTCTCCGGGGCATCCGGGTGGCTCGGTCGGTTGTGTCCGACTTCGACTCGGGTCATGATCTCACGGTGCGTGAGTTCGAGCCCCGCGTCGGGCTCTGAGCTGACAGCTCAGAGCCCGGAGCCTGCTTTGGATTCTGTGTCTCCCTCTCTGTGCCTCCCTTTCTCTCTCTCTCTCTCAAAAATAAATAAATAAATAAATAAATAAATAAATAAATAAATAAATGTTAAAAAAAAATAAAATAAAACAAAAAACCCTACTCTCTAATCATTGAAAGCATTTAAGTCCCAGCTCGACTATCACCCCCTTCTGCCAAGTGTCTTGAGTCACTTCCCACTTAGAGATTCATTTCTTCTGTTGTGTCCTCTTAGTTTTTCTTCACCTCCGCCCTCCCTTTTATACCCTGGTTGTATTGCACTAGAACCAGACACACACTCACTGTGTGCGTCTGAGTTTAGTTCCACTCGTCTAGGTTTTGTGTGGAAGACACTCATAGATGCTTGGAAGCGGAAATGGCCGCGTGAAATCAGCTACCCAAGGAGACTGGCCCCTGGCGGGGAACCTGTGGACTGCAACCTTCCCCGGTGGCTCAGAGCCTCTAGAACTGGGATTCTCTCTGACACTGTCGGATCCATTTTGGAGGCATGTCTGTGGAGGTTTGGCTTTCATGGCAGAGGGGCTCTGTGTTCACTCCGTCATGCTCCGCGGATTGTGGGAGTGTTTGCTTGTGCAAAGCTCGTGGCACAGAAAACCTGTCTCTAAGTGTGATTTTCAGACGAGGAAGGCACACCGGTTCCTGATCGCCACAGTAGTGCTGTTTAACAAGTAGCCCCCCTCAGCCCCCCGGGGGCTTAAGACCGTGAGCACTTACGTAGCTCATGGGTCTGCAGGTCAGCGGGGTGGTTTTGCTGGCCTTGGCTGGGCTCGCTCATGTGCCTGGGGCTTAGCCGACTGTCCGCTGGCCTGGGAGGGCGTTGGCTGGAACGCTTGGGACGCCGCTCTGCTTTGTGTAGCTTTTTGTTCTCCGGCAAGCTAGCCCAAGCCCGTTCTCGGGGCAAGGAGGAGGTGCCAAGGCGAGCAGAAAGGCCAAGCACTGTTTCAAGCCTCTCCACGTGTCCAAGTGTACCAACATCTCATTGGCCAAAGCAAGGCTCACAGCCAAGCTCAGAGGCTGAGTGGGAGGCTTCCGGAAGGTTACAGGGCTGAGCGTGGACGCTCGAGGGGACCAAGCGGGGCGGTTATTACCGCATTCAGGTCCCAGAGAAAGGAAGTCAGACTTACAACATACACCTTAAACTCCAGCCTGCTTGGCATGCAACGCTCGGACGGAGCTCGCAGAGCTATCTTGGCCTGATTTCCTCTTTTTTATATAGAAACCTTTTCCCCCTTGGACATGCAAAGAGGAGCAAACGGACCACTTGAGAAGGCTGATATTTTGGAAGACTATTAACCCTGTTAATAGTTAATAAAGAGGGATGTCCCCTGTGTCCCCTCCTACAACTCACCATACGCAGGAGAGACAGATATATTCAGGAAATTGTAACACAATATGGCAAGAGCCATCCATTGTTCATAGATTATTTTCTTAATATGCGGGGTATGGTATTGCCGTTGCAGTCTTCAAGTGGTCTTAACAGACAGTTGGCCCCTCCCTATAATTCTTTCCAGAACATATCAGGGTAACATTTAAACTTTTTTTTTTTTTTTTTTTTTTTTTTTTGTAAGCCGATGGTCTTAACTTTGGTGGATATTGTTCAACTTTTAACAGGCTAACGGACAGAAATCCCCTAGGGTAGGTCATGTGAGTTGACGAATTCTTTGTGTAATTTGTCAATACACTCTTTGAAGGACACATGGCTCGTCTGGGTCCCCCAAACACAGAAGCTGAGACAGGCGTTGGAGGCAGGTACTTGATCCGGGAGGGGATTCTGGGAAACACAGGCAGGGGAGTGGGGAGTGGGAGCTGGAAAGGGAGAAAACCCCAAAATGGGTGCATTAAGGAGCTGGTTACCACTGTGGGCAGCTGGGGCTCGGGCCCATCAGGGGTCTCCTTTAGCATTGCATGGACCAGCCTGGAACATGTCGCACTAAGGAGTGGGCAGGCTGGGCTATTTATCGGCTGGCTCTCATTCCTGATTGGTTGGGTTTGCCCTGGAGTCATCGAACCCGCAGTTCTCTTCTGGGCTTCCCTGGGGACAGGCTGAGCAACGTCCAGCGTGAGCGCAGGTGGGCAGGAAGCAGAGAGGCAGGTATTTGAACACAGGAGCCGTCTGTATGCACAGGAAGTGCTCACTGCAGCTGCCAGTGAACGGAGGCAGGCCAAGGGGCTCAAGGGCAGGACCTCAAGGGCACTGAGACCCTTCGCAGGGAAGCACACACCTCAGTGCTGAACCGTCTGCCAGGGCTTTGTTGAGACACTGGGTTTGGGCGTCCTGGGCTAAAATCAGTGTGGCCGTGCTCGGCGAAACAGATGTGAGCTTTCCGGCGCTGGTCGATCTGTGCTGAGCGGGATGCTAAGTTATTTTTTAAGGGTAAACTTGGCACTCCTCAGCGGAGCGGAGGGTTCCTACGCAGACACCTGTCCTTGTCAGGCTTCTCAAGGTCAACACACAATGTTGGCTCAGGCATGTGGTTCCATTTATAACTGCCAGTGTGGAGCGGTGCATGCTGGGTACTTGCCAGGAAGCATAATCTTAAACTCACTGCTGCACCACATCTATTGGGGACTTGGCTGAGAGCAGTCTTTATGGAAGGCTGATCTGAAGGGCACGCGGCCCTTCCGTTCTTCTAGAACAGGATCACATGCTTTTGCTATAAAGAACCAGATGGTAATTATTTTAGGCTTTTTGAGCCAGATAGTCTGTTGCTTTGACTCAGCCCCACTGCTGTCGCTCAAAAACAGCCCCAGACGACGCGTTAAGGAATGGGCGTGGCTGTGTGCCAATAAAACTTTATTTACAAAAACAGGCTGTGGGCTGGATTCGGGCCATGGGCCACGAATTGCAGCCCCCTCACTCTAGAAGGTCTAAAGTCTAGGGGCACCCGGGTGGCTCAGTCGGTTAAGCGTCCGACTTCGGCTCAGGTCATGATCTCACGGTCTGTGAGTTCCAGCCCCGCGTCGGGCTCTGTGCTGACGGCTCGGAGCCTGTGAACCTGCTTGGGATTCTGTGTCTCCCTCTCTCCCTTCCCCTCCCCTGCTCGTGCTCTGTGTCTCTTTCTCAAAAATAAATAAACATTAAAAAATATTTTTTAGAAGGTCGAAAATCTAACACTGGATAGATCAAGGCAACCAGCACAGGGTGCCGTCCCAGGACTGTGGTGTGACAGACCCCGCAGAATGAACTCACGTGACCTAGCATAGAGGTTACTGTTTATTAACCTGTAATTAGTTGCTGCCTTGACTGGACTATAAGGAGTAACACAGGAGTAACATCACTGGATAGTGATGGGGTTCGTAGAGAAACTGTCTTATCAAAGTCACCCTTGTGTCCAACTTCAGGATGTTTGGGGGGATGTCAGCCTTGACACCTTGTGTTGTTCTTTTGCAAACACCTGAGAGTACAGAGCAATTCGGTCATTTTTTGCCAGGGACACTCTGAGTCCGGCTGTAGAACCAGATTTTCATTTTCACTGTGGCTTCTGGGAAACTGAGTCAGGGCAGTTTGGGTCACGGTCTCGAAGGATCCTCAGCCTTCCACGGGGTCTCTTTTTCATTTTCTGATGACCAACCATGATGAGTGATATGTTTTCTCATAAGCTGCCTCAGATCCCTTTTGGAACAAGGCAGGAAGGAAAGCCAGAGAAGGGAGGGGAGGGGACAGGATGTCCCTGAGGTTCTGGGCTTGGGTTCCGCATTTCTCTCAGGCGCCTACGTGGCCACAGCTTGAGATCTTATTTGCTTCACCAGGAAATCTCCTCCTTCACTAGCTTCCTCATTCTCCCTATGCCTGGGAGGGCTACAGATCCTTCCGTGTGGACCCCGGGGCTCTCCGCAAAGTGGGGCTCTTGTCTGTAACAGGCCACTTCTTGTCATCTCGTGACCAACGGGCCCACCTCTCAAGGCTCCAGAGCATTGCTGAGACCTCGTGGTAATTTGTAACAAAACTTACCGCAGGTGCAGGTCCGGGGATGACAGAAGGGAACTTGCAGTGCAGAAAGAACAAACTAGCTTGGAGAACTTTCAGGAGCTCTCCGTGAAAGGTTGGCGAACTGAGGCCTGTGGGACAAGTCTAGCCCGCTGTCTGTTTTTGAACAACCCTGAAAGCTAAAAATGATGGGAATAATGATGGAAAAAAATCGAATGAATAACCTTTTATGACACGTGAACATTATACGAAATTCACATTCCGGGCTATGAATAAAGTTTTATTAACACACAGGCGTGCCCATTCACTGACATATTGTCTGCGGGTGCTTTGCCCCACGATGGCAAAGATAAGTCGTTTTAGGGAGACCGCTCACCTACAAAGCCTGAAATATTTATTATCTGGCCCTTTACAGAAAACATTTGCTGACCTGTTCCCTAGACCAGGGTCGTCTTCTGTGTATCCCTCTTGTCAGTCTGGTGGTTTCTATTTCTGCGGCAGGAGCTCCTGAAGTTTGCACCTGCTGTTCCCTCAGCCTGGAGGGCCCTTTCCTCTTTCCTCCCCAATCTGCTCCTCACCTGCAGGTGTCCTTGACCTTCTCGACTGGGTTGGCTTCTCCTCTTGGCTTCGTAGCCCTTGTCACCTTCTCAATTTTATGCTTGTCTGAGCAAGGATTTGATTAGCATCTGTCCTGCCTCTAGACAGTCTGCTCCATTCTTCAAAGCGACGCGAGGCAGTTTAGAGGGAAACATAAAATACTGCGTGGGACAAATGCAGGTGCCTGGTTTTGCTCAGCGTGTCCCCAGCTCCTTGCCAGGACCTAGAAGATGCTCACCAAGTATATGTGGGCTGAGCAAATGGCAAGTTTGGTGGGAAGGGGAAGGAAGGAAGACGAAACCACAGTTAGAAGGGGATTCAGGGTCAAGCAGTCTGCACACTGGTCAGAACTGGAGTCTGATGGTGGCTTTGGAGTTTTGGCTCTGTCACTGAGTAGCTGTGTGATCCTGGGCAAATTACTTAACCTCTCTGGGCTTCAGGTGGACAATGGGGATCATCATAGTACCTACCTCAGAGATGTGTGAGGTCTGAACATATAAAGTGCTTAGCATAGAGCCTGGCCCATAGCGAGTGTTTGTTGTTGGTTGTGAGTTGTGTTCTGCAAAGGATCTGCGAAGTCCTAACCTCTGGTGCCCGTGAATGTGACCGTACTTGGAAACAAGGGCCTCTGCAGATGTAATCGAGTGGAGATCACACTGGATTAAAGTGGGCTCTAATCCAGTGACCACTGTCCTTTTAAGAGGGGAGAAGGCCGCATGAAGCCAGAGGGCAGCGATGAACCCACAAACCAAGGAATGCAGGACTGTCGGTAACCACCAGAAGCTGGGAGAGGGTCGTGGAATAGATTCTCCCCCAGAGCCTTCAGAGGGAGCACGGCCTCGCCGACACCTTGTTTTTGGACTTCTAGCCTCTAGAACTGTGAGGGGACACATGGTTGTTGTTTCAAGCCCCCCCCAGTTGGCGGTCACTTGTTATGGGGGCCCCAGGAAACCTGTACAGTGTTCCATAATCCCAAGGCCGTCATTGTTCAAGGGGAGAGCTAATGGCAAGGGAGAGGAGGATGGATGATTAGGCACCGTCTATATTTTCTTGGGCATTTGGGTCCATGCACGGAAGGCACTTGTCCGTGGGCTGTGCCTCAGCCAGTACCAGGTGGGCATCGGTGAGCCAATGTGCTGGTTTCCGGGCCCCTTGGTTGGGCAACTGTGGGGTAGGTGGCCTCCTAGGATTCCCCAGCTTGGAAATCCTTTCTGGGCTCCCCTCCCTTCTCTGTCTCCCTTCCCTGCTCCCCGTTCGGGGCTTCCTGGGGTCACCTCCCAAATATACCACTTCCAGTCACGTTCTGGTCTCAGCTTCCACTTCTAGGGGAGCGCAAATTGAGCGGGAGTGTTTGTAGATGGCGGGTGGACAGGGCGCAGGGATCATCCAATGGATCAAAATCCCAGGAAAAGCTGAGGGAGGCTGGGAGTCAAGGGCGGGTGGATGAGTTACCCTTGAGGAAGAGAAGGGACACTTGAGGTTGGAGAAAAGAACATAAAGATGGTTATAGATGGTGGTAACTTTGGTAAATGAGAACCATGAGCTAAGAACCCATAGGAAAGAAACCAGTGCAATAGACTTCTTTACCCTCTTTTTAAAAATCACTATCAAAGGAACACATGTGCATCAATTTTGAAAAAAATCAAATAATCTAGAATAGTGTTCTAGTGGTGAATGACGGCTCCTTGCCCCATCCCTCACCTTCCCGCTCCTGGCCCTGGAGCCAGCCTCTACTGGACAGTATTAGATTTTAGTTCCAGTGGGTACCCCCGTGCCTCTGAAAGACAGGCTGACGTGGTTAATTGTGGGTTTACCAACTTCAAGCATTGCCTGTTTGCTTCCTGCTGTGCTGGATGGTCCACAGGGGGCAGAATTACAAGATGGCCCCAGGATTCCAGCCCCTGGCACACACACACCTTCTCCCAGTCACTTATCTGGGGGAAGCTGATGTCACTAAGGTCCTAAACCACTTGACCTGAAGATAGGGAGATATCCAGGGGGTCTGACCCAATCCCAGAAGCCCTTTGTATCTGGGTCTGGGGGTCAGAGACAGAGGCAGTCAGAGCTTCAGAGGACCAGGGGGATTTGATGTTTGAGAAGTACTCCACCGCTGGCTTGAAGATGGGGCGGAGGGCCACATGGAAAGGAACTCCGGGTGGCCTGTGGGACCTAAGAGTGGTCCTCAGCTGACAGCCACATAACCACCCCAGTCCTACAACCTCAAGGAACTGAATTCTGACATGGCCATGCAACCTCCGTAGAGGACCCTAAGCTCCGATGAGAGTGTGGTTTTTATTTGAGCCTGGTGAGACCCTGAGCACAGAACGCAGGGACACTGTGCCCAGACTCTTGAACTCTTGACCTATGAGCTATGAGCTGGCATTGTTTTAAGCCACTAAGTTGTGGTTATTTGTTACACGGCGTTGATAGCAAATACAGCCGGTACAAGATGGTGTGAGGGTGGAAGCTGTGTCTTCCCACTCATCCCCTACCCCATTTCTTCTGCTGCCTTAGTCTCTCCTCCGGCCACCTGTGCAGCTCCAAACTTGACCTTCCGTGTCCTTCCCTTGTTCCAGATGGTATCATCTTGGCTCTCCATTTTGTAAGCTGCAGCCATGCTCAGCTTTGTGGGCCCTGTGGTCTCTGTCACAACTACTCTCTCTGCCCTCATAGCAAGAAAGCAGGCACAGACAGTGTGCACAGGGACGAGTGTGGCCGTGTGCCAGTAAAACTTTGTTTACAAAAACAGGCTGTGGGTCCACCTGCCCTGCAGAGCCCATTCTACCTCCCATCCTCTGTCCGATGACCTGTTCCTCTTACCGGCTCAAGGCTGCTAACGTTGGCATTCTCTTGACTCAGTTCTTAGGGTCTATTTCCAATTTATAAAAAACAGATTGATGTGTGGTAATGGGAAGTCCTGGGAATATCCAGGCTCATCTCTGCTTCCCAGTGACTTTTAAAACCGTTGCCCCTATCGGATTCTGTTCAGTTGAAAGGAAGAGACCCCACGGGGGCTTAAAATGGAGACACAGCCCCTTCCTTTATAAACACACGCAGGCCTGTGCAGCCCACGCCTCGCAAGGCAGGGGGTCACAGCTGGAAGCATTTTCCTGGGAAACTCAGAGTTGTCAAAGGCATTTATCCGGTATTTTATTGTAATTGGTTAATTTATGCTTTATTTACCTTGTGGATATGATCTGAAAGCTAATGCCGGAGTAACCGCTGCCTTTTTCTGTTCTGTGTTGTCAGGAAAACGTATGTCCCTTTGGCTTAACATCTTTTTGAAAAAAAAAAAAAAAAAAGAGAGAAATGGAGCTTTGGAATAAATTTTCCACCGCTCATGACGAGGAGCCTCCAGGCACCACGGTCTGTGTTCTTTTAAGCCAAATAAAACTGGGTTTCTGCGGAGAACATTCAAATGTTTCACCTTGGCTGTAGAATGTGGAACTAATCTTCCAGAATCAGCGGTGCTGGAAGTCAGTCCAGGAGCGATCGGTTGGAAAACGCTGATCCCTAGGAGGAAACTAACGGAGGAACCCAGTAGCGTGGTTGCCTCGTCTGGTCGCCTGCGTCCAGGCCCGCACTGCTCCGTGCACGTGGGCGCACACACGGCATACGAATCCCGCCCTGCCCCAGCCAGCCAGCTGCCAAGTAGGATTTGCCTTGACTGCTGCTTATCATTTCCAATTGTTCTCCAAATAAAACAGGCCCCAGAGCTGAGGCGGATGCCTTCGAAGGCATTTTTCCAGCGGATATGGGTCCGGAATAAGAAATCAACAGAAATCTGCACCTCCAAGCACATCTGGGGAGATGGCTTTTAATTCAGAGCAGTCGGAAGCCATTGACAGACACAGAATAGAGCAGGGTGGATGGAAAGTGAAGTCATGGGCTGCCGCGGCTAGCTGCACCAAGGACAGTCCCCTCTTGAATCTGTCATCTGTCACCCGGGGATAGAATGCATTGGCTCTCTGTCTTTTTTGTCTCTGTCTCCTCTCCCATTCCCCCCCCCCCCCCCCCGAGTCACCCTCTCCAGCTCTCCGTCTCCCCCTTCCCTCCCTCCTTAACCTCCTCTTTCAGCTACAAGCCCTTCACCTTTAAGAAAAATACTTTTGGGAGCGCCTTGGGTGGGGGGCTCAGTCGGTTAAGCAAGTTTATGGCTTCAGCTCAGGTCAGGATCCTGCAGATCGTGGGTTCGACCCCTGCGTCGGGCTGTGTGCTGACAGCTCAGAGCCTGGAGCCTGCTTCGGATTTTGTGTCTTCCCCTCTCTCTGCCTCTTCCCCACTTGCGCTCTGTCTCTCAAGAAGAAATAAAGAAATTAAAGAAAAATTAGAGAAATTAAAATAAAACTAAAGAAATAAAAATAGAAATAAAAATAATACCTCCTATTGCACAATCTTGCAATAAGTAGACTCTACAGAAAGTTGCAAAAATAGCCCGGCTAGTCCCATGGACCATGCAGTCAGCTTCCTTCTGGTTAATCTTTACACAACAACACTATAGCAGCAAAAGCAGGAGCCCACCGGGCATAGCGCGTGTCCAGTCCTGTGTCATTAAGCCTTTCATCTTGTCTGTTCACTTTTCCACGCAAGTTTATTCCATTTTTGGCATTTGTAACTTGCTCAAAGAACACGCACCGTGTATCTATACTGTTCCAAAGAAGGGGCGCCCTCTTTTCTCCATCTGCTCACTTCTGGGGCATCCGACTGGACCTGCGCCCTCCTGCAAGGTGTGCCCACGCTGGGGGAGGAGAACCTGGAGCCGGGGTTCCTGACCTTGCTGGCCGCCTTGGGAAGGGCTCTCACACACCTTGTCTCATTCGGTCTCCATTTATTTTCATTTAATAGGTCGAAGGAGATGAGGCAGAAGTGAGCCCACCTCGCTTCTGGCAAAAAGCTTTGGTTACAGATGTGATGAGAAAGCCGTGCAAACTGAAATGAGTTTCGTGGGCAATCTGCGTGCATCCGTCAGGCGGGCAGTCTCCTGTGACGTGGGTAATTGCTGGCAGGGAAGCTCAGCCTGGTCCTGGGGCCAAAGCGGGATCTGCTGGGAAGCCGGGAGGTAGGCGTGCGCTCTCAGTTCTCACGTGGAGCACGTCTGTGACCATGTGTGTGGCCGTTCCTGCCACGGATCCACTGGGGGATCCTATAATCAAACTCAATCCTGACGCTATCTTCCTGGAGATGGTATCCCCCTGCGGGTTAAAGGCTCAGCCCCACAAGGCTGCCCCCAACCTCAGACACCTGTCCCAAGTCCAGATTGTCCTCTGTGCTTCTGACCGAAGACTGGAGGTTCCATGACCTCCTCCTTGGGTTTGGTTAATTTGCTAGAACAGCTCACAGAACTCAGGAAAATAGTTTACTGATGAGACCACTGGTTTCTCAAAAAAGGATATAAATCAAGAATGAGCAGAGGGAAGAGAAGCAGAAGGCGAGGGCCGTGGAAGGGGTGTGGAGATTCCAGACCCTCTCTGGATGTGCCACCCTCCCGGCACCTCCCTGCGCTCACCAGGCTGCAGACTTTCTGAACACAGCCTGTTCTGAGTTTTTATGGAGGCCTCGTGTTGTGGCCATGACTGATTGTATCCTTGGCCACTGGCGGTTACTTCAACCTCCGGCCCCTCTCCCCAGTTCCAGAGCTCCAATCACAAGGTTGGCTCCACTGGCACCCAGCCCCCATCCTTTCCAAAAGTCACTGCCTTCACAGACACTCAGATGCGGTGTGAAGGGCTTTGCCAGGAATAGCGAGAGACACCTTTATCTCTCTTATCACATAAGAAATTCCGAGGGTTTTAGGAGCTCTGACTCAGGAACCAGGACGAAGACCAAATATGCATTTCTCAGTATAAATCACAATATCTCGAGATGGAATCCACTTTTTTACATTCTGGGGAGAAAAAGGTGGGTCTGTGAGTTCTCAGGAATCTGAGTGAGTGGGCAACTCCTGGCTCTTTTGACCTACAGCAGTGAACCTTATGTTTGAGGGGTGGGGCTGTTGGTGAGGCGACCCCAGACAGGACTGGACCTGACCAGTCGGGGGGATTCAGGGCAGGCGCTGGGCTGCTCTTGGCTCTCTTTCCACCATCTCTGCATTTTTCACTGGGAATTAGCTGGAGTCAGCAGGGTGTGAGAGAAGCACGTCGTCCATCCATCTCTGTGGGGCTCAGGGGGCTTCTGAACAGATGGGCAAGGGGATGGGCTAGAGACGCCTGCAGTCCCACGATTGTCCCAGATCGACCTTTCTGGAACATTCGGATACAGGGGGTGAATGGACTCGTGGTTTTCTTTCTCCTGAACAGACAGTATATGAAACCAGAAGAACCTGGCTGCTGGGCAGACAGTGCTTAATGATCTGAAAACAAAGCTCAGGTTTTTTTTCTTGGCTGGGGAGAAAGGATGGTTACCTTGATTGGAGCTGGCCTTTCTGAGGCACTTTTCAAGTAAGACTGCCCTTGTCGGGGTGGGGGAAAGGTCAGGAGGAGAACACTTTTATTTTTAAAACATTTTTAAATTCCATCATAGTTAACATCAAGTGTAATGTTAGTTTCAGGGGTACAATATGGTGATTCAAGCCTTCCATACATCACTGCCCTCCACGACAAGTGCCCTCCTTAATCCCCATCAGTGTGGGGACCCGCTGGTGACCATCAGTGTGTTCTCTATAGTTCACTGTCTGTTTCTTGGTTTGTCTCTCTTTTTTTTCCCTTTATTCATGTGTTTTGTTTCTTAAATTCCACATGAGTGAAATCATATGGTGTTTGTCCTTCTCTGACTTATTTCATTTGGCATTAATACTCTCTAGCTCTAACCGTGTCATTGCCAATGGCAATGATTTCGTTCCTTTTTTACGGCCGAATAATATTCCATTGGTATCTATCTCTCTACCACATCTTCTTTATCCCATAATCAATGGGCACTTGGGATGCTTCCATAATTTGGGTGGATATCCAAATCCAGGAAATAACAGCTGTGAAGAAGCCTAGGATCTGGAAGAAAAGGCCCCCCCCCTTTTTTTAAAGTTTATTTATTTATTTTGAGAGAGAAAGAGAGAGAGAATCCCAAGCAGGCCTTTCGCCGTCAGTGCAGAGCCTGATGTGGGGTTTCAACCCACGAACTGTGAGATCGTGATCTGAGCCGAAGTCAAGAGTTGCATGCTTAACGGACTGAGCCACCCAGCTGCCCCTGGAAGGAAAGACTTTGGCCGGTGGGTCGGTGTCTCCTAAAGTCTGTATCAGAGGCGTGGTAGGATCAAAAAAGACATTAAAGACTCAAAGTTAATGGCATCTACGGCTGTGTGACTTTGCATGAGTTACTCAACCTCTCTCTTCCCTCATCTGAAATGGGATGTGAGAGGCAGAATAATGACCCCCCCAAGGATGCTCACGTCCTAATCCCTGGACCTTGTGGCTATGTTAAATTACGTGGTGAAGAAGCGTTAAGGTCACAGCTGATTTGAAGATTATCCTGGATTATCTGAGTGGACCTCATGAGGGAGGAGGCAGAAAAGGCGACTGGAATGAGTGAGGTCAGAAGGAATCGGCCCAGGGTGGCCGGCTTTGAAGGTGGCAGAGCCATCAGCCAAGAATGCAAGTGACTTCTTGCCCTCAAAGGAGAGGATATGAATTCTCTCCCGGAGGCTCCAGGAAGGAATGCGTTCTGTGGATGCCTTGATTTTAGCCCAGGGAGACCCATGTCGGGCTTCTAACCTACAGAACTAGAAGATGATACATTTCCGTTGTTTTAAGCCACGAGTTGGTGATCATTTGTTACAGCAGCAAGAGTTAACTAATACATGGGGGACAATAATAGCACCTACCTCCTGGGGCAGCTGCAAATAGTGGACGGATTATTACATGACAAGGGCTTAGAGCTGTGTGCGTGGCTCGGTATGATGATGGTGGAGAAGATCGTTGCTGCCGCCATTGATGTGAACATACTTACCTTGAGCGACGCCGGAATTTGGAGCGTCAAGGGGAGGGGAGAGCCAGAGCAGGAAGAGGGGTACAAACGGAGACCCTAAGGATGCAGGGTCAGGAGCACGGGAGGGGAGAGCAGACAGTGGTGGTGACCCCCTGGGTAAAGGGGTGTAGGAAGCAGGACAGCAGAGGCCGGAGAGATGCCTCCCAGCTCAGCATGGCGGAGAGAGCCCTGGACCAGCAGCCATGCGGGAGCTCCCGGTGGCCACCAGCCAAATGTGAGCCCTTGGGACCGGGCTAGTCTGAATCTGGATGGGCTACAATGTAAGGGCACATTGGATTTCAAACACTTGGGACACAGAAAGAATGTAGAGGACCTTATTAATAATTGCTGTCGATTCCATGTTGAGATAGTAAGATTTTGGATACACTGAGGCACAACACCTATTTGTTAAATTAAATCTCGCCTATTTCTTTTTTACTTAAAAAATTTTTTTTGATGATTATTTTTGAGAGAGAGAGAGAGAGAGAGAGAGACAGAGCATGAGCAGGGGAGGGGCAGAGAGAGAGGGAGACACAGAATGTGAAACAGGTTCCAGGCTCTGAGTGTCAGCACAGCCTGACATGGGGCTCGAACTCACGAACCGTGAGATCGTGACCTGAGCTGAAATTGGAGGTCTATCTGACTGAGCCACCCGGGTGCCCCTCTTTTTTCCTTTTTTATTTTTATTTTTATTTAAAAAATTTTTTTTAACGTTTATTTATTTTTGAGACAGAGAGAGACAGAGCATGAATGGGGGAGGGTCACAGAGAGGGAGACACAGAATCTGAAACAGGCTCCAGGCTCTGAGCTGTCAGCATAGAGGCTGACGTGGGGCTTGAACTCATGGACCCTGAGATCGTGACCCGAGATGAAGTCGAATGCTTAACCGACTGAGCCACCCAGGCACCCCATCTTTTTTCCTTTCTTAAAATGCATCTCCTAGGAAGTTTAAAACTCATACTGAATGCTGTGCTAGACCTGTGTGGGTGTCCCCTCAGGGTTTCTGTCGCTTGTTAGTAAAGCCAGGTGACCTCCAGGGGCTGCTTAGGGCATCTGAGGTTTGGGGACCGGAAGGTTGCTGGGGGGGGGGGGCACAGATAAAACCATGTCCGCAGAAAGGTACATCGTAAGGAGGGGCATACGGACGGAGGCAAGGCCAGGACTGCCTTTCAGGGAAGGTAGGCAACACACGCCAGGAAGCCAGGAAGGAGATGGGGCTAAGAAACATTATTCACGCTCTTGCAGAGACTTGGGCAATTTACAATCCAAGGAGAGAGAATTAACGTGGAGGGAGAGAGGAGATCGACAGCAGAGAGGGTGAATTGATGGGGGAACCCTTGCCAAGGGAGGCGAGAAGAAGATTTAAGAGCTGGGCAGGAGTTAACCTTGGAGGGGGCCAGGCGAAGAGGAACAGCGAGAGAGAAATTCAACAATCAGCACACTTACCAGAACCGTGCCTCCGAGCGCAGATGGCATGGAATTGGCTGAGACCGCTAACCCGGGCGGCAGGAAGTCAGGAGGAGGGGAAGGTACGTGTTTGCCGCAGGAAGGAGCTCGAGTTGGTCGAGGAAAATGCATGCGGTCAGGCAATGCACGCGAAGCGGTGGGGGCGTGGGGTCACTCGGGGAATGCGCAGACCGATTGCGGCCGGGCCATCAAGGGCCCAAGTGCCGGGATAAAAGGCCCTGCAATCCCAGCTCCAGAGAAATGCACAATCAAAGACAAAAAAGAAGCACGTTCTGCTCTCTGAGCCTAAACAACCTATGTTCCCTGGGTTTGTTCCCACTGACCCAGCAACGATGCGTGTTCTCCTAATTCCCCCCAGATCTCTGAGGGCTGGCGCAAATCATCAATTCCAGTAACGGGGTTGAGAGGTACCACCAGAAACCCCACCCGCAGCCAATATGTGGAGAGAGATTTGCATCTTCTGTTTAAAACCTTACTTCCTGGGGTACTGGGTGGCTCAGTCCGTTAAAGCGTCCGGCTTGGGCTCAGCTCACGATCTCCTGGTTCGTGGGTTCGAGCCCCGCGTCGGGCTCTGTGCCGACAGCTCGGAGCCTGGAGCCTGCCTCGGATTCTGTGTCTCCCTCTCTCTCTGCCCCTCCCTCACCACTCTCTGTCTCTCAAAAATGAATAAATGTTAAAAAAAAAAATTAAAACTGTAAAACCTCACTCCCTGCCCCACCTCCTGAGTGTGCCCTGGGAAATCGTCCTTTCTCGAACCGTGTTGTGTCAGCTTCAGACAGAAGCTGGGACAAATGCCCACATTGCTCTCTTATTTTTGACCCTCTTCCCCGCTCCCGTCGGCTCCTTGTGACAGCACTCCTCTCCGGCTCACCTGCAAGGAGGAGGGAGTGTGGGTGGGTTACGCCATCCCTGGGGTTTATCCGGTGGCCTAAGCCAGAAGCTGCCCAGTCTCTAGTGACCGTCTCTCCCACCCGCCAACGTCCGTGTGGGGTCCCCTTCCAGCCTGCGCGCCCTGACCCCCGTGTACGAACCCTTCCCAGCCGGGAGCCCTTTCTTCCTTCCTCCTCCAGGAAAGACAGTAAGGGGGCAAGAAACCCCAGCCCTATTTCTTTCTACTCCTCAAAACCCAAACCCCATCTCTCTCTTGTTGCCACCGAATTGAGGACACTCCGTGTTCTTTTTCTGGTTTCTGGCCCATAACTCTGGCAAATGAGATCTTGGCATTCCAGGGGCCCAACATGGGAGGTTTCTTTTCTCCACCCCGCCCCCCGCCCCCCACCCCCTGCCAACTTTAAAAAAAAAAAAAAAAAAAAAGCCAGTCTCCGAAGTGTTGATTTTCCTGCTGTTTTTAAGTTCAATCAGATTGGATTTCATTACAGGAAATACCTCACCCATTTTCTCCTCACTGTTCTCTCCTCTCTGGGGTGGCTCAGTCTGCGTTGGGCGAAAGAGGCCAGCAGTCAGACGGAAACAATATACGACTTGCAGCCAGGCATGTAAAACGAGGACACTTGAGCACAGGCTCTTCTCTTTCCAAATAAACCTCAGTGCCCCCAAATGGAAAAATCCAGCTCTCCGAACACGAGCCCGTTGGCTGCTCTCTGGCTGAAAGGGGCTGCGTTTCAGTGAATAAAAGGACGCGTTTTATTTCGCAAAGACCGCGTTCTCTCAGGGGGTGATTCCGTCCTCCTACGGGGCGACTATTTTTAGCTGGATGCCGAAAACAGAGGAAAAATGGTAACGGTGGGACCCGCATGTATGCGATCTTCGCTGGGTCATCAGAGGCTCTGACGTGCCTCGTGCTGTTGAATCCTTCCACCGCGAGGAGACTGGGCCACAGAGAGGTTAAACGCCCGACGTCGCATGACGGCAGGTGGCCGGGATGGTCCTGGAACCCGGGGCTGCTGGTCTCAGGCTCACCCAGACACGTCCTCCGCCAGCCGGGGCTGTCTGTGGACCCTTGCTTGGGAGAGGAAGAAGGGAGAATGTGTGGCCTTTGTGGTGCTTGCTTTAGCCTGGCCAGTTGCCGGCTCTATGTATGGGTGGGATGTGCAGTTTGGATCTTGGCTCTGGCTCTCCGATGTGAGGACCAGTCTGGTGTGTTTAGGGAGCACCTGGGCGGCTCTGTCGGTTGAGCGTCCGACTTTGGCTCAGGTCCTGATCTCCCGGTTCGTGAGTTTGAGCCCCACATCGGGCTCCGCATGGTGCAGAGCCTGCTGGAGATTCTCTCTCCCTCTCTTTCTGGCCCTCCGTTGTGCACTCTCTCTCTCTCTCTGTCTCAAAATAAATAAACTTTAAGACATAAATAAAAGAGGACGAAGGCTGTGTTCTTCTTACCAACTGGCCAGGGCTTTACTTAGGAATAAAGCAACTTTGAGCGTCTCATAAACTGCCCCCAGGCTTCTCCGTAAGAGGTGGGGTGGTTATGTTCCAGAACTGCTGACCCATTGTTGCAAATTGCCCATGTCTCGCCAGACTGAGGCCCTTGTCCTTTGGCCATCTACTTGAATCAAGTGTCGTCCTCGCTAACGAGGCCACAGGAAGTTGTCCCGTATTCCTCATCTGTCTGCTTCTCTTGAATGGCTGGTTATGGACAGGTCTGGAATATAGGCTGTGCCATGCTCCTGTCCTCCCTTCCGGCTCACTCTCCCCCCCAACCCATACCTCTGGGACAAATACATCCAACCCCCTGACTCTCCACCCCCCCCCCCCCCCCCCCCCCCGCCACTCTTGGCCACATGGCATTGCCTTCAGGATAAACATCTCTGGCTGACAAAAGATTGATGCCCCTGTAAAGACTTCCTGTAGTTCACACGATTCGTGTTCTACCGCAGGGCAAGTCTCGTTGAAACTGAGCTGCTCTCGTTCCTGAGACCGTAGCCCCCCCCAACCACCCCCAAGCTTTCAAGAATCGGGAATTCCGAGCTCCTGGTGGTGCCTGCTTCCCCATTGTTTCTGCTCCGAGCTGACTGCCACTGAAGGCTGCTTGGACCGAGTCCAGACTGGGGCCCTGAGCTGGAGCCATTCAACTCCTCATGAAAGGGTCTCCCCAGGAAGGCCATCCAAGGCTCAGCCCCTGATCTCCTAATTTGGGGTCGGAGTCCCCACTCCCACTAGCCTCAGCTCTGCTCACACACACAAGCCGGACGAGATGGACCTCCATCACGCAGCCTGGTCATCAACCTCCAGGCAGGGGGTTGGGCCAATTGTGTCTCTGTTTTCCCTGGAAAATGTCCGATGTACATGTCACCCTACAGACTATCAGAAAACTTCCTGGGGGGCCCTTCGTGATGCAGAAGGACCAATTGTATGGGCAAGGGAAAAAATGCCCCCTTCGTGCTTGCTGGCGTGGGAGGCGGGGTGCAGTTGTCAGTTGCTGGGGAGCAGAAAACACTCCCTCAATGCCTTTCCTTCTTGCCAGAGGCGTCCTTTGGGAGCCGGGTCCTGCGGGAAAGCAGACTGTGTTCCCACCCCCCTGAAATACTGCATAATCAGTTGTGTAGTCACTTCCTAATCCTAAAGCTAATGTGTGCTCACTGCAGAAAATTCAAAGGGGAAAATAGAAGGGAGTGATTCAAGTGTGACTAGAAGCCATCCACCTATCGCCCCGCCCCTTAGAGATACCCACTGTCAACTGTTGTTTCATTGAAGGGAAAGTCACATGACCTGAAATTAACCATTCGACACCGAAGGATTCAGCGGCGTTCTGCACATTTCCGGTGTTTTGTAACCGACACCTCTATCTAGTTCCAGAACATTTCCGTCACCCCAAAATAAAACCCTGTACTTTATTTATTTATTTTTTAAAGTAGGCTCCATGCCTGCGTAAGCAGGGCTTGAACTCATGACCCTGAGATCCAGACCTGAGCTGAGGTCAAGAGTCAGACACTTAACTGACTGAGCTACCCAGGTGCCTCTAAAACCCCTGTGCTATTAACGTTGATCTATTTCCATCTGCTTTCCATTTTCTGCTTTAATGCAGTATTTCCAGATTGTATCCTGATTTTGTCACTTGGTTAAATTTTATTTTATATCAACATTCTTGGGTTATAATGTACATACAATAAGATGTATCTATCTTAAATGTGCAGGGCGATGGGTTTTGACATATGTGTATGTTACAAATATATACACCCATGTAGGCCCAACCCCAGTCAAGATCTAGAGTGTTTTCAGCACTCCAGAAAGTTCCCTGGAGGCTTTTGGGGGGTTATTCTCTCCTTTCTCCATTGCAGATAACCTGTGTTGATTTCCATTTCTATTAATTTTGATGTTCTAGAACTTCACATCAATGGAATCACCCAGTGTGTTTTCTTGCTTTCCATCTTCTTAGCTAGCACAACCTTTCTGAGATTCATCTATGTTGCTTCATGAATCAGCAGATTTGTTCTTTACCGTTGCTAAGTACAATTCAGTTGTATGACTAAATCAGCAGTGTGAATATACAATCTTAAACAAATAAACAAAGAAACACTTTCTTAATTTGTTCTGTTGATGGATATTTCATTGAGTTCTATTACCTGTGCTTTTTAGAACATGTTTTTAATAACTTCACAAGCAATTCTCAATGCCTGCTTCATGTCCTTGGTTGGTTCTAACAATTTAACTGAGCTACTTTATTATTTATGGGCAGTTAGGTTTTGTCTGTTACGATGAACATCCTTATACCCAAAGTTCTGTCCAGGACAGATGTTTGGAAGCAAATGGCCAGATCTGAGTTAAGAACATTTTAAAGGCTTTTGGCACATGGCCACATTTCTTTCTCTCTACCCCACTATGTGAAGAGCCTATGTCTGTAGGGTGATCATGTGACTCAGTTCTGGCTCATGAGCTCCACGTGGAAATCCAATGGAGACTGTGGGGGTTATTTTGCTTTCCTTATATGTAAGTACTCCCCCTCCTCTTGAACCCCCCTGGTGCTTGAACCAGGCACCCGAGGCTGGAGGTGGAGCTCAGCCGTCTTGTGACCTTGAAGGGATATTCCCCATTAAAGATGGGGAAGCAAGGGCGCCTGGGGGGCTCAGTCGGGTGAGCATCCCACTTGGACTCAGGTCACGATCTCACAGTTCGTGGGTTTGAGCCCCGTGTCGGGCTCTGTGCTGACAGCTCGGAGCCTGGAGCCTGCTTCAGACTCTGTGTCTCCCTCTCTCTCTGCCCCTCCTCACTCACGCTCTGTCTCTCTCCCTGTCAAAAATAAATAAAAACGTTAAAAAGAAAAAAGATGGGGAAGCAGAAGAACAGTCCATCAGAGAGGGTGGGTATATTCCACTGGCTTCAGAGCCTAGATCTGGGACCAACAGATAGAAACTTCAGAGAAGAAGATAAGTCCACAGAAGGAAGTTTTATTCCAATTAGGAATAGTTATTCCAATTAGTGAAATTTCTTTTCTTTTTTTAAATTTAATTAAAAAAATTTTTTTATGTTTAGTTTTGAGAGAGAGTGAGAGACAGAGAGACAGAGCATGAGTGGGGGAAGGGCAGAGAGAGAGACACACACACACAGAATCCAAAGCAGGCTCCAGGCTCCGAGCTGTCAGTACAGAGCCCGACGCAGAGCTCGAAGCCACGAACCGTGAGATGGTGACCTGAGCCGAAGTCGGATGCTTAACCGACTGAGCCCTCCTGGCGCCCCCCAATTAGTGAATGTCTTGTTGGTAGAGATATTCAAACAGAATGGAATGCCCATTTAGGGTAACGTGGAAGGGGCAGAGCAGGCATAGGATGTTGTAACCTCCTCCTCCATGTTGGAATTTATGACTCGACTCTAATGGGCATGTCTTTGCCTTTTGATTCTGTCCAAGGAAGGTGGTCATATGACTCCTTGTGATGCTAGAATCCATCTTGCTCTTTATAAGACTCTGAAAACTGGTTGACTGTCCTTTAAAACTGTGCTCAGATTCTTCCCCTCCCAGGTACACACTCATCTGTCTCCTTGTGTGGTTTTATTCAAAGGTCTGTTGTGTGTATTAAAAATGCAAAATGTCTACCCATCGCCAAATTCTACAAATGCACAAATATTAAAAGTTGGGTTTTTAATTTTTTTTTTTTATTACAGCTGCCACAGTGGTCATTAATATGTAAATTCCAATGGCTGGGAAAGTTGACTTTTGGTCATAAATTGCCTCTTTCCTCCTGATAATCCTGTCTGACTCTACAGCTGTCTAGACAATGGAAAAATTAACACCATGAAGCAGAGTAGTTTAAACACCTTTGGAGCCAAATGCTTTCTTTCTTTTTTTTTTTAATTCAAAATCCATGGTGAGAAATGTGAGACCAATTAGTTAATTATGCAAGGAATCCCTCTGGAGTACCAACCTTGAATAATAATAAGACCTTTCATTTGAACAGCATTTTAATACTTTGAAAAAGTACTTTTCCATACGTTATCCTCTTTGATCCCTTGGAATGTGTGACTTTATTCCTGTGACAGTGTTCCAAGGTTATAAAGACCACCAAAATGTGACACCTCAGCTCTGTAACATTACCATCACATTCTCTTCTTTAGCAGATTAATTCCTTGCAAGAAAATGCAAACTCAGCTCATTCAGATAAGTCAATAAGTGACTTACTTGAGAGAAAAAAAATTATAAATCTTTAAAAAAATACAAACTCTCAAAATCTGACGTGCCTGGGTGGGTCAGTCGACTAAGCATCCGACTGTGGCTCAGGTCATGATCTCATGGTTCATGGGTTCGAACCCCACGTCAGGCTCTGTGCTGACAGCTCAGAGCCTGCTTCAGAGTCTGTGTCTCCCTCTCTCTCTGCCCCTCCCCCGCTTGTGCTGTCTCTCTTTCTCTCAAAAATGAAAAAAACGTTAAAAAAACAATTAAAAAGGGGCGCCTGGGTGGCTCAGTCAATTAAGCATCCAACTCTTGGATTTTGGCTCAGGTCATGATCTCACGGTTCATCAGTTCAAGCCCCGCATCAGGGTCTGTGCTGGCAGCATGGAGTCTGCTTGGGATTCTCTGTCTCCCTCTCTCTCTCCCCCCTCCCCTACTTGCATGGTCTCTGCCTCTTTCAAAATACATAAACTTAAAAAAAATTTATAAAAGAAATTAAAACACAAAATAAAACTCTTAAAATCCTTCACTGACTTTCCATTTCTTTGGGATCGAAACCCTCCAAATTTTACCATGATTACCAAGACCCTGTATGATTTGGTCATGGTCAACCTCTCCCAAGTCTCATTTCTTGCTAATTTCCCTTGAGCCTTCTTCCCTCTGTCCACACTGGCCTTTTTAAAGGTCTTCCAACATATGATGCCACTTTTCATGCACTCCTTAACTTGGTTAGTACCTACTGATTCCAAGGTTACTTCCTCAGAGAAAGACGACCCCCCACTTTTCTCCCTGTACTGAAGTAGATCAAATTTCTTTGCAATACATCTTCAGAGAACGCTATTTCTTTCCCCCAGAGCAGAGGTAAATAAACTATAGCCCTGGGACTAAATCTGGCCCTCCACCTGTTTTTGTAAATAAAGTTTTACGTGCACGTGGCCGTGTTCATTTTCAATGGGTTCTCTATGGCGGTTTTCTTGTTTTAAATTTTTTTTCCCAGCCTTACTGAGGTACGATTGATAAATAAAAATTGTATATACTTAGGCTTACAACATGATGTTTTAATAGATGTATACATTGTGAGATGACCACCACAACCAAGCTAATTAGCTTACCCATCACCTCACTGAGTCAGTTTTGTGTGTGTGTGCGTGTGTGTGTGTGTGTTGAGAGCACTTGAGATCTACTCTCTTAGTGGATTTCAAGTGTTATTGTTAACTATAGTCATCATGTCGTAGATTAGATCTCCAGAAGTTATTCATCTTGTAACTCAAAGTTTGTATTCTGACCAGTATCTCTGCTTCCCCTCCCAGCCCCTCACCCCAGGCCCTGCCGAACAATCATCATTCTACTCTCTGTTGCTTTGGATTTGACTCTTTTTTATTTTTTAAAGATTCTAGATACAAATGAGTTCACGCAGTCTTTGTTTTTCTGGGTCTGGCCTGTTTTACTTAGCATAATGTCTTCCAGGTTCCTTATTATCCTTATTGTTGTAAATGACAGCATTTCTTTCTTCTTATTTTACTTTTATTTATCGATTGATTTGTTTTTAACGTTTATTTTTGAGAGACAGAGAGAGCACAAGTGAGGGAGGGTCAGAAAGAGAGGGAGACACAGAATCTGAAGCAGGTTCCAGGCTCTGAGCTGTCAGCACAGAGCCCGATGCGGGGCTTGAACTCACGAGCTGTGAGATCAGGACCTGAGTTGAAGTCAGACGCTTGTAACTGACTGAGCCACCTAGGCGCCTCTCCTTCTTTTTAAAGGCTGAATAATATACCACTGTATAGTGTGTGTGTAATACGCTATACATATATGGAATATATATACCACATTTTCTTTATCCATTCATCCATTGATTAACACTTTGGCTGTCTCCATGTCTTGGCTACTGTGAATAATGTTTTTGGCTGTTTTCTTGCTGCAATGGCAGAGCTGAGTAGTTGCAACTGAGATCATATGGCCCACATAACCCAAAACACTGAATATCTGACCCTTTCTGCAAAAGTTTGCCGACCCCTGCTGCAGAGCATTGATCGTGGTTTGCAATGATACATCGGTCATTAAGATGATGTGATTGTCTGTTACGTCTTCTAGACTGTGGGCTCAGAACTTGGCAGTCGTTCACAAAATAGTGTTGAATGAAAGGAAAAACGAATGGAAAACAAGAAGAGTTCAAAAAAGAAAGAAAGGGAGGGAGAAAAAAGGAATAATGGCCGGGCGTTATTATGATCCTCTGTGATGTTAAGAATTCTGATCTTTGAGTTAAGTAGTTATGTTCTGTTTTCACGAATTCTCAGTATTTCAGGCTCCTTTTCTGAACTTCATACAAAACTGACAATAGGAGAGGCTGAGGCCAGAGACTGGATTGAACACCAACAGCTGGGTCCTGGATCACCCATGGGACAGCTGTTACCCATCTTGGTTGGGCCTATTTTCAGGAACCAACTTGCCCATCACATAGATTTTTCTCACTGTGTCTTTATTCCATCTGGAAAAGTGTAAAAAAAAAAAAAAATTTCAGACTGGGCTGTGTGGTATGCTAGGTAAATGTTGTTCTCGTCTCCCTGAAAGAGTAGCTCTTGGTTTGTAGTACTTCCAACCCACCACCGGCAACAGAAGATGGTTAACACTGTGGGGTGGTTTTACAACATACCCACAAACTCTCGGACACTCCTCCCATCGAGAGAGGTCTAGGTTCTCTTCCCTTGCAACTGGGTGGCCTTGTGACCGCTTTGATCCCTAGACCGCGGTGGAAGGGACTCCATATGACTTCCGAGGCAAGGTCACAAAAGGCCATGAAGAGTCTACCTTGTTCACTGGGACGCTCATGCTCGGAGCCTGGAGCCACCGTGGAAGAAATCTGAGCCCCCCATCAACCCTGGGGAAACCCCAGGTGATCCTCCCATTGGCAACCCCTCCGAGCCCAGCCTTCCGGGGTGCTGGACCTATGAGCAAAGCCGTCTCGGGTTCTCTGAGCCAGCCTGCCAGCCAGCTGATCCAAATGATCCCTGCGGACACCATAGAGAACAGGAGAATCACCAGACCACACCTGCCTGAATTGCTGACCGCAGCGTCATGAGATACAATCAGACGGCTCTTACTTTAAGTCCTCACGTTTTGGACTTGCTTGTTACGCAGCAGCCACCGCAGCCACAGCTCACTGGAAGGCACTACGACTGAGCCGGGGAAAAAAGGTGTCTCATGAAGGTTGGTAGTACGTATACGGAAAGTCACTGAAATTGCCTCTTTGGCTCCCCTGTGCCTTCCTGGGTTGGCAGGGCAAACATTTTTATGCCCATTTTTTCCAGATCAGGACATCAACCCAGGTTAGTTAAAGCACGTCGGCAAATGTGTGGAGGACCTAAATCGTGCATTGTTTTGTCACTGTGGGAACTACAAAGGTACTTTGTTTGATAGTTGGTGGGGAGACACTGAATGTGTGGAGGGTGGGGCGATATGAATCTTTTAAAATAGGTCTCTCTTTCCGGGCCAGGAAACCTGTGACTTGCTAACATTTAAGTAGAACACTGAGGGTGTTTGAAAGGAAGTTTCCAAAGACTGGACAGGACTGTATTCCCGGCGGTGGCTGCCAGGGAACACTCAATGTGGAGAAGGATGAGTTTGACAAATATACGGAACAACATCAAGGAGCCAAGCTTCTGTTCCAGAAAATGGCAGCTGTTGTCAGTACGAGGTCCAGGTTCCACCCTGGCCTTCCCCACCTCTGCCTCTTTCCCTCCCTCCAAAAAGACTCTTTTCCTATGCTGTAGTTTTTTAACAAGGAAATGTTTGGCATGAGAAGAATTATGCCTTTTCTACTGTACATTTGTCTTCTGAGGGGTAGGAGCCGGGAATTAACGCACAGACATCTCCTCGTTGAGATGCTCTGTGTGGGTGGGTGACAGGGGGCAGGAAGGGCCAGTGGTTGGTGGTCTATGGGGTCAAGGTCTACGGGGTCTGTGGTGGATGACAGGGCGCCATGAGGGCCAGAGTTTGGTGGTCTATGGGATCAAACGGGATGTGTTTGGAGGTTTATGGAGGGTGGTCTATGGCCTCAGGGGGGAGTACGTGAAGCAAATGTAATAACCCACCGCAGGGCGGCCATATTTCCTATTCCTCCCCGAAAACACAGAGCCCTTGATGTAATTGGCTCCGGACCCCTGACCCACCAAAGGACAAATGTAGACACAGTCCCTGGTACCCTGGATGTTTCCGTAAGAATTTATACGCCCAAAGTGTGTAGATTGTGATGAAGGAATGTTAGCATAGGTGTAGACACAGCCGAAGCATCTGATCGAGACTACTGAAAGGTGCAGCCATCGTAAATTCCAAATAGAAGGATGATTTTGCAACAGTAGTTTGGGGCAAGGAAAAAAAAAAAAAACAACAAGAAAAGAAAGCAAAGAGCTGGAGCTAAACGCACAGGGAGTTGGCAGGAGTGAAGGCGTAAAAATTCAACCAGAAAAGGCCACTGGAGTTTTCCAGCCAGAGAGTGATTCTGAACTGAAATGAATGAACCAGAACGAAAAGTCTCCATTTCCTCCCCGCGTTGTAGGAAAATTGAAAATCTCAGTCCTCTCTGGATTCCAGTGGAAATAATTGCTCCCTTAGAAAAGGGCAAAACAAAGATCTGGACCGTATCACACCTGGGTATTTCTCTTCCGTGTCCTCCTGTCTGTTCATCACGGCCGGTTCCGGCCCAAGCATCACCCCTACCCCTGTTGTCATCACCCTCCTTCTTCACTGTCACGGGGCAATTTTGTTTTAAGTCCTGTGAAAGTGGCTTTGGCATTTGGCTTAGAAAAATGGCCTCTTTAACTCCATTCTGGCCTTTCCCAGGACAGCCCATTAAGACGTGCCACAGGCAGGTCGGTCCCCCAAGCAGCACAGTCCTGCCCCCTTCAGGTACGACAACGTGGGCTAGAACCCAGACCCACGGGACATGAGATTCGGGGTCCCCTCCTCTGACTGTGGTGCAGGTACCTAAGGTAACAGAGAGGAGTGAGCTTCCCGCTCCGGGAAGGACGGAATTTTACAAACCCCGGGGGGCCGTGCTAGGTTAGGGCAGGAGCCAAGCAGGGCAGGCATCACCCCGGCCCCCATTCCCTCCTTCTGAGAACGGGAGGCCGGGTCAGACCAAAAGCTGCAGACGGTTCTTCCCAGCCACCCGAAAAATCTGGGGGTGAGTGGTCAGAGGCACCCAGAGAAGCAGATCCCTGA
This sequence comes from Panthera leo, assembly GCF_018350215.1. Taxonomy (NCBI): domain Eukaryota; kingdom Metazoa; phylum Chordata; class Mammalia; order Carnivora; family Felidae; genus Panthera; species Panthera leo. The sequence goes on along the minus strand of NC_056690.1, from coordinate 5,786,737 downwards.
AAACAGAACAGGACCGAAGAGACACAGTCCTTCTCCGGGATCGTTGACGAAGCCCTGGAAAACTCCATGTGTCTGCTGCCTTTGAAGCCGGCTGGGACAGAAGCAGCAAGTGGCAGGAAGCCGCCGTGGCCCACGTGCCTGGGTCTGAAAAGCTCTCTGTTTGGGAGAGCAGGGGGAAGGGAGGGCTGCCTCTGCCCAGGGAGCTAAAAATAGGGCTCCCAGAGGGGTATTTTGGGGATGGCGTGGGGGCGGGGATTGACATGTGTACTTTAGGGCCGTGGTTTCCCGACTCGTGTTTTACGAGGGCCCTCGGGTGGAGGACGGCGGCGTCTGGGGGGCCCGCGCTTTAGAGAGCCCGCCTGTCTGGGCCACAGAGCCGTGTCCCCTTGGCGAGCCTCGCCCCCCAGGTGAGACGAGGGAGCCCAAGGGCAACATTTAAGGACAGGCCACTTGGACCACAAGGTGCAGGCGCGAGCCCCAGGCTGAGCACCCCTGCCCCGCCCTCCTCCCGGCCCTGGCGCCGGACGGCTCGTGGCACCGGGGACCCCAGGATCCCCTGCCGAAAGGGACGAGCCGAAAGAGGCCACCTTGCGGCTGCGCGTGTCCCCGGACCCGAGGGGTGGCCGAGAGGCGGCTTTAAGGCGACCGTGGGCGGTGCTGGGCGTGCGGGCTGGGCGGTCGTGCGCAAGGCTCCTGGCGGGGCAGGAGGTAGGAGGTCCACTTGGCAGCCGTACGGGGACACGCCGTGTGCTCACAGGCGACCGACCGCGTGTAGCCACGAGGTTCTCCATCTCTCTTCACGGGGACTTCGGTCACCCACCAGACCATTCTGGAGGCAGCATCTGAAAGCCCGCCTCATCCTCCTCCTCATTCAGGGACCGGGCTGCGGGGGGAGGAAGCGACTGTCCAGCCCAGGGGCCCCCGTCCCCCGTCCCCTCCCCAACGCTCAAGGCCCCTTACGCGGCACCATGTGGGCCGAGCAGCCGCTCAGTAGTAGCTGTCAGTCCTACTGTGACACTACTGGCTCATTCCCGAGACAGACCCGCTTCTGGCTCTTTTGGTTGGAAGTGGCACAAACCCCAACTGGGTTAAGCCCCCAAAATAACTTATTGTCCCGTTTGACCACAGTTGCCGGATTCAGGCGTGGGTGGATGCAGGGGTTGACACCGTGTCATCGAGCGGCAGTTTCCAGCCCTTTCTTTCTGATCCTCGGCCCCAACCTCTCCCCGTGGAGTCCCTTTCCTGGGCTCTTGGCGGCGAACCCGGCCGGGCTGGCAAGATGGCGGCGCCCACGCTTTGGAGAAAAGCCCGCAAGTTCCTGGGTCCCAGCATGCCCATCAACATTCCGGGGCTTCTCATTGGCTCCTGCCGAGTCACATGATGACCCCGAGCCAATCGCTGTGGCCCTGAGGCCCCGGGTCCACGCTGCCCTCCTGGAGTTGGGTCAGAGCTAGTTGTCTGAGAGTTAGTCCGGGGTGATTGTCCAGAGGGAGGCTGACCTACGTCTCTGAAAGAGACGAGACTTGTCAACTATGTAAAAAAAACAAAAACAAAAACAAATTCTGGGTTGCAAGACCAACACATGTCAGCTTGGGCAGCTAATCCTATTATGGTAAAATAAGGGATATTAAAGACTCAAATTTGCCGGAACCTGGGGGTGCATCTGCAGGAGTGGTGACCCTGATTTTCTAGGGATGCAGGTTGCTCCCGCGTCTCCACATTCTTTGAATTTTGTAAAACCTTTTCACATCCAGGGTGTGGCTCAAGGGCAAAAAAAAAAAAAAAAAAAAAAAAAAAAAGTTGGGCATTTAATTAAATCAATTGCTTAATACTCTAAAGTTTTGTGATGATGTAAAGTGCAAGTTTTATATACAGGGCACAAGAGGTTTTAATAGATTCCACTTGTGTTCCAAATTAAAACAACGTTAAATGCCTTAGTAACCCTAGCAGAGAAGAAAAGAAAAGAAAAGGGGGAAAAAGCCCCCTCTTATTTCCAAATCACTACCAGTGGAATTTTAAAAATTATTTACACACTTAGCCATGAGCCCCTTTATACATGACAGGTTTGGCAGGAAGGCCTGAAGCAATAATTCAAAACAGAGGTTGGGAGTATGTGTAAGGAACTCCCCCCCCCCCCCCCCCACCTCTTTTCCAAAATAAATGTACCATCAGATCCACAAAAGCGGTGAATTTTCCTAAGAAAAGGCTGTAGCGTTGGGAGCTGGGGGCCTGTAGATGCTGCATGAGGTCAGCTGACAGCACTGTGTGGTTACTTTCTGTGCATTCTAGAATGAAGTGAGCAATGCAGCCCTTGAAATACAGTGGAAAGAAAGACCAGTTCCCCGACACGGATCATTACGTTTCGATTTAGCCCGAACTTATATGCTTAAATGGAATTATGACTACATGGCAGTGTTTTTTGGTTTTCTGTTCTTTCTTTTCTTTTTCTTTCTTTCTTTCTTTCTTTCTTTCTTTCTTTCTTTCTTTCTTTCTTTCTTTCCTTCCTTCCTTCCTTTCTCTCTTTCTTTCTTTCTTTTCTTTCTCTCTCTTTCTCTTTTCTTTCTTTCTTTCTTTCTTTCTTTCTTTTTCTTTCTTTCTTTCTTTCTTTCTTTCTTCCTTCCTTCCTTTCTTCCTTTTTCTTTCTTTCTTTCTTTCTTTCTTTCTTTCTTTCTTTCTTTCTTTCTTTCTTTCTTTCTTTCTTTCTTTTTAATTCACTAGTCTACTGAACTCTGATGTGGAGTTTTGTCCTAAAATACCAGGAAGACTCTACTCTCTGCCTGTTGATGTGGACATTCCAGAGGTGACAAAAGGAGGTGTCATTAGGGTGAGGGATAAATCACCAGGTCCCTCCCAGCAAGGGAAGGGGCCATTGTTGAACGGTTGCCTGTTTTGGGGTTGTACAGACGTGTATTTGGCAAGGCCGGTGGAAAGAATCTTGAAGCCCCTTCAATGTCGCTGCACTGCCTGTCAGAGCGAGTGCTGGTAGATCATGCTGCCGGGACCCCCCCCCCCCCGAATTTCTCGAGTGGCCATTATCTCCACTCGGCTTCCAGCCACCACCGCCTGAAGCCTCTTCCTCTGAAGCTTGGAGGCCACATTGCCCTCCCAGCACCCCGGAAGTGCTAGGGATTACCACCCACCCTCGAAACCCTCAGCCAATGGCTCTGGGCAGTTGATGTACGGATCCCCGGTTCACTCACCCCTGTGGGGGCCTGGTTCTTCTATCAAAAAATAAACTTCTAAATTTCAGACTAATTTTAGACTTACGGAAGGGTTGCAGAATTAGCATGCAGAGCTCCCGTATACCCTTCGCCCTGCTCCCCCTGATGTTGTAATCTGACACATCCCAAGTACGGTGATCAAAACCAGGAGACTGACATTGATGTGAAGCCGGGAACTAGACAACAAACCTTACTCGAATTTCACAGGAGTTTCCCCTAGTGTCTTTTTCCTGCTGCAGGGCCCCGTGTTACAGTTCGTTGTTGCGTCTCTGGTCCACTCCCACCTGTCACAGTTTCTCAGCATTTCCGTGTCTGTCATCACCTTGACATTTTCAAAGAGCACTGGTCAGTGACTTCTGAGAATGGTCCTCAATGTGGGTTTGTCTCATGTTTCCCCTTGTTTCAATGAGCCGATGTGTACTTTTGGCAGGAATGCCCCAGGGTGACGTCGGGCCTCTCTCTCAATGGCATCCTAGCAGCGGGCAATGCTGTCGCTAGGGCCTCCCTCCTAGTGATGTTAACCTTGATCTCTTGGGGAAGGTAATGCCTGCCAACTTTCTCCTTTGTAATGTTCCAGTTTTCCCTTTGCGGTTACCGCCCTTGGGGAAGACGCTTTAAAACCTTGCAAATATCCCCTTTCTCCGGGGTGGGGGTGGGGGGGGTCTTGTCTGCCGCGCTCATGCACGTGGTGTTCGCCTAACAGTGATTTTGTGTTTCCTTCCCTTATTTGTTTGGAATTTACTAATACAGTTTATTTATTTATATTTCGTTACATATTTATCTTTATCACAGTTATTAATGGGGATGCCATTTTAAGGAAGAATCCTTAAAGTGGGGATGCCACTTTAAGGAAGTCCCTTCCGGGTGGGATAAATCTGGGGCCCCACGCTTTGCTCCCCTGACTGCAAACTTACTGACGGGGTGGGCTCCACTGTGCACGGTCACAGCTGGAAGTGACAGATCGTCCCCTGGCTTCCTTCCCGTCCCTGCTTCCCTTCCCACTCTCTAATCCTGCATCCTGCACCTTCCAAATGACATTCCCATGCGCAAATCCTGACCGAGGGTCTGCTTTTGGGGGAGCCCGCCTCCCCACTTAAAAGATGGGGCAGGTGTGAAGACGAGTGACCCTGGCTGGGGAGCTGCATGGTTAGATGAGCAGCTACCCAGTGAAATCAGTTGGGGTAAGATCATAAAGTCTGCATGAAACTCTCACGAACCCCGCTGATTCCCCAGTAGCCCATCCTTGACTCTGAATAATCTGGTTAACTCAACTTTCCCTTGTATTTTGCTTAAGTGAATGCATCCTAACAGATTATACTTTAAACTCTTTGAAAGACACCCAACAGGATGTTCCGAAGGAACAGGGTTATTTTTGCACAGCTAAATGGTCGCGTAAATTCTGCATCTTGTGGCCAGCCCTGGGTTCCCACACAAGTGGAGGCAAGGCTGTTTTCTAGAAGAATCGAGGGTGTCTAGCAGAGACGGATGAAGTTGCGATGAGCCAGAAATGCCACCTTCTGTTACATTTTGGGCAGTCAGGTGGCTGACAGAAGGAAGGCTTTGGAGCTAAATGGTGGCGATGAGGCCCTGGCGGCTGGAGGACCAGGGGGTTTGCCAGATTCTGGGATCGGGCCTCGTTTCTGGTGTGGTGAGTGTGCTGAGTGCTGTGGGTGGTTTGGTGCATCGGCACAGGTGCCACTGATCAGAGAGTTGGTGACAATTTGGGTCAGGCTCCCCACTGGAAAGGGGCGTGGGGTGTGGATACGAGGGCAGTTGAGCCAGACTTCCCATTTACTTTTTACCAGTTTTGAAATTTATACATCATTTTAATTAAAAAATTTCTTAATGTTTCATTTATTTGTGTGTGTGTGAGAGAGAAAGAGAGAGGGAACGAGTGGGGGAGGGGCAGAGAGAGAGAGGAAGACACAGAATCCAAAGCGGGCTCCAGGCTCCGAGCTGTCAGCACAGAGCCCGACGCAGGACTTGAACTCATGAACCGTGAGATTATAACCTGAGCTGAAGTTGGACTCCTAACCAACTGAGCCACCCAGGCACCCCCTAATTTAAAAAATTTTTAATCTTAGAGAGAGAGAGAGCGAGAGAGAGCGAGCACGTGCGTGTGTGCATGAGTCAGGGGGAGGCACAGAGGGAGAGAGAATCTTAAGCAGGCTCCGTGGTCAGTGTGGAGCCTGACATGGGGCTCGATCCCACGACTCTGGGATCATGAGCGGAGTCAAAATCAAGAGTCGGACGCTCAACGGACTGAGCCACCCAGGCGTCCCTAGACTTCATTTTAAACTACAAATATTATTGAGGGGAGAAAAGATATTTTTGTTCAATTTTACGTTCCCAGGAGAACAAATAGAAGGGAAAGGAAGATGACGGGAAATGCAAATTTAGTACAAATTCACGATCCATTATTCACAAACCTTTGAATTTTCCAAAATCAGGGGTGTTGAGGGAGTCAGAATATTTTTGGAATTTTGAAAAGTGATGTATCATAGATACTGTGTGTTATGGAACACATGCCCCCTATCCCGCACCCCCCCCCCCCCCAGCAGGGTTTGGGGGAGAGCTCTGGGCTAACACATTATTTTCCGCAGAAAGTAGTAAGAACGTTTCCACGAAGCTGGGTAAGCGAGGACCGTGTCCCCTTATGGCCAGTGGGTTCAGGTTTTGCTGCCCAAATGCATTAGGAGGAAACTTTTGGTGTTCGGACCTTTTTGGATTTAGTATTTGTGGATAAGGGGTCGGTGGGTCTGTGTCCCCTTCCCAGTCTGATGTCAGAAACGAGTCTCACCGCCAGAAGCCTGCGGTATTATTCCTTCTTTGCCGGAAAAGTTTGTATCAACGTCTTTGATCAGACCAAGCAGAATCTGGTACAAACGTTGCTGCTCTGTTTTTTTGGAAACAGAATTTGTGCTTTGGGGAGAGACGCAAGAATGCGGATGACCGCACGAAGTCTCCGTGGTAGGGGTCGGTGGTGAACAGAAGAGACACGTAATCGAAAGTCGTGAGTGGGTTTGCCCTGCCTCCTCCCCAGGGTCCAACCGGATTCCTGGGGGCTGGCTGCAACCCCTCGCCCCCCTTGTCATCCCTCAAGATCTGCGGCATCCCAGGTCCCTGAAAATGGCCGTGTTTCCTTGGAGGGTGCCTCAGAAAAGGAGGGAGGCTGGGCAAGGAAAGAGACAGTTCACTGCAAGGAAAAATATACACCCACTAGGAGTTTATTTTCATTTAGCGCCACGGCCCTCTCCGGGGTGTGCGGGAAGGACTGGAAATGTGCTCTGCACCATTTAGAGAAGAACTGGGTTGAAACATATAAATAGGACTTTGAAAGCATAATGGAACACAGACCCTTTTCTTGCAAACAAGAAAAAAAAAAGACATTTGAAATAAGAAGTCTTTCAGGCTCCTCCCTTCCTTCCCTGTGATTTATTGGTTTGTGATTAACCGTGACATTGACCGGTCAGATCCGAAGCCCGTGCTGCCGGGGCGTCGTCGGGGGCCAGACGGGCGATCTTTTCACGGAATCAGCAAGTCAGTGCTTGTGTTCATTTCCTGGTTCTGTTGAGGCAGATGGCCACGAACTCAGTGGGGTTTCAAACAACACAAGCGTATTATTTTGCCGTTCTGGAGGTCCAGAGTCTGAAATGGGTCTCACAGGGCTAAAGTCGAGGTGTCGGCAGGACCGCGTCCTTCTGGAAGATCTAGGGGAGAGTCCTTTTCTCCCCTAAGGATGAGGGGTTGTAGCCAGCCTTCTGCTGGCAGATGCTGCCTCCCCCTCCACCACCCCCCCCCCCTTGGCTCCTGGTCACTTTCTCCAGGTTCAAAGCCAACAGCAACCATTGGACTCTTTGTTGCCCTGCATCTCTTTGACCTTCTTCCTCCCTTTTCCTATTCTTAAGGACTTTTTGTGATTGCATCGGGCTCCCCTGGATAATCTGGAATAATCGCCTTATTTTAAGGTCAGTTGATTGGCAACCTTAATTCTACGTGTAACCTTAAGCCCCCCTTGCCATGTAACCTGACAAACTCACAGGTTCCAGGGAAGAGAACATGGATAGTCTTTGCGGGGGGCTGGGGGCCGTTATTCTGCCTCCCACAGAGCTGACCCCCAAGGTGGAGTGAGCTAGTCGCGGAAGGGGAAATGATGGAAGATGTGGGCGGGGAAGAGACTACTGCGGATGTGATAAAAGGAATCACAATAACAGCTAAGTTTTATTATGTGCTTACCATAAACTTGGCCCGTTGTGTCGCATTTACATTTTCTTTCTTTTTTTCTTTAATTTTTAAAAATGTTTTTATTTTATTTTGGGGAGAGGCGGAATGCGAGTGGGGGAGGGGCAAAGAGAGAAGGAGACGCAAAATCGGAAGCAGGCTCCAGGCTCTGAGCTGTCAGCACAGAGCCCGACGCGGGGCTCGAACTCACAGACGGTGAGATCACGACCTGAGCGGAAGTCGGACGCTTAACTGACTGAGCCACCCAGACGCCCCTACGTTTTCAGTTTTAACAATCACATGTGGCTGGAGGCTACCCTAATGGACAGCACAGCTCTGTTAATTCAAATCAACCAAATTAAAGATTAGTTATTGATTAGTTGGAGTGTGGGCTAGCCAACATTTCAAGCGTTCAGTACACAGGTGGCTAGCGGCCACCAAGTCGGATTGCATCGGTACGGGATATTCCCACCGTTGTGGAAAGTTCTGTTGGACGGTAGAGGATAATTATCTTTCCCAAACGTCACACAGTCAGAAAGTGGGAGAGTTCTGTTTGAACCCAGTGCCTTTGGCTTGAGAACCTAAGCTTGGAACCACCATATCATCCAGATGTCCCTGGATGTCTGCTCGTCTAACTATGTCCGGGGGCATTGAAATGTAGCTCATGTTGGTGAAAGCATTCTAGATCTTGGTCGCATCCTCCTCATTTAATGCCTTCTTAGGACCACATGGTTTCTGGTTCACATGTTCCTCTGACATTTTCATTTCGCCTTTGAGGGCTTACACCTTGAACTGTAAGCAGAAACCCAGATGTTGGTCGTCTAAGCCATTCTGCCTCCTGTTAGCTACATGGCACTAACCGGGCATGATTGTCCTGTGCCTGCCCTTCCATTTGCCTCTCAAGGGGCGGGGAGGAGCGGAAGGCCCTCCGTCACCCAAACAAGTAAGAAGAAGGGGATGGAGTAGCCCATCAAAGGAAACGGCACATTTTTTATCAAACAGCTTCCTCGTGCTGCGGTGTTGGCTAGATCAGAAGTGCGGGTCTGTTGAGCCCAACGTGGAAACTCAGCCAATTTTCCTCTGACTTTTTCTGTTGAAGATGGCCGGCTTGACTTTAATGATGGTAACAGCTGCTACTTTTCCAACACCCGGGACATGCCATTGTCTAACCGCTCCCATGCATTGACCCGTCACCCTCCGAGGCAAGGGCTGTTGTTCCGTCTCCGGTCCACAGATGGAAACACCGACCCTTTCAGCCCCTCCCCAGGGTCACACGGCCAGGAGTGGTGGGGCAGGATGTGAACCCCGCAGCCCAGCTTTGGGTGCTGGGCTCTTCACCCTGTGCAGTCTCCCCCTCTGTGTCTTGAGTGTCAACCCAGAGGTCACTTTCTTTCCTTTTCCAAATGCCTGTTGCTTGCTGAGGGAACTAGAGGGCCAGTCTGCCTGGCGTTAGTTAGCGTATTCTCTTGGAAGGTGAGCCGGGTTACGGAGGTGTGGCAGGCGGGCAATAGGCCTGTCTGCTGTCCCAGGGATGCTCCCCAACCCTTCTCTGCTGTGTCCCAGCTCTGGGCCCCTATGGCTCTTTGGGCAGGAGTAGCCTCGGTCTACACCAAGCTCTGAGTCCTAAGGAATGCAGTAGAAGTGTTTTGGGAACCGGAAAGGAAAACCAGAGCTAGAAGAAATGGGAGAAAACCAAATCGTGTCCCATCTGGGCCCATATCCTCAGAGCTGTGGACAGGCTGGGCCCGGATACATACAGACCTCCCTAGGGAGCTCCCTGAGCTGGGCCTGCCCAACCCCGAGGCTCCCCAGGGATGTTGCCCTGCACTTTCATTTACCTAAGTGACATGCACGTTAACAGGCACCTCATGCTGTTTTGGCCACTGGCCTCATCACCGGTCACCTAGTCTCCAGGGCCTTTTGGAAATTTGTCTCCACTCTGAAAAAGCTCCTTTCGTGCAGCTGTGAAATCCCAAACACAAAGGCCAGTGTACAGAGCAAACAAACCTGCCAGAGGCAGACAGAACTTTCCAGAATTCCTGGCCTGGCAAGACCAGCCTCCTCCTGAGCAGTGTGATGTGTGGCACATTTCACAGTTTACGGAATGAGTGTTTTTTTTTTTTTTTTTTTTTCACAAGGAAAATTTTCCAAGGAAGGTTTGAGAAAGATAAACGATGTTCCTGGATCGAGTTAACATGAAATGTTCCCTCGACCTTCGCAATTGACTCCGGGGGCCAGATGGGGGCCGGCAGGTGCCTGCCTGCTGAAGGACAGTTGTCCAACCTGCAAGGAAACATTTCTGGTTGCCTGACGGAGCCGAAAGGCTGTCAAGGAGGACAGAGCAAATATTTATTTTCGGCCTAGGGCAAAAATGTTAAATTCATAAATGTGTGAGTTACAGAGTCACTGAAGCAAAGTGTAAATCCTTCAGGATTGTCTGCATTCTGTGGATTGATTGTGCAGTAAGAATGTAAAAACCAGAATGATAGGAATGAGAGACATTTAGTTTATCATATAAGAGTAATGCTAAAAAAGAAAACAACACCCGGGAACATTCAGGGCTGGCTAAAATAAAATGCATCGTTCTACCACGCGGGTCACCTGATATTTACTCCCACTTCTGTTTCTGCTTCTCGCTCTTGCCATGTTTTGGCTCAGCTTCCATTTCTGGTATTTTCTTTCAATTCATTTACTGTTCAAACAGCCTGGGATTTTCAGGTCATTTTCCACATTTGCCTTTAACCCTTTCTTTTCCTCAATGTGTCAGCCTGAAAAGTGCTTCTTCTATGGTCCTTTACAGCTTGCATTCAGCTGAATTTTTTTAGTCCTTAAAAAGCAGTATTTAGCACGTCAGAGATTTTGACAAATCACAGAGAACTAAGAGGAAAACAGACCAATGGAGATGGTTGATATCTCATATAATCCCTGCTTACATTAAAAAAAACCCTAAATTTTTTGACACTTGAAAATTCAAACAGTACAGAAAAGTACAACGTGGAACATAAACTCTCTTTTCTACAGACCCCCCTTTTCAGGGCTGCCAGATTTAGCAAATTAGAATACAGAACGCCCAGTTAAATGTGAATTTCAGATAAACAACAGTTTTGTTGTTTTTTTTTTTAGTGTAAGTATATCCTACATGTTGCATGGGACGACATACCCATACTAAGAAAATGTCCATTGTTTAATCTGAAATTCACATTTAACTGGGCGTTCTTTATTGTGCATGGCAATCCTACTCATTCCCCACTGGGTCCTCTCCCCAAAGGTATCCACTGTAAGTACATCTGTGGGGTAAATCCCCAGCAGTAGGATTGAGGTTCAGAAGAATCTAGTGGCATTTAGACTGGGTTGGAGGAATTTACCGGAGTAAATCAAGCACTGTAGTAAACATCATTCCACCTGTCTTCTTGAAGAGCAGTTTTTAAAGGGCTGGCAAAAGGTGAATCCTCACGACAAAGGGAATGATTAACAGAATGAAAAGACGATCTACGGAATGGAAGGAAATAGTTGCAAACCATCTATCTGGTAAAGGGTTAATATACAAAATATATGAGGAACTGCTACAACCCAATAGCAATAAAAATAAAAATAAACCTGATTTAAAAATGGGCAAATGACTTGAACAGGCATTTTCTCCAGGAAGACGTACAAGTGACCAACAGGTACATGAAAATATGGCCACCATCACTAATCATCAGGCAAATGCAAATCAAAACCTCAAGGAGATCTACTTCACACCCGTTAGAATGTCTATTATTTAAAAAACAAATGCTGGTGAGGATGTGGAGAAAAGAAACACTTGTGCACTGCTGGTGGGATTATCAATTGGTGCAGCCACTCTGGAAAACAGTGGGGAGGTTCCTTAAACAATTGAAAATAAAACTACCATATGATCCAACAATCCCACTTCTGGGCATAGATCCAAAGGACTTAAAAATCAGGATCTTGAAAAGGTATCTGCACCCCCCCATGTTCATTGCAATATTATTCACAATAGCCAAGTGTGGAAGCAATTTAAGTGTCTAATCGACAGATGGATGGATAAAGAACACACACACATGCACATGCACACACACACACACACACACACACACACAGGAATATTATTCAGCCTTTAATAAAAGAAGGAAATTCTACCATTTGCAACAACATGGATGAACCCGGAGGTCATGACACTAAGTGAAATAAGCCCGATTCAGAAGGACAAATACTACCTGATACCACTTATATGAAGAATCTAAGAGTCAAAGTCAGAAGCAGAGAGTAGAATCGTGGTTACCAGGGGCTGTGGGGTGGGGAAGGGAGAAACAGGAAGGCATTAGTTAAAGGGTACAATGTTTGGGTTATACACAGCGAATAAGTCCTAGAGATCTACTGTAGAGCACAGGGACCAGAGTTCCCAACGCTGTGTTGTATACTTAAGCATTTGCTAAGAGGGTAGATGTTAGGTCGAGTGTTCTTATAACACACACAAAACAATAAGAAGAATGTAGGAGGAAACTTTTGAGGTGATGGATACATTTATGGCATAGATTATGGTGATGGTTTCATGGGTGTATCCTTATTTCTAAACTCACCGAATGGTGGACATTAAATTTGCTCAGCTTTCCGAAAAAGAGGTGGATTTTGGTCTCCTGCCCTAACTGGGCTTCTGGGAGTTGAGGATAAGCCAGTGGAATACGAAAAGTGGAGAGTCCCAAGATGGTCAGTGTTTCTGGAAATGGATTTCATTTAGGGTCAAAGGTTTGGATGATACTGGCCGCTTGGAAGTCATGAAATGACCGCCTCTTGTTGAATCTCACATAAAATCACAGGGTTTGCTTATTATTTAGCACTTGAGGAACTGATACATTAAAATTTCTCCTCGGGACTGGATTTTGATCATGTTGACAAGGTCGATAGACAAAGCCAGTCAGTAGCTTTTCTTTCCTCCCTGTTTCACGTTTCCTTCCAAGCTCAGACTCTGGGTCGTCTGTGGACCTTAGCCAGAAGTCGGACGTCATTATCGTCCCATCTGATCTTGTGTCTCACCACCTGCTCTTCCAATGGTGGGTTCAGTGTGTGTATTTACATACCTCCCACTGTTTGTTTTCAAACCAAATATGTGAGAAGGAAGGAAAGGCCATCCTTGTTTGCTTTGCCTCGTAAAGCCAGCGCAGGTGAATGGATCGGCTCATGCACCCGAATGCGCCCAGCGCACTGCCCCCCCCCAACCTCCCATCACCAAGACCCACTGAGTGGGTCTTTTCAATGGTGCTTTTCAGACTTTATACATAATCTCAGTACATTTTAACATCCCAATACATTACACTTACACACACATGTACAGAGGTGAGAGTCAAATATTTAACATATGGTCAGACCAGGAGGCTGATGATCAGAATTTGGTCTTAAAACTGAGCCGGGCCTGGGAACCCCCTGCTGTGCCAGAAATTAACCCTTTTGATGCTGAGGTTGGCAGGGGAGTATCCCAACCGGCAGAAACTGTACTTTGATATTTTAACAATTATAGTCATAATCGCTGAGGGCCAGCTGAATCTGAGCTTGCATATGCACAACAGAAACAAAAACTTCATAAAACAGTACTTCTCTTCTCTGCTGTGACACGCTCTGGTATGTTGTTTTATTCTGGTTTGTTCCGCTCCATCCACCCCAACCCATTCTTTTATTTAACAAATGCTGACCCAGACCTTCTAAATTGATTTCATGACCCGCTAGTTGGTTGTGATCTACGGTTTGAAACACTGTTCTAGTCTGGCAGTTCTCAAACGTCCCCATGCCTAAGAACCACTTGGGAAGCCTGTTAAAAATGCAAATTCCTCACTCTAGTTCTGGCGGGCTGCACCCTGCTTTTTGGAAGTCCCTTAAGTGATGCCGATGCAGGTGATTTAAGAACCTCTTGCAGAAACACCCATCCACCCCAGGATGTGAATGAAGCACGTGTGTGAGACACGCACATATCCTTACCCCTTTCTGGATATTCTACACTGTTCCACTCATCTATGTGTCCAATCTGTATTGGAGCAGGGAGGATACCTTCAGTTGTAAACAACTAAAAACTCAATTTAAACTGATTAAATCCAGTGAATTTATTGACTTGTAACTGAGAAGTCCAGGGCCACTGGCTGCAGACAAGGCAGGATACAGCAGATGACAGTGAGGACCTACTTTCTCTCTTGGCATTTGTCAGCTCAGCCTTCTTAGTGTTGGTGCCACCTTGGTCTGAATCCAGAAGCTTCTAAGGCTGCATGCTTCCGTGGTCGTATCCAACAGGAAAAAGAGGGAATGAATCTATAAGCAAAACATTCCAAAATTAGGTCTTGTTGTCCTTCTTTCGCCTGATTTGAACCCAGCAGTGGTGTGGGATGAAGACATCTGCTGACGGGCTTATGTCTATCAGATCCCACTCCAGAGGTGGGGATGAGGTCAATCCTACGCAAGTCCTGGCTATTCAGGTGCTCTTGGGCAGTGGAAAGGGGAGGTGAGGTGCTGGGGATGGCAAGGGATCAACAACTCTACCTTCATGTGCTGAAACCACCCCTCCTTAAGATTACAGCTTTGAAAAGCCACGAAATTGTGTAAAAGAACAGCAGTGAGATGAAATTTTGGGATCGGCTTTTCAATTATATTAAAAATCCTCTTTAGGAGTTTGTTTGGAATTGCACGGAAATTCTGGATCAAATTGGGGTGAAGTCAATATCTTCACCATCTTTACCCCAAAAACAAGATAAAATCTATTGATTCAGGTCTACTCGTGTTCTCCAATAGTTTTGTAAGTGTCATCACAGAGGTCTTGGGCATTTCTTGTAACTTTATGCCTTGTATGTTCTGTTTTTTGTTTGTTTGTTTGTTTTTGTTGTTGATATTGGTGGATCTTTTTGCCCCTGACATTGTGTGGTTGATTGAGGCTGCTACAAAGGAAAGTTACTGCCGTATGTATACTTACCTTGTATCTGGCCACCCTCCTAAACCTTTTTATCAGTTATAACATACTAGCTGGTTCTCCTCCAGGAAATCTTTGCTTCCTTTCCCTCCTCAGAGGCTCTGCAGTTTGGCTAACTCGGGAGTCATCAGTAGCTTCCTAAGTGTCAATTCTCTCAATCTTTCCTTAATCTCTCTTTACTTTCTCTGCTCATCCTACACTATCCACACCCTACTAGAGCTCCTCTATTTAATAATCAAAAATATATTCAACATCTTCAGGTTTACCGTGTAGTATGAAGTGGGCACATTTCCTTAAACTTCCCTTAATGTATAAAATTCTTTGCGGGATATAATGGACGGCTATTGTTTACAAGATACAAGACTTTAGGGTAATACTAGGTCCCATACTTGCCATTGAGTTGAACTACCTATGGGGCCAGTGGAAATGCCACCATGTTTCTGGAGAGAGACAATCTTTCAGGGCCTGTGGGGAGGGTATAATTTGGCCCTCCTTGTTAAAGTTCCAATAAATGTTTTCCTGCCACTGCTTTTGGAAACAGAGAAGCGAGTATTTTCCCCAAAATTTTATTAGATTGTCAAAAATTGCATATTTTGCTTCCTACAACAGGTGGGATAGCATAGTTGTTCACTACAGAAGTTCAAAGAACATAGAAATATAAAGAAGATGTTAGTAATCCCTCTAACTGTCACTCTTCCGATCCCCTAGCCCCAGGTAACAAGTAGTAAGCTTAGTGTGTGTCCTTCGATGCTATGCTCTATGTTTGTATCTATATTTACCAGTTTTTTATTTTTTAAAACAAATGAGAATATACTGTTCACATCACAACTTGTTGCTCTTTTTAAAAAAATACACCTTCAATTTTAGAGTAGTTTTAGATTTACAGAAACGTTGCAAAGATCGTTCCCATATACCCCTCGCCCAGTGTCCCCTGTTGTACATTTGCCAAAACCAAGAAACCAGCGCTGGTATATTCCTATTAACTCTACCCTTCATTCCCATGATATCCCCTGATATCTCTCTATTCTTCTAGGACCTCATCCAGGATACTACACTGTGTTCAGTTGTTGTGTCTCCTTAGTCTCCTCCAGCATGAGACAGATTCTTAGGGTTTCTATGTCTTTCATGACCTTGACACTTTTGAAGAGTATTGGTGCCTCTCAATTTGGGTTTGTCTGATGTATTTCTCTTGCTTAGATTGAACAATAGGCTTTGGGGAGGAAGACCACAGAGGTAAAGTGCCAGAGAGTATGCTATTGACATATTACCGATTAACCTTGATCGCTTGTGGGTTGTTTTTTGACTTAATATATCAGCTACGTCTTCAGATTAACACGCCGCCCTAGTGTGTTCCTTTAATCAGCCACATAATGTTTCATAGTGTCAGTGAAACAGAGTTCATTCAAGTCTTCCAAAGGTTCTCATGTAAATGTGAAAATAACGTGAACATTCTCCACTTGATTCTTGGATAGGAGCGATTCTCAATATGGTGTCTTAAACTGGAATGACACCCATGGGTTTATTATGAGTGAGGGTTGCAGTGGGCAGGGGGGGTGGTGTACATGCTGGGACCAGGTAATAGACAGTGCCTTCTGGGAGTGGAGGATGACGTAGCAGAGGCCAATGGATCCAAATGGGGAAACCTCCAGGAAGTAGGTAAGTGGAGTGTAAGACTAGTTGGGCCATAGTTATGACTTGAGTATAGGTGAGGGAAGGAAGTTATTTTAAGTGCTGGGAGGTGGGGAGTGTCGGGTGGGGCCGAGGAGGACCATACAGAAGGACCAGGTTAAAGTCCAGCGGGATCTAGTCACTTGAGATAATCCAGCGATATCTTGGCTAAGGGGGCAAACAGAAGAAGGAAGCTTTGGGAGTTGGGGGGCCCGGTCCTCTCTGTCTGTCTTCTGTCACATCACCCGGGTACCCTCTCCAAGGGGAGATGCCAACCTGTTGGCTGTCGTGTTGGCCAATGCACATGCTATTCCTGGTGGGTGAAGGGTGGGTCCTGCAGAAGTGATGAACCTAGCTTCTCCCAGAAGTTCTTTGTTCATATGGAGGACTGAGATTCCCCATCCGTCTCCCCCAGATGTCCTATGGAGGACATAGGAAATCTGGAGTCTACACCACAGGATGGTTTTGTCCTTGACATGTCAGCATTTTCATCCACACTGGATGGAGTCACCCAGCTTTTCAAAATGAGAAGTTCAGGGTCGCTGCAATTTTCTCTTCCTTTCTCCACGAAAGAGGTGTCTTGGATGTTTGTGGCCAGGAGCTCCCCACACTGGCCCTATAACTGGAGGCTGATTCTCTTTCTTCTCCACCTGCCCTCACCCCTGCTGTCCCAAGCAGACAGAAACCAGATCCCGCCCCCCTCTTCCACAGAGAAATTTCAAGTCAGGAACGCATGGGGCTTTGTCTGGAAGGCAACCGATGTCGGCGAGAGCACACTGGTGACTCACTTACCTCCGTTCCTCCTGGAGGACGCCCCTTGTTTTGGACGAATGATTGCATTTTGTGCCTACGTGCTAATTTCACAGATGGTTCCCGGGGAGGGCGCGGAGTCAGCTGGTCTTTGTGAGACGCAGTCGTATCTCTCGGGGGTGGTGCTTTGCTGCTCCTCTGGTTCTGCTTCTGCAGAACTTCAGCCATCGGAAGTATACCCTGGTGTCTTAAAATGATGTCATGTGATTCAGTCGGGCTACTCTCCACATGGCGATATGACTCTCTCAAGACGGCCTCGTGCTCCAGCAGTAACGAATTCGGTGACTCTTTGAGTATCATCACCCCGCCCGCTGGAGGGAGAGTGGCTGGCCCCCTTTCGGGAGCTTTGATGAGGATGTGATGATTATAGGGCCACAATGACTGATTCTTTTTCCCTTCTTCTCCTCCCCTTCCTCCCCTCCCCTCTCCCCCTCCCCCTCCTCCTCCTCCTTTTTTCTGAGAATTCAGATAACATGAAATGAATCACTTTAAACTGAACAATTCAGGGACACGTAGTGCCTTCATGACGTTATGTGACCACCACCTCTAACTTGTTGCATGGCATTTCTGCCACCCCCAAAGAAGACCCCCTAGCCATTAAATGGTTCCTTCACACTCTCCCCCACCTCCGTCCTCTGGCGACCACCAATCTGCTTTCTACTCTTTGAAGTGGCCTATCCTGGACATGCCGCATCAGCGGAAGTGTACCATATGTGGCCTTTTGTGTCTGGCCTCTTTCACTCAGCCTCAAGTTTCTGAGGTTCATGTACACAGATAGATGCATCAGAACGCCCTTCCTTTCTACGGCTGAGTAATATTCTACTGTGTGAATAGACCACAGTTCATCTATGTATCCATCTGCCAAAGGACATTTGAGTTTTTAAAGTAATAGCAATAACAATGTTATTAACCAGCCTCCAGAAATAATCTTCGCTCCCGGCCACCACCGTCCATGTTTCTAACATTCCAGTGATAGTAAGATGACTTTCATATGTTTTGCATTTACGATAGGTAGTTTCCCTAGCCCGCAAAGAAGTTGACTGTGGAACTCATTGGCATGACAACACTTTGTAATGGTCGTGGAGGGGTGCATAGCTGAAAAACCAACATGATTGTTGTGAGACAGATGGACTTCAGTTCAACTCCTGGCTCTGCCCCAGCGAAGTAGCCTCAGGTGGGTCACCGGACCGTCTCACCAAACTGGCAATGGGCATCCAAAAATCAAGCCTTAAAAACAACACCCGCCTCCCAGCATTCCTGAGAAGAGAAAATGAGGTGAGGAATATAAAATACCGAGAATGATGTCCAGCATGTGGCGAAAGCTCATCACAAGGGGGTCATTTTTCTCATTCTTGTTAGGTAATAGTCCCAAGCGTTGTGGTGGGATCCAGGCGTACTGAGTTCTAGTCACGAGATTTGGCACAAGTGGTTTTGTGATCTAGGATTTAGGATTGATTATGGGGTGATAGTGACACATATTCGGGGGCCCCATGGGATGTTCTGTGTCTTGAGAGTTGAGCGGTCCCTTTCTTTGGAACACTGTGTCCATATTGTGGTGTGGGCGTGGAGGCAGACGAGTTCTCTCTCCATCTCTCAGTATCTTTCTGTCACTCATCTGTCTCTCTCAGTCTCTCTTACTGACCCTCTCTGACTCCCTCTCTCTTTTCGACCCACTGCTGAATCAGCCTAAACTTTGTCTGACCCCATGTTGCTTATATGTGACACCAATCTTTTCTAAACACAGGCTGAGCTCAAAATCCATTATAGAAACACCCATAAAGTCTGTACGTGGTTATCTCGGAATCGAGCTGAGCCAGGAATTCGGACCGTTTTTATTTTAACCTTATCATTATTGGTGTTTGATCAGATACAGGCTGGCAAGGCAAAGCTGTGTTTGTCAAGGCAAAAGACCAAAAGAATTGGAAAAAGATGACTTTCATATGTTTTGCATTTACGATAGGTAGTTTCTCTAGCCCGCAAAGAAGTTGACTGTGGAACTCATTGGCATGACAACACTTTGTAAGGGGGTGGGGGTGGGTAGGAGTGTGTCATGAAGGGAAAAGCTGGAGGCAGAAAATATCGGTTTCCAAAGTGTGCTCTCTTTCTTGCCCACCCCTCCCCTCCCCAGATGTGGTGAATCCTGATCGGCTGAAGCAAACATGGCCTCCTCCCCCTCCCCCCTCCCCCCGGCCCCCTTGCCTGCTTCTGCTTAGACGGGGACATGTGGCTCAGTTCCGGCCAGTGAGATGCAAGGGGTCTCCTGGGGGCTTCTGGGAAATGCTTCTTAGCTCCTATAAAGAGACAAAAGGAAAAGACAGCTTCCTTTTCCACCTCTGGATGTTGGGTGTGGATGTTTGCTTGGAGCCGTGGCAGCCATGATGAGGCCATGAGGGGTTGACACTGAGGATGACAGGAAGAGAGGAGGAACCCAAATCCTCGATGCCGTCGCTGAACGTTCGGTCAACCAGCCCTGGAACGGCCCTCCATCTGAATATCTTCCTAGGGGAGCTCATCAATGCCTTCACCGTCGGGACACTTTTCTTTGGGCCTCCTGTGGCTTCCGACCAAGCCCGGTCCAACTGATGCGACCGAGACGTGATGACTCCAAGTCATGTCAGATGGAAGGGACAGGTGGCCCAACTGGTTGGTCAGGGGAGTCTGGGTAGAATCCCTTACGTCTCAACCGTCCTTGTTTACCTCTTCAACCCGTGTCTGTAAGATGAGAAGGTCCGCGTCCTTTTTTACATCCAAATCACACACCAGCCTTTGTCAGCCACCCCGAAGGAAACGAGCTTCTTCACAAGGCCTCCCTGGGGAGTTTCAGAAGGCTGTCGGGACAGAAACGGAACAGGAAGCCGTCACTCAGACTCTGCCTCAAACCTCGTTGAGAGCTGCCTGCTCTCTTCCGTTTGTCCCGTGTGGAGGGGACGTTAAGCACCTGCCGCGTGAGATCGTCTTGGGGAAGGAGCGAGCTGGCGGTTGTTCTTAGAGCAGTGCTCAGGGCAGGGCGGGACGCATAATAAGCAATCGGTAGAACGTGGCCCTTGTTGCTAGCCTTAATTCTTCACGGTGACCGGCAGTGTCGTAAGCGGGGATGCGTTCAGCCCTAAACATCACACGGTCAATCTGCAACGCTTGAGGGATGTCCTGTAAGAGGACGAAGGCACGCCAAAAAAGGAGAAGGAGATAACGGGACAGGGAGAAGAAGGGGGGAGCAAGGAGCTCGGGAGGGAGGGAGAGGAGGAAGAGAAAGTAGCCGAGGTCAGGGGGAGGAGCACCACCTGTGGCCACCGTGCCCTGGTTTGCAGGGGACACTCCCAGGGGAGCTGGGTCCCCACGGCGGGGGGCATCTCTCGTTCCAGGTCGACCGGCCCCTCTCTGGGCCCCTGCTCTCGAGCCAATCAGATGTCCTCTAATCGGGAGCAGCTGAGACTCAGAGGCTTTTGCCACATAGATTGTTCCCAGAGCCGCCTCCTTCCCGTGGCTTCTGTTTTTCTTATTAAGTGCTGCTTCTAAACCTGTAGCTGCGAGAGACACAGCGAAACTACCGTAGAAAGAGCGAGTCTTCTGAGCCCCGTGCTCGCACCCCACAAAGCTCCAGGAGAGCAGTAGGTCTCGTCCAGAGATGCTTTCTTAATGTGCCCAACTACAAAGTGTAGTTCTTGCCTTCTGTTGTGGCTAAGTATGCCCGCGTGACTGAGTTCTGGCCAGTGGGAGTAGAAGTGTTGTGTGGTACTTTCAAGAAATCCTCTTGAAGAGGGCAGACTCTCCCGGAAGGCGAGCCTCTTTCGCTCTGACTCCCTTGGTATTGCCTGGAAGGTAGGCTTGATGGTTGGAGCTCAGGCAGCCGTTTTGGATCCTGAGATGACTCCAAGGATAGAAGCCACACGCTGAGAGAATGCAAGAGAAATATAGAAGGAAGTGCGTCCCAGATGGCATCAGGGAACCACCAGGCCAGCCTTGGACTGACTCTTTACAGGGTCCTCTTACATGCGGAAGAAATACACGTGTGTCCCGTTCAGTCCACCGTTACTTTGGGTTTTCTGCTATTTGCAGCCAAAGGTATTCCTAACTGATATGTGTGTTCAAATGTTCTTTCTCTTATTCAAGGACCACTGTGCATGGAATTCACCCCATCGTTTTGTGTTAAGCTTACCCTTTCCGGGCAACATCAACCCGTATTAAAATAGAAGCAGGGGTACAGATGAAGTTCATCTCTGAAACTTCTGGGTTTGCTTCTCCTTCCAGGCTTTGGTGTCCTGCCTTCCCCCTGCTTTGGTTTGCTTTTAGGTTTTGCTGTTGAGTAATTTTCTGCACCTGCTAAGTTATTACATCTAATGGGATCCTGGGTTTCAATCAAGTTGTCATTCCCTGCTAAGTCACTTCTATTCGCGAAAACTTGTCACAATAGCTCCTATTTAAAAAAAAAAATCTTCCTTGGGACGCCTGGGTGGCTCAGTCGGTTGAGCGTCCCGCTTCGGCTCAGGTCATGATCTCGCAGTCTGTGGGTTCGAGCCCTGCATCGGGCTCTGTGCTGGCAGCTCAGAGCCTGGAGCCTGCTTCGGATTCTGTGTCTCCCTCTCTCTCTGCCCCTCCCCCACTCATGCTCTGTCTCTGTCTCAGAAATAAATAAACATTAAAAAAATTAAAAAAAAATCTTCCTTAATTTCACATCCCTCTCTAGCTACTGCCTCATCGCTCCCCTTTATAGCAAAAATTCTAGAAATATCTGTCTATACCATGGCTATCTAGCCGGATAACCCCAATAAGTAGCATTCACATCGTGGTGTGTATTAAGGGCATCCCTGAGTTGTGCAGTGCACAACCAGCACTTCTGCACATGGGAGGCCTGGTCCATACTCACTGCTTCCACCTCCTTAACTCCCAGTGTCTTTTGAACCTAATGTAATCGGGCATTTGTTTCCACCAGTCTACAAAAATAGCTGTGGTCAAGGTCCCTAGTGACATCCGTTCTTACCAAATCCAAGGTGAATTCTCAGTCCTCATCATACACAGTTTTACCAATAGCATCGATCATTCCTGCTTCCTTCTTAAAGTGCCTTTCCCCCCTGGCTTCTGGAACTCCCTCTGAGGTTTCCTCCGACTGCACTAGCTAACAGTTTTCAGCCTCTTCTGTCTTGCTCTCTTCTACACGACTGTTTTGTTCACTGCTATATCCTCAGCAGGGAGTCTGGCAACAGCAAACATTCAATAAACGTGGTAGTTACTGAAGGAATGAAAGCATCTGAAGGATCTAATGTCTAAGAGTGGAATTTCCGGCCCCACGACAGCAGTGTGGCTATCTATGTTGGGAAGGATGGTTCTTTCTTTTTTTTTTTTTAATTTTTTCTTTTAACGTTTATTTATTTTTGAGACAGAGAGAGACAGAGCATGAACGGGGGAGGGTTAGAGAGAGAGAGACACAGAATCTGAAACAGGCTCCAGGCTCTGAGCTGTCAGCACAGAGCCCGACGCGGGGCTCGAACTCACGGACCGCGAGGTCGTGACCTGAGCTGAAGTCGGACGCCCAACCGACAGAGCCACCCAGGCGCCCCAAGCATGGTTATTTCTGCTAACTTCTGAAACAGTACAGAGGAGAGAGACACTTATAGAATGATCGGTCAGTTCCCGTGTCTAAACATCCTGTGCTCAAAATGCAGGGGACACATTACTCACAAAGGGTACAAACTCTAAGTTATAAAACGAATAATTTCTGGGGATCTGGTGTGCAGAATGGTGACTGGAGGTAAACAAACCGTACTATATCCTTGACAGTTGCTAAGACAGTGAATCTTAAATGTCCTCGCCACACACACACACACACACACACACCCCGAAATGGCAATTATGGGACTCAGTGGGGTTGTTAGCTAACGCCGTGGTGGGAATCATTCTGTGATTTGGACGTGCGTTAGAGAAACATACTGCACCCTTGTTTTTTTATTTTCGTTTTTTTAATGTTTTATTTTATTTTTGAGGGGGAGAGAGAAAGAGAGACAGAGTGTTGAGCATGGGAGGGGCAGAGAGAGAGGGAGACCCAGAATCCAAAGCAGGCTCCAGGCTCCGAGCTGTCAGCACGGGACCCGACGCGGGGCTCGAACCCACAGACTGTGAGATCATGACCTGAGCCGAAGGCGAACGCTTCACTGACTGAGCCACCCACGTGCCCCAACATACTGCACCCTTATGTCTGACCCTGGGCTCCCCCAGACAACCCGGGACCATTTCCCCATCACAAGATCCTTAACTTGATTGCACGTGCAAAGTCCCCCTTGCCACCTAAGTTCCGTGCACACTGCCGTTTCCAGGTTTCAGGGTTTAGGATATGGACATCTTCGGGGCCATTATACGTCTGCCACACTTCCTGGCCTTCTTGAATCTTCACTCTGGGGTCACCTTCTCAGTGAGGACTATCCTAACCCTGTAGCTTGTCTCCACCCCTCAGGCCTCCTGATGCCCCTTTCTGTGGTCTACTTTTTCCTCTAACATAACATATAATTTACTAATACCTTATGTTTATTACCTGTTTCCCCCAATAGAATGTCAGCTCCAGAAGGGCATTTTCTCCCTGCTGCCTCTCCAGGGCCTGGCATACAGAAGGAGCTCAATAAATATCCGTTAAGTGAATGATACAAGACAAAACCAGCCAAGCCTTTTTAGCCTCAATATGAACCCTCCCCCCCCCCCCAAGTGGAGAGTTTGCTCCTCAGGTTACATTCGGCCAGGGGACTGATGACGTTGACCTGACCTTCCAGCACCCTGTGTGGGCCCGTGAGGGTCCCGGCTGCCACAGGGGCACAGAGGGGACGGATAGGAACAGGCAAGAGAGGCTCAGAGGAGATGCACGAGGGTGCCATTTATTGAAAGAGAATGTGAGAGCAATTAGCCAGTGTCACCCCCAAGCACGCCTCGCTCAGTCCCGAGAAGGATGATTTCAGAACCAGACGGCCTTGTGCCGTCCCCATTCTCACACCAGCCCTGGGAGCGGTGGTCTGGGGTGGCCTCGAGCAGCTGGCCCTGGGTTCCCGGCTGGCTCTGCTCGTGACTTGGGGCGTTTTCCATCTTCCCAAGGACCGTCCCGGGAAACTCGTTGCACTCCGGTGACCGTGTACGGTTTCCTTTCAAGACGCGGCTACCAGAGACTCGGTGCTCCCCATTGTCTGCCATCGGGGGAGCGCTGGGCCCTCTTTTAAGATGAAATCTGTTTTATTAGTCTTAACCTCGTTCAGTTGTTTCTTGCAGCCCAGCACTAGGCTGTCAGGGCATTCTACAAAGGTTTGGCGGGACATCTAGAGAAAGCACCTGCTGATGACAGCATAATGCGGTGCCCTGGCCAGCTGGCTTCCCAAAGAACACACCTTCTGACAGGGCTTCCCAGCTGCGGGCGGGCGCTGGGGGTTCAGGCTGCAGCTGCTGCTGGAAAAAGAGAAGAGAAAAATGTTGGGGACGGGGGGCGGTTCAGAGGCAGCTTTTCTGCATGGTTCCAGGAAGCCAGATTTGGGTGTATCTGAATGAGGCAGTTCATGCTAAAATCGGGGGGCAGGGGGAACAAAAAAAAAAAAAAGAGAGAGAGAAAAAACCCACAATGGAAAAGCAATGAAAGGAAACGGTGAACTTTTCTGCTGAGAAACCCACAAACACCCTGTGATTGATTTCACTTTCCTCGCTCCCTGGTTCGTCTTTGCACAGCTTTCACATTTGGGGGTACAGGGAAAAGGATCACGGGGCTGGGCGTTAGAACACCCAGGCTCGAACTCAACTGTGCCTCAGAGATGAGCTGTGTGACTTTGGGAAAACCGCTGTCCCTTCCTGGAGCGTCGTGTCCCTCACCTGTACCATTAGGGGGAAATAATTAGTCTGGCTCCCGAGGTTGTAGGGAAAAGTCAAATGTAGCACTGTGCCCTGTTATGCTTAACGATGATGGTTGGCAGTGTCACTGGCATTGCTGTCATGGTGCCAATTATAGAGACGGGGGGATCGGGGCTGGCTGGCGAGGGCCCCCCAGAGCTTGCTCTCCCGGGTCTTTGTTCTAACTTCCAGAAGACGTGACGCTTCTGCTTCTTAAGGGGACCCATCTGAGTTAAATTTACTTTCATACAGCTAGGCAACTATTAAAAACTTGGAAAAGACTCACCGAAATGGCAGCATGTTCATACCTAAGTCAAGTAATAGAGACTTCTTCAAAACGTAGCTTCTCAGGAGCACAGCCTCTGGCTCTGGGAGGGTCATGTCTTTAGAAAGATGCAGACTTTAGTTGTGGTTTGGTCCTCAGTATCCACGCCCTTGGTCATGTGTCTTTGGACTCTCCCATAAAGGCGATGTTTATCATTTGGAAGTTTCGGCTCTTGGGCTGAACCCCTTAACCACCTTGGAGAGATTTTTCTCGTCTGTACGATGAGGATGATAAAACCAACTCAGAGCAGTGTTGTGAGGACTAGACATCATGTACGTAAGTGCTCAGTAGAGGTCCCGTGTGGCAGCTCGCCTCCAATATGGCCCCAGTGATCCTCGTCTGCTGGGACCCACCTCTCACACCGAACAGGGCTGGACTGTGTAACCAACAGGGTATCGCAGGAATGTCGGTGCGTGACTTCCAAAGCTGGGTCATCAGAGACATTGTATGCTCTCCCTTGGGTCACAGCCCCATGGACAGGTCTACATGGTGAGGAACGGAGGCCTCCTGCCAACAGCCAGCACTGTTTTGCCAGTGTCATGAGAGAGCCAACCTAAAAATGGACCCTCCGGCCCTGGTCAAACCTTCAGATGAGCAGAGCCTTGCCGCCATGTTGATTGGGATCACGCGAGACACCCTGAGCTGGCCCCACCCAGCGAAGCCACTCTCCAGTTCCTGACCTCCAGAATTGTCCGAGACAACAGGGGTTTATTGTTTTAAGCTACTAAGTTATGGGACAACTTGTCACACACACAGCAAGAGGTAGCAAATATTTCCCTGGCGCTTAGTAGCATAAATCTGTGTTTACATAACAAAGGAATGATGATGCCAACTGCTGTCAATGGAGTTTCCATTATGTGCCTCACAATGAACTGGTGCTGAGGCTCTAGAAATGAACTGTATATACATCGTCCCTTTCCTCAAGGCTTATTTAGCTTATCAAGGGAAACATTAACGGGCTGCAGGATGGCCACAGGCACAGGAGGTACTGAAACCTGCCCACTGGACACATCGTCAAAGGCAAGTCCTCTAAAAATCCCAAATATAGGAACAGCCATATTTATTTCCGTGTCTTTATGGTATGGCCATCATCCGCCATTTCCACTCTTAATAGAAGAAGACAAAGAACAAAATTTCCTTTTACTAAGCAGATGCTGAATTCCTGCAGTGTGTCCAGCACAACGCCCACTCACAGTAGGTGCTCACCAGTGTGTGTTGGGGTTTTGGGTACAGTCAGTGAGGCTGGTTTGAGGACGTGCGGGGTTTGAGAGGTGCCCTTAGGAATGCGCTCAGTATAACCTCTCTCACCACCAGGTGGTGCTGTGGAGGCCGTGGCTTCCTCTGGGGGCCATGGCCGTCCTGAATGGCTCTCGGGGTGTGGTTTGGGTTGGGTTGGCCTTGAGGGGTGAGTCCCACTCCGTTTTCTGGCTCTGCTGACTTCTGAGGTGTTACTTCCAGAGGTTTCCCCAACAATAAAATTATTACTGTTGTTATATCACAAGTGAGAAGATAGGTCTTGGTGGTCCAGGAAGCAGACCCTCACCAGACGCTGAATCTTCCAGGGCCCTGATCTTGGGCTTTCAGCCTCCAGAACCATGAGAAATGAGTGTCTGTAGTTTAGGCCACTCCATCCGTGGTATTTCCTTATACCAGCCCTCACAGACCAAGACACTATTGTATGTGTGTGCATATATATAAATAATTTATGTATTTATAATATAATATTTCTATTAAGGCTTATTCCTTAAATATTCTTTGGAAATTTGATTTTAATTGCTATCTAATTTTCAAATTGTGAATGTACTGTAGCTTGTTTACTCTTCTTTTTGGGGGGTATTGAATTGTTTCTCCTTTTTAAAAAAAGTTTATTTATTTTGAGAGAGAGAGAGAGAGAGAGAGAATGTGCATGTGCATGAGTCGGGGAAGGGCAGAGAGCGGAGGGAGAGAAGCCCAGGCAGGCTCTGCACTGTCAGTGTGGAGCCTGACGCAGGGCTCGATCCCACGAACCGTGAGATCATGACCTGAGCCAAAATCAAAGAGTCAGATGCTTAACTGACTGAGCCACCCAGATGCCCTCTGGTTTCTTCTTTTTTAAACTTTAACACGTTGCAGTATAATTCACTTACGTGAACCTTGGCTTCTGTCACTGATTATTTCTCGAGAGTAGATCCTAGAAGTGAAGTGACTGGTCCAAAGCGGGAGGACATCGTCAAGGCTTCTGCTGTTACCAGATTTTTTTTCTAGAAGAGAAGCTCATTTAGAGCCCTACTAGGATAAGTAACCCCCCTTTTTTTTCTGCATCCTCACCAACGCTGTTTTTTGTTTTAGAAAAATCTTCCCAGTTTGGTAAACTTGGTAAAAATGATGTTTTATTTGTGCATCTTTAATTACACAGGTGAGCCTTTTTTATACACTTATTAGACACGTTCTTCCCTTCTTATATACATGTCTTGCTCTTGGTTAGAGCGATCGTCTTTTTTCCCCCTTATTTGTTTTTAAGAACTCTTTATATATGAAAAGCACTTATCATTGGTCCATCGTCGGTGTTGTCGTTAGTCCTTCCCCAGTGTGTTTGCTTTTAAATTTTGTTTGCGATGGTATCTGATGTTCAGAGGTTTTGCTTTAATGTAGTAAAATCGATCAGTCTGTCAGATTGCTTTCATTATCTGGTGCTGAGAAAGCTTTATCCCCTCCAGAAATCAGATGAGTATTTACCTCTATTTTCTCCTGCTTGTTTTTGGAGTTTTATTGTTATTACTCCTTTACATTTACTTTCTTAATCCATCTGGATTTCATTTCGGTTTATGATGTTGAGAGGCCAACTTCATTTTCCGCCCCCCCAAATAACTAACCAATTGTCCCAGCACCAATGACTAATTCCTGCTTTCCATATTGATTTGTAAAGCCACATTTATAGTATATTAAACTTTTATATGAGCTAGATTCTAAGTACATATAAAATCTACCATTTTGTACTATTTTTCCCTCCGGAGAGATGTTCTCTAATACCCAGAGCGGTTCGTGCCATGTGCCTGGACACACCCAGTCCACCTCGCTCAGGGTAAAATCCAGACTGCCCAGCCTTGAGGCGCTTCTGGGTTCCATCTGACTGTCCATCAACCTGCCCTGCTCTGTAGGTCCAGTCCCTCCAGCGGCCCCACCCCCGTCTTTTAGTAAACAAGCCTCATGTGTGTGAAAAGCCCTCCCAAAGTGCGCCCCTGAACAGAGCCTGGCAACGGCGTCCTCAACAGGATGCCCTTCCCTGGCCAGCACCTCTCCAGCCCCCCCTGCCCCCCCTGCTGCCTCCAGGCCCACTTCCTGGGCCCTCCCATCTCCCGCCGGTCACCCTTGCCACACGGTACTATTCACTCTTAGCTCCTTATCTCCTTTAAGCGGTGGGGGGGGGGGGGGGGGGTTGCATCTTCCCCGAGTGTCCTCAGACTGTGTTTGTCGAACTGAATCAGAGCCCAGAATGGAGAGGCCGTGTGCGTGGCCACTGTTCGGTGGGGGACACGCGCTGGTGTGGATGCGTGGTTTGGGCCCGCTCCCTTGGAAGGGCACCCCGAGGGCTGATGACGATGCAGGACGCCTCGGTCATGTGGACCCACTGAGGCAGAGAGAGAGGAGCAAGGGCTTGAGAACTGACCCCCAACATGCGCTTTGAAGCTGGCGCATGCAGCCCGAAGCTTTGGGGGCGGCACGCCAGAGCCTTGCGGCCGAGTGGGGATCACAGAAGTACCCCCCTCCTAGAGCCCGGACCCCATACATGCTCAATAAACGTTGCTGCTAAGTGTCGACCCCCCTCGGCATGATTTTTAGGAGGGCGGATACTCTCTGGAGACAACTTTCACCCAGAGGAAACGCTCTGAGCTGATAATTTTGTCTTTACAAGGAAAATGAACCTCCACGAATGCCCTTCCAGAGAGGAAACCCCAGCCCCTGCCCCCACCTGCCCCTTCTCAGCCAGCTCCCTGCGTGAAATCTTTCTGTTTTCTTTACTTAGCACTTTGCACGTGAGCGAAACCACCTTCCCTCGCCGGCTAATTTGTGCCCTGGTTCAAACTGCTTCGGTCCCACATTCCACAGCACTGTTTCCTGATATTCATTTCACCCCGCGGTGTCTGTCTAGCCCCGGGATTACTGGGAATCGAGAGGCGACCCTGTTTGGTTTTGTTTTTTTTTTTTACCTCCCCCCCCCCCACCCCAGCTTCCACCCAAACCCCGCAGACTTTTCCCACATGCCTTTGTTTAGCATTCAGCTCTGGCTCCCTTCCGCATGTTTAGGGAGAACCTTCTAGAGAAAAGGCATCGGGGTTTCTCTTTTCTTTGTTCCCCTCTCAGAAAGCGTTTTGAAATCCAATCTGAATCTCAAGTATATTTTGAGCGGTGTTCAACTTTTAATGTGCTGTGAAAATTTGGATTTAATTAATTTCTCTTGCATTCTGAAATGGTGTGAGACTTTTATTTTTTGTTTCCTGGACGGAAGCCCTTTCCACATTCGTGGAAAAACTGAGGGGGGCGGGGGGGGGGTGGGTTTCTCGTAAGAAGGAACGTAAAATGGATCGAAATTGTTGCTCGAGGGGAAATGGCCGACTTGTAGCCTCGAGGCCGTGTCTGCAAGCCTGGGGAGGTCTGCCTCCGCCGGCGACCGGCTGGTGGCCTTGACTGGAAACCTTTCGATGCCGAACTGGGACTTGACGTGTCACGCGGGTGCTGGCGCTCCCCTCTGCGGGTCAGTTGTCCACGTGACGTGGTCTCTGTACCAAGGCAACCCAGCCAGTGGATGTGGGAGGATGTCACGGAGTTGGTTCTGGAATGCCGCGTGTATGAGCTTCTCGCTGCTGTGACAAATGACCACACGCTGGTGGCTTAAGGCCACATGCACTTGTTGTCTCACAGGCCCGCAGCCCAGATGACCAGAGTGGCTACCATGGGGTGCAAATCGGGATGTCAGCAGGCCTGTCCCCTCGGGAGACTCTAGGGGAGAATGTGTCCCTTGGTTCTTCCAGCGTCTCTAGGCTGTCAGTGGCCACGTCCCTCCGACCTCTGCCTCTGCGGTCACATCTCCTTCTCTGGCTCTGAGCCCCAGTTTGCCTCTGATAAGGACCCTTGGGACTACCTTAGGCCCACCCACATCATCCAGGATACTCTGCCCATCTGGAAATTCTTAATTTGATCCCACCTGCAAAGTTCCCTTTGCCCCGAGATGTCTACACCTGAATCACCAGAACCTGACCTTCCCCTGTCCGGATTGCAACTCACAGCCGCGTTTCTAGAGAAACTATGGGAGCTGTCTAGTGGGACAGAAATGATGCCTGAGGACATTTCCAAAGCATTTCTGGGGCAAAGAGAGGAAGCTTCCATGTGTGTCCAGAGCCGGCATCGTTTCCCGGAAGAGAAGGACCCTGGGGTCTTAGGTTAAGAGAGGGCAGATCGAACCCCGACTTGGGTGATTCACCAGAATGCCGTGAGCTTCGGGCTCTCCAGCTATGAGACGCGGATGTCGGGCTCTCTCCGGGCGCTCGCGGGAATTCCTGGAGATGAGCATGAGTATGAGAACCACCTCTCACCTGTAGTATGATAGTGACATCATAGTCAAGGAACGGTTAGGGTCGAGATAGGAAGGCGCTGGTTGACGTTACACGCTTCATAATGAAGAGCCGAGACGGTCAACTTGCCAGATTGCAGCTGAGCAGAACAAAACAGAAAACTAGCAATCCTTCTTAAGACCTGGTTGCCCAGGAAGGAAACACCAAGAATTCGGTTCTTCCCTCAGCCCTTGGTGGTTTGGGCACCTTTGCAGAATATGCCTGTACAGAAGAGATTTTTCAGGATCGTGGGGTCACTTTTAAAACTGGCATAGAAAGTCGGGAGGGGGCGGAAATTTCCACGTGGCTCAGTGGCGAGTGTGATGTTTTGACTCCAGGCAAAGATCTGAATCCCAGTGGTTGGTTTATTTGACGTGATTACTTTGCACTCACTTCCTTTCATCTCCTTTCTCCAAAATCCATCCACCTTGGTGAGCTTAGGTGGCTCCGGGTAAAAGCTTTGGCTTCGGCATCAGATACCCCTGGGTTCAAATCCCAGCCCTATCGCTTGCTGGCTGTGTGACTTCAGGCCAATTACTAACCTCTCTGATCTTCTGAGTCCTGATTTGTAGAAAATGAGAACAGATGGGAGAGTGCTTATTGGAGCTCCTAGGACCTAGAAGGTGACGAGTGGGAGCTAGTTTCTTTCCCTCCTATCGGGAGGGGTCTCCTTGACGCAGCCAAGTCTCACCGCAGTTGAGTCATGGTGGTCTAGGAGCATGAGTCCTGTGAGTGATACTGGGAATGTGTGTTCTTATCCTGGATCTGGAGGCTGGAAGTCCAAGATCAAAGTGCTGGAGATTCGGCGTCTGGTGCCGTTTGACTTGTAGACGGCACTCTCTTGCTCTGTGCGCACGTGGCCTGTATTAGGGGGGAAGGGTCAGGGGAGAGACAGAGACAGAGATTGATTTCTCCCTCTTCTTCTCATCAGACCACTGATCCCTTCATGGGGGACCCACCCACATGACCTCTTCTATCCATAATTACCTCCCAAGGGCCCCACCTCCTCATACCAGTCTATTGGGGATTAGGGCCTCAGTATATGAATTTGGGGTGGTGATGCAAACATTTGACCTATCATACTGACTTCATAAGTATATACAAGAAAATAAGGCAATGACCTTTGGCGAAATATATTCAGTATAATAGAAAACCCATTAGTGAGGACAAAGGAAAATATCGGTTTCCAAATGCTTTCTGATACCCATACGTTTTCAACTCTATTTTTTTTAAGGTTTATTTATTTTTGAGAGAGACAGAGAGAGAGAGAGCTAGTTGGGGAGGGGCAGAGAGAGAGGGAGACACAGAATCCGAAGCGGGGTCTAGGCTCCGAGCTGCCAGCACAGAGCCGGACGCGGGGCTCGAACTCACGAACCATGAACTCATGACCTGAGCCGAAGTCGGACGCTTAACCGACCGAGCCACCCAGGTGCTCCTCATTGGCTTTTGCTGGAATAAAAATGAAATATGTTGCTTTAATTATCAGCCAAAATAGCCATCACCCATTGCTTGGTCACGCACGCTGGTCGAGGAGCCTGGGGGTGGCGGGGAGGCGAGTGGTCACTCAGAGGGCACTGAAGGTCCACGTCACATATGCAGCCCGGCCTTATTCTCTGATGCCACTCTCTCCGCACAGCATCAATAGCTCCTTTCTGCAAGGGACACATGTTTACCAGGGGATCCCGGGCCAGGAGCCAGACTAAGGAGGAGACAGCGTGGTCCCCTCCGATGGGGAGATCTGTCCTTCGAGGTCAGCGGTGACAATTCCGTGACTGAGTGGACCTGCCCCGACTGCACGGCCCCGGAGAGTCCTCCAGGGCAGAACAGAAGCGGTGGATGGAACAGACCCAGCTCAGCGGTGGGGCCGGGCTGAGCCGAGATGGGGCCGGCCGGGAGGGCACTGCCGAGAAGGACAGCTCGAACGACAAGCTTTCAGCTGCCACCAAGCTGTATGCTGCCCTGGTGACTGGGAGAGCCATCTGAGGGCCACCCTGGGATCTTGTGCCTGTGGGCAATGGATGTCCTGGGGGCCGGGAGGCGCAGTCTGGGGGCTTCTGTTTGAGACTTTGCTTTAATGGAAAAAAAAAAATACCACTGAGTTTGCTTGTGGAACTGTCAGAAGTTGGTTATGCTGACATGAACAGGATCCCAGAATAGGAACCAGCTGGAGGTTCATATGGAGACAAACAAGAGTCCTAGTGATTGATTTCTTAAATCTTCTCCGAGCATGTTAGCAAAACAAACAAACAAAGGGGGGAGAAAGCTCCAGTGCTCTGTTGAGAAACAAAAATGAAAACGCCTGCCGAGTCGAGGGACCCGGCTTTGCCCTTCCTCCCTCCTGAAGAGTCGGGAAGAGTCACAGCGAGTGGGCATAGTGGCTCCTGGCGGCCACACGCCCAGGGAGAAAGCGTCAGTGGCTCCATCAGGCAAAATGGTGGGGCCAGGCAGAAAGGCAGGAAGCGGTTTCCACTGCTGCACTGGCTCGTTTCAGTGACTCAGGGCTACTTTGGACCACGGGATGGGAAGCCACCCCCAGCCGCACGGAGGCCGTGCTCTGGGGTGACCACAGACATTTCACATCTCATCCGCTAACAGCACCTTCCTTCCCCGTCCACTCCCGACACCCGAATCCCCAGCGGTGAGCCCGGCCCGAGGCAGCAGCTGATGGGTGGTGGCCTCCAGTTTCTGGGACGTCAAGCCGAAGGAAGAAGAGTGAAGACGGGAACAGAGGTGGCCGTGCGACCCTGGGGGCTTGTCGATTTTTATGCGCTGAATCTGGCCCTGGAAAGACCTCTGACTGTTTCAAATGATCTATGAATAGATTTCCCTTTGGGTCGTCAGGCTACCAGGCAGCAGGGGTAGAAGATGCCCCCCTCAGCCCGCAGAGCCCCTCCAAGGAGAATAGCTGCCAGACTCGGGGAACTTGGCTCCAGGCTGGGTCTTAACAGCCAAGGCTCGGGCTTAAAGCTCCGAAACGAGGGTTCTAATAACAACCAGGTGGAAAAACCAGCTCCCACCAAACCCCCAGACCTGAGTAGACATCGCCTCATTGGAGGAAAGAAAGTACCACAGAAGAAACCCTAGCGTTGTAGGAAGGCATCCTGCAAACGGAAAGATGGGGAGCTCTGCCCCCGGGAGGACAGACACACTTTTGGAGAAGCTTTCCTACAGGAAACAGACAGGAACTGTAGAAAGCCATCTGTCTCGGGTCCGCAAGGTAACTCAAGGAAATGTGATCCTACAATGAAGTAAACATGAGATGTTAAGACCGTGGATTGCAGCGACGAGAAGCCGGCAGAGGCGGAAGCAAAGGAGCTGGGTGTGTCGAGAAATACACCCGGAGAATGGACGCGGGCACCGGCAGCAGCAGAAAACAACGGAAACCGTAAAAATTGGGTCAGTGGTGTCCGGGAATGTGGGGCAATCTGCTGACCAAGGGCCACACTTTCCACTTCTTCCCTGAAAACAGAACCAGTCCTGCTGGCCAGTGACTCGTGAGTGCTGGGCGCCGGTAGGGAAGGGTCCCCCCTCGTTAGCAAGAGGAGGCCTAGGGAAGAACACTCCTGCTCTTCTGCTGGACGTGATCTTGTCTGCATGCATCTGTCCACTAAACATGGCAGAGAAGGACGGAAAGAAGGAAGGAAGGTTCGGGCTGTTGTATCACTGAATCAGCCAATCCCGGAAGCGTCTACTTCACTTGTTGGTGGATTGCCTGCTACACGTCCCTAAAAACACTCATCTGGGATGGGTTCAAGAAGCTCTGCTAAGCGCAGAAAGGGAGAATGCAGAAAGACACCAGCGAAGCTGAGGAAACATCCCATCTGCGAGTTGGGACCGAAGGGGACATCCTGCTTCAGGTCAACGTCTGAGACAAATCCACGAGAAGACGAGCACACTGGGAAAAGTCAAAGGGTGTAGATCCACAGAGAAGTGCTGTTCAAGTGGCCCATGCATTCCGGAAAAGTTCCCTCATAGTAAGAGAAACGCACATTTAAACTAGACCGTGACGCCATATCCACACCATCAGGTTGGTAAAGACCGGAAGTTCGAGAGCATTCTGTCGGCAAGCTGTGGTGTTGAGGACTGTCCTACGTTGCTGGTGGGAAAGTCAGGGGCTATAGCCACAACGGGGGGGTGGGGTGGGGTGGGAAGCTTGTTAACGTTTGTCAATGTTACGAATGCACACGTCGGTTGCAGGAGATGTGCACCGTGACAAAGTGACATCAGACAAAACCGGACACTAACGCTTATTCCGAACAGCAGGATATTGTAAACAAACTCCAGTCCATCCGTAAAGGGGGCTGGTTCCATAAGGGTAAGAGTAGTAATTTCTCACTGTATGTCCCTCTGTGTTCCTTTTATATTAAAAATGAAAATAAATTACTAGTGAAAAAACACGACAGAAGACACTTTTCTTAATATGATAAAGATGATTTATCTTGAGCTTAACAGCCAGCATTTTATTAAAGGATGAAGCCATGGACACATTCCCATTAAAAATCAAGAGCATAAATGAATAAATAAATAAATAATCAGGACAAGACAAGGATGCCCATTAGGGCTGCATTATTTAATGTCTGGATAGGCCAAATAAGCCAATGCAATAAGGCATGAATATTAAAAAGGAGATATAGTGTTGGAGAGGAAGACAGATTTATCATTTCTTGCAGATGACAGTGTCTATTATTATTATTATTCCTTTGCTATTTGATGGTTGCAATGCCTCTTTTGTATATTTTTGTGATTTGGGTCAATTTTTAAGGGCGTCTTCAGGCATTTGTTAGGAAGCACAGACATAGGGAGGGGAACGTAGGCAACATTTAAACTTTGGCAGCTTTGAGACTTCTTTTTATGTGTTCACTGCAATGATCCTTAGTGCGGGGAGTTAAATATGGGAGGCCATATTTATTTAAAGGGTGAGCTCCTAGGAGGCCGGACGGTGATGTGGGTGGAAGAGGCCTTTTTCTGCCGGCCTGTCCCTGAGTTTCTTCCACCTCTAGAGGCTCTCAACAAGCTGGAATCGGAGTTTTATACGCAAGGTAATCAGCTGTCATTAACTGCACAACCTTGGGCCCTCACAAGGCTGGCTTGCCAAATAACAGCGTAACGCATTGTGGCGAGCTCTCCCCTCTCGCCAACTCTGGTTACGTGGGACCCGAGCCTTTCCGGCAGTGGCCTGCCCACAGCCAGAAATGCGTCGGCAGGCCGCACAAGGAAGTGCCCTCGCCGGGGGTGCCCTGGCCTGGGAAGAGAGTGATGACAGTGAGGAGCCAGCTCCCTGTGGTTGCTGTATCCTTGCTGTCCGTAGGCCCAGCCGTGTGAGCCCCCTGAGGCCGCTGGGCCCAACTGTTTCATCCTTTCTCTACCTCGTTCCCAGTAGAACAAAGCAGTTGCCCAAGGGTTTCTTCCAGGGGCCAGCTATAAGGCTCAGAGAGGGTAGCAGCCGCCGGGTGGCAGATGTCCCTTAACACTGCTCCTCTCCTGCCTCCCCCCCACCCCGATTAGCCTCCCAAGCTGCTGACCCGAAAGGCCACCAAGGGTCTCCTCACTATTCTTCCTCGTTGCCTCCTTTCCCCTGTAATCCATTTCACTCACAGTAGCCAGAATGATCTTTCAGAAACCTGAGTTGCTTCAACCCCTGTTTAAAATCTCCCACTGGATGTCCTTCGGTCTGGGTGCCTGGTCCAAACGCCTCTCTAGGGTCTCCAAAGCCCTCCCTGATCTGGCCGTCTGTACTTCTTCAAGCTTACCTTATATTACTCACTCCAGGCCACTCGCTTTGCTGTTCCTCGAATATATATGCTTGTCCTTACGCTTCCTGTTCCCTTCGGAAGTTTTTCCTGTAGGACTCAACAGGGCTTGCTCTTTCTCATCCTAAAAGTCTCAGCTCTGAACCTGCCCTGGGCTCTCCACTAATGGCAGACCCTTCCTCTCTCCCCTCACCTTCTATGTTATTTGTTGGTTTGCACATTTCTTTCCTTTCTCCCCCGCCTGCCCCCGAGGAGGCCTCTCCTGTGAGAGGGCCTTTGTCTTGATCACTGCAATGCTTGGCACAGAGTAAGAAATAAAAAGGCATGTTCAATTATTTTAATTGATTAATTAAGAAAGAAATATATGACTGAGGACTTCATCTACGTGTTGGTATGAGATCCAAACATGTGGGTTCACTTTGGAGGTGATGGAGCTTAAACGCTGGGCTTCTCACCCCAAAGCCCGCCCCCCCCCCCCACTCCAAGACCCTGGATCTAATTTTTAATTTGCAATTTTGTATTTTTTTTTTCTTTTAAAGAAATCCTCTGAAATTGTATAAACTTAACACTCCCCCGAACCCTAAGCCCCGTAGTGGCTTAGAGGCCAGAAGCCTGGCTGGGTAATCATAATAATCACAAGCAATGACAATACTAACCATCGCAGCCCGGGTGGTGGTCGTAATGAGGATCGATACGTACCGTGCTGGTCTGAACAGATCGATATTTCATGCAGTACCATTTACACCCAGTTACAAGATGAGGAAACGAGGCTCGGTGGGTCAGGAAGCTCGCAGAGCAAGCTCGCACCCAATTGCCGCTGAACCCAATTCCCACGGCCACGGCTCCGACTCGTCAAGGTGGCAGAGGACGTGGCTCGCCTGAGCCGACCTTCTAGAAAACGCTGTTTTCCAGACCCCCGGATCCCGCGGGCTGCCCTTGCCCTCTCTGTCCTTGTCTTTCCCGACGACCCCAGCTTGCTGGCCACGCAAAATCGCGCGCAGGGTTGGGGCGGGAGGCTGTGGGGGGGGATCTTCTGTAAGAGTTAAGGGAAGAGCGGTCCGTCCTCGTCATTCATGTTCCTGTGTCTGCGAATTCACCTGCTTACTTTGATTCATAGCCTGCAAGTCAGTGCTCGTGGCGCGTGCTGGGCCGTTCGCAGGCATCCGCGTGGTCACCCGATGGGCATACCGCTAGCCCATCAGTTCAAAAGGGCAACTCTGCCTTCCCGTTCCCTCTCGCGCTGTCTACAGGTGTCCCTTCTGTGGCCTCTTCCATACGTCAAGTCCCACACTTCTGTGCTTTCTTTTTGGGTGATTTTGCCGCGTGGAACGGCCCCGAGCGGAGCGCTGAGGCTGCCTCGGGTTCCCGCGCGCAAAAAGCCTGGGATGGGCCTTGCGAGGAACATACGACGTTGTTAGATAAGCTTCGTTCGGGTGTGAGTCCTGGCGCGGTTGGCTGTGAGTTCGCTGTTAACGGGTCGATAATATATACTAAGCAACGTCATCTTTAAGCAGAAACACACACGAAACAAGGCTGTGGGTCGTATGTTCTGCATCTCCCCCTGGACCGGACGTTCCGTTCCGCGCTGTGGGCTACTGCGGTAGCTGTGGGCGCTACACGCCCAACCGAACTGTAGATTCTTCTGAGCCTGAACACAGATTCCCGTCTGCTCCTGGGTCCCCAAGCTCAGAGCCCCACTGGAGCATGTAGTGCAGGTGGGGTGCTCAGGAAGCCCCGTTACTGACCGTGCAATAGGGCCCCGCGCCCCACGGTGCCCGCGTCCTCGGGGCAGACCTGTGAGAATTGAGACCTGGAGGCTGCCTGCGGTTTGGTTTCTGGAACGGCCTGGAACGTTCTGTCTGCGATCTGCCCTCCTTCCCGTGGGGCTGCTGTGTGTTGTTATTCCCTCCCTAAGACGGAAATGATTAAACAGCATACCTCTGGCCGATGCGGACTATTTATTAAGACCCCATAAAGCTAAGGCACCGCTCGCCTGTTAGGCCACACGCTCGAATTGCTCGTTGCGATGCCTGCTGCAGGCCTCTTTATAAAAAGATCCTTACTGTTCTGAGTCAAATTCCCGTTAAAAACGTAGACTCAAGTTTCTTTTCCTCCATCCTCCCTACCCCTGGCCGGGGCCTCCCTGAGACCCTCCTCCCCAACCCTGGCCTGCCTCATTCCAATGCCTGGCCATTGTAGGTCCTGTTTTACAGGACCCCGGCTGGACCTGAGGGCTTACCGTTCTCGCTCTTGTTTTCAGAGGCCGGGAAGGCGGCAGAAGCCGGGGTGGGGGGAGGGGGGAGCCCAGTGGGGCAATGAAATGAGTGAGTCCCTCGTTTCTTAGGCTTGGCTTCTCCTCCACCCGCTGGGCCGGGAATGCCAGTTCAGCCTGTTTACAAGCGGCCCTGGGCCAGCTGCAACCTTCCTTGCGGTGGGAGGGAGCCAGGGGGCTTATCAAAAGCTGGGCGAATACTTGGCGGGGGTCGAGCTGAGGGAGCGGAGGGAAAGTGGGGAAGGCCTGTTCCGGGAGCTTGAGTTTCCATTTGTCCTTGGAGGAAAGGACTTGTGTGTTCAGCATGTGCACACGTGCCTGTGTGTGTTTGCATGCATGTTCGTACGTGTGTGTGTGTGCATGTGTGTGCGTGTGTGTGTGTGTGTGTGTGTGTGTGTGTTGAACGCGTGGCTTTGGTTGAGCCGGGCTTGGGCAGCAGCCATTTGGAGCGGCGGAGGAGGGCTGTTGGACCTAGGGATTTCAGCCACGGAAAAGAAAGTCAATAACCAAAGAATCGTGTTCAGATTCTTACGGGGCAGGGAAAACGTACCGCTCAGTGTGGACGCCACCTTCCTGATGGAAAACAGAAACGGAGAGGCCTAGTTTCACGGCCAGTGGGCGGGGCCGAGGCCTCTGTGAGATACGGGTTTCCCAGAAAGTGAAATTATAAGTAACAATGGAGTAATTCCCGTTCTCCCTCCCCCAGACTCCAGGGGCCGTGGTGTGGTGTGGCCTGTCATTAGTTTCGAAGTCAACCCTGGTGGACGGTTCTTTGTTACCCGGGCTACCGTCGGATCCAGAATCAGCCTCAGCGGTTGATAAGCCTTATTTGCGATGTCTGCTCATATGAGCCCAACCGAAGAATCCTTTGGGAGGGGGGCACCTGGGTGGCTCACTGGATTAGGCATCTGACTCTCGGTTTCAGCTCAGGTCATGATCTCACATTTGTGAGTTCGAGCCCCACATCGGGCTCTGTGCTGCCAGTGTGGAGCCTGCTTGGGATTCTGTCTCTCCTCTCTCTCTCCCCCTCCCCTGCTCTCTCTCTCTCTCTCAAAATAAATAAGAATAAGTAAACTTAAAAAGGAAAGAATCCTTTGGGAGGATAATTTGTGGGAGATTGGGGAAATTTGAATATAGGCTGGAAGTTAGATGATATTAGGGAATTATTATTTATTCAGTTACGTATGAGAAAGGAACTGCAGATTTATGGCAGAACGTCCTTATTTCTTCTCAGAGGTGCAGGCCCACATGCCAAGGGCTGAAGGGCTATGGTATCTGTAATTTACTCTAAAATGATTGAGAGAGAGAGAGAGAGAGAGAGAGAGAGAGAGAGAGAGGGCAGAATGCTAACCTGGTGGCAGATACATTTCCATTTTTCCCTATGCTTGAAAGTTTTCATAGTAAAAAAAAGTTTTTTAATGTTTTGGGGAGTAGCCCTTAAAAATAAATCTAACACCATGTATTAAAGAAACATCTTTGAGGTTTCCTTAACAGAGATCTTCAAGATCAAAGAAGCTTCTGGGTTCTACTGATGCCTGCCTGGAGGTGAGGCAGGTAAGGAGGAAGCCAGCTTTGAGAAACGGGTCGGGCATGTGGGGCCAGGGGCCAGCAGCCACGGCCTTGCCTCCGTATCTCTTCTACCTAAATGTGTCCAGAATGTTGGCTTGACAAGAGGGAGGACACTTG
Organism: Panthera leo; assembly: GCF_018350215.1. NCBI lineage: Eukaryota > Metazoa > Chordata > Mammalia > Carnivora > Felidae > Panthera > Panthera leo. The sequence continues at coordinate 5,746,402 of NC_056690.1, read as the reverse complement.
TTAATTCTGAAGTCCAACAAAGGCTACGGTCTGCTCCTCTAGGAACCTCGTCTCCTTAGACGACAATATGGCTCTGCTTGGGAAGTTTGATCTCCCTGAGGAAGCCGGATCCCAGATGGAATTCACTAGAAAGAGGCTGCCTTTTACCGCTCTTGGCCCGTCCAAGTATAACCCTGTGTGCCAGGGACACATGTGCCATTACATTTAACCTCATCCCAACCCTCTGAGGCTGATGCCATTATCACCCCCATTTTGCAGATGGGAAAACTGAGGCCGAGAGAGCACATTTATTTATGTGAGGCCACCTGGACACCTGGACAGACAGAGCTGGGACTCACCTGTGGGATCCAGAACCAGCTGTCTTACTGCCTGAAATCTTATTGTGGCTGTCGTGGCAAAATCCCTGCAGGCTGTGTGGCCCGATTGCCATGTAATACTTTTGTTAGTTTTCATCTTCTTCCTACTCCTTCGTGACTTGATCTCCCTTTTGAGGCTTCCATGGTTATCTCTTTGCATTTTTTTTAATGTTTATTTATTTTTGAGAGACAGAGACAGCACGTGAGTGGGGGAGGGGCACAGAGAGAGGGAGACACAGAATCGGAAAAAGGCTCCGGGCTCTGAGCGGTCAGCACAGAGCCCGACGCGGGGCTCGAACCCACAAACGGCGAGATCATGACCTGAGCCGAAGTCGGACGCCCAACCGACTGAGCCCCCCCGGGGCCCCATGGTTGTTTCTTTTAATCCGATCTTGCTTGTATAAAAATGTGCCGGAAGTTAACCAGCACAGGGCAGCTCATAAATGTTTCTTTTAGGGGCCCCAAGCCCTCTCTGAGTGGCATGGGACCTACCTTCCGTCTTTCTGGCTCCCATGTGCCCCAGATCGTAATACGTGTCCAATAAACACATTTCGACCCTTCTCGCAGTGCCTAGCACACTCCTTTGCACACAGCAGCCTTTCAATAAACATTTGTCGAGGCAACACATTTGGTTGAAGTGCCTGACGCGGTAGAAAGAATCATCGAGAGAGCGTCTTGGCGCCACCCTGGAAACACAGTGTGCAAGTCTGGGACCATCTGTCGGGCTTCTGGAAGGCCCAGAAAAAAAAAAAAAACACACAAAAAGCCATCAGTTTTCCTGAAATAGCACAAAAAGCCACAAACAGGATTTCCTGGAGGGAGCCGAGCCGGGGAGCAGGCTGCATTTTGGAAATGGGAAATGCAGCCCGTTTGCAGTTCGGGAACTCCGCCGGGGCAATGCCCTGCCGGCGGCTGTGGAGGCGCCCCACGGCCCGGGTGCTTCCGGTCATTAGCGATCGCTTCTGAGCCGGCGGATGCAGGGGGAGGCGACGGCCAGTTAATCCACCGGAAAGACTGCAGCATGAACGTCGATAAAATTGTCCTTTACCGCAGGCAGAGCCCAAAGGAGGACCGGAATCCGCTCGCCTCTGCCTCAGTCCCCCGGCCCCTCGCGGTGGCCGCGCATGGCCTGTCTCACCACGTCTGGAGGAGACGTTCCAAGGGTCGGAGAGCCCGGTTCAAATCCAGGCTCCTCCACTCGCTGGATGCGTGTGACCTTGTGCAAGGTGTGCCTCAGTTTCCCCATCTGTATAACGGAGATGGGAGTAGCGTCTGCCTCCCAGGGCTGTCGAGGGGATGAAAAAGAAAAGCATGTAACATAGGGCCTGGCACACCATGTGCGCACTGCACGTTGGCTGTCCCTGGTTCCACGGCCAAACTGCCTCTTCGCGCTCCCTCCCGGCTCCTCTGTCCCCGATGCTGCCCGACACCCACTTGCTCACCCTGGCGTCTGGGAGCCCGCCAAGCACCCGCATCCAGGAGGCCGGCGTGTGCAGGACCCTCGGTCGCCTCCTCCAGCGGCCAGCAGCTCTGGGTGTTTGTTGGCCGGTGGCCACGTCCTTCCCACCTTTGCCTTCACCTTCAGGTGGCCTCCCCTTCCGGGTGCCCCCCTCCACCTTACAGGGACACTTAGTATTGGATTTCGGCCCCCACTCCAATAACCCAGGATCGTGGCACGGCTAGATCCCTAACTCAATCACATCTGCGAAGATCCTTTTTCCAAATAAGGTCACATTTATAGCTCTTGGGCAGACGTATCTTTCGGGGAGCCACCACTCAACCCCCAATAGCTACTGACTTCCATGTCTGCAGTGCCACTGGAACCCGTCGCGTCCCCGCACGCCAACGGACGCGCCGGTGGCCCTGTCATGCCCCGTCAGGGCGTCTCTGGACTCTTGTCGTCCTTGTCCTGCTGACCCGAGTGTCTGTACTTCCCAGCCACCTTCTGGATCGGACGCTGGTTTCCAATACAGTGGCCACTCGCCACCCGCGAGGACCGAGCCCTCGAAGCGCATCCCGTTGGAACTGAGGTGAGCTGTATGTGCAAAGGTGCACACTGGCTTTTCATGGGCTTCGTATGAAAGGAAGAATGTAAAATGCCTGATAGTATTTTCTGTATTGATCGCATCTCGAAATCGGAGATATTTTCGATACGTAGGGCTAAGTGAAATATATGATTAGAATGAATTTCACCCATTTCTTTTTACCTTGATTAGTGTGCCTACTGGAAGACTTAGAGTTACCAACGTGGCTTACCTTACCTCTCCGTTGGACAGTGCTGGGCTGACACGTGTCCTTCTCTGGCCATCCGTCTGTGTCGGTTATCGATATCCGATAGGCAATAGGTCACTCCCGAGACCTCGCGGCTTAAAGTAGCAAGCTTCTCATGCTTCTGCGAGTTGGCTGAGAGGTTCTTCTGCTGGTCTCACTGGGGTTGACTCGTGTCCAGCATACGGCTGGACGGTCTGCCGGGCTGTGAGGTGCAAGGCGGCCTCCCTCGTGGGTCTCACGGGGGCCGGCACTCGGCTCGACTCCCCTCTGCCCAGCCTCCCGTCTCGCGGTTGGGGAGAGTGGCCTCCTTGCACGGCAGTCTCAGAGTGGCCTCCGAGAGGACGGGAGGCCGCAGACACCCTTGAGGCCTAGGCTCCAGTGTGATGTCATTTCTGCCCTATCCTCGCTCCGTGATCAGAGCAAGTCACGCCCAAGGGGATGGAGAAACAGACCGCGTCTGGAAGGGAGGAGTGACAGAGTCACATTGCAAAGGGACACGCGTACCCGGAGGGGAAGAAGCGCGGACACCGAGCAATGTACTACTGCCCGGTCCTTGGTGCCTCGCTCCTCCCAGGGCCCAGCCCGTGCTCCCTACGTGGTGCTCGTTCCCTTTGCTCCTTCCCTTTGCTGTCTAGCCCCAGCCGACCCTGCGTGTGCCGCCTTCAGGCAGCATCTGCGTCTGCTGTGGCCTCTCTCCACGGGCACCTTAAAGGGCCATCTGGTCAACTCTCATGGACATCCGCCACCTGGGAACAGGAGCCTGGCTCCTCCCCTGGGAGACGTGTGGCCACACGAGAGTAGAGATTCTTTCCACCTCTCCTGCCTCCCCTCCACCGCGCACGCACCCCCTCCCCCCCTGCAGAGCCCAACGTGTCCAGCGTTCTGTCCCCATGATTCAGACCCCTTCAGGCGTTTTCTCCATCCACACAAGCGCACGACGCGCCTTCCTCCCCTCCCGCCCGCGCGGTCAGGGAGGCGGCGAAAGATGTTTGATAAGTGCCCACGTCCCCCAAGCCCCAGACAACAGTCCCTTCAGCATTTGCTCCAGAATAAACACGGCGGCCGACTGGGGTTTTCTCGGGCCGAACGAAGGTGGAGAGAGGTTTCTGTTTGTTGCTTTTGAGTTGGCTGCTGGTTGTAAAGAAACACAAAGGTCCAATGTTCTGTCCCCAGGATGGAGGCACATTCAGGGATTTTTTTTTCTCCCCCCCTTCGCATCGCTTTATCAACAAGCCACAGGCACAGCACCTACTTTGTTTTCTCAGGTGTCCTGTAAACCCGTCAGGCTCCCAACGACAAGGAAGCTGGCGGCCTTGCCTTAAAAGCACACCCGCACCCCGCCTTCACATACTGGGCTTTTCATAAGCACACGATGCCGTGTTTAGACAGACCGGCCGTCAAATCCTTCCAACCTCAAAACGCTCAGAAAGTCACTTCTGTTTCTTGGATCAAGGGGTCTGGGCAAGGGAGGGGCTGAGCTGAGCTTTCGAGAAGATTTTAAGAGCACGCTTGGCAGGATGTGACGGTTTACTCCTCCAGACAGAGAGAGCACACAGGAGAGGTGGTGCGACTGGGGGGGGGGGGTGGGGGGCGCAGGGCAGAGGGGAGGGGGCGCCTGCGTGGGGGGGGGGGTGCAGGGAGGTCGAACGGGTTCCAGAACCCGGCAAAAGCATCCATTCCTTAGACCAGGGGTCAGCATCCCGATCACTTCTTACCCACCCCGTGGGTGAAGGAGGGACCCCTGCCCGGCCCTGAATAGTATGACGTGGCCAAGCACACGAGGCCGAACACGGTACCGGACAGAAGAGGGTCGTGGCACTTTAGTGGCACTCCCCCCGCACGTGTCCTCCCAGCCTGCCGGGGGCGGGGGGGGGAGGACCCCACACCCCACTCGGGGCTGCACCAGGGTCATGCTCCACAGCAGAGGGAGCCTCCCGGGGCTGTGGGAGGCGGGCTTCCTGTAACAGGAGGGTGGGTGGCCCACGGTTCCCCACGGGAGGATGGGGTGGCTTGTCTGAATACGCGCACAGGTCGGCAGGGGGGTGACACCCACTGGTCTGGGTGGGAGGGCTTCCCCCTGTGTGGGGAGAACATTTGGAGAGAGCAAGGAGCTTACAAGACAGGCCTTTGGGGCTCTGGGAGGCTCAAAGGTGTCAAGGAAGCGCCTGAAAATTAAGGTCCCTACACAACTGGCAAAGCGTGGCCAGTGAAGGGCCAGCTAAGAAACGCTCTAGAGTCTCACTGGACGGGAGACAGAACAAGTGTCTGTCACATTTTTATTGACATGATTCAAAATATAATAATAATGGCCGAGCACAATGTTCTATAAAATACAAGTCCACCAGTGAGAGGAATGGAGTTCTTCTGGGGAGGGAGGGATAACACCTTGCTGAACTGGAGTTCAAAATTAGGGCTCCCTGGGGCGCCTGGGTGGCTCGGTTGGTTGAGCGTCCGACTTCGGCTCAGGTCATGATCTCATGGTCCGTGAGTTCGAGCCCCGCGTCGGGCTCTGTGCTGACAGCTCAGAGCCTGGAGCCTGCTTCGGATTCTGTGTCTCCCTCTCTCTCTGACTCTCCCCCGTCCATGCTCTGTCTCTCTCTGTCTCAAAAAGAAATAAATGTTAAAAAAAAATTAAAAAAAAAAACCAAAATTAGGGCTCCCTGTCATCAAATCGACTGCATAGGTTCCCCCATAAAATGCACCTCACACCATACAAAATAGGCAGGGGACAGGCCAGGTTTGGCCTGTGGCTCGTAGTTTGCTGCCTTTTCATTTAGATAAGTCGTTACCCTCTGTTGGATGCCGTGTTAGGGTCTGGATGGCTGGAAGCAGTCTCTGTGCCCTCAGGGTGCTCACAGTCTGCATAATGGGGGAGACCCACAAGTAAAGAGCAGGGACAAATCAATATGACGAGAACTATAATGCAGATGCATGGACAACTCTGATTAGGGGATTCTAATGCTGCTTGGCGATATCAGAAAAGGCTTCCCAGAAAAGGTGGTGTTTGCTGAGAGTCAGGCACACACCCCATGACAAAGTGGGGGGAGGGAACTGGGCGAGGGGCCAGCTCGTGCAAATGTGAGAAGCGGCGGGGAAGCCTGACCCACCCGGGGACCGGCATGTCGTCAGAGGAACCACAGCCGTGTGGGGAAGGGGAGAGGGAGAGGGTGGGAACGGTAGGCAGGCCCCTTACAAGGGACCACAGGCACACATTGGTGGTTGTACATCTTCAGAGACCCGCGTTTGTGCTCGGGAACGGCATGCTCGCAGCTGCGAGAACGCTGGGCGACAAGGGACGGACACGGAGAGGGCTGTTCCTGCAATAACCCAGGGGAGAAAAGAGGAAGATTGGTCCTGCAGAAAGTCTGCTGAGACTGGAAAAGGAGTGAGACTGGGGGCGGGGGGCGGGGGGTGCTTACAAAGCGCGGTCACGACCGGAAGGGGTTCTGGGGCTCGGAGGGTCTCCGGGTGGGCAGATCAAAGACCCACAAAGGAAGAAGCTGAAGCAATGAGGAGAACAGGGGACCCCTGGCGGATGCCGGGGTCTAGGATTTCAGAGCTGCGGCAGGTCCGCATCCTGACACGGCCAGGAACGTGGGCGCGGGAAGGAAGCGCTTCAGCAGATCAGAAGGGACGTAAAAGGAGTCCAGGGAATGTGACCCGAGAACGTTGGGTGGTTGCTCAAGTGGGGCTCACGTGGCCCAGCTCGGTGGAGGGGCTGGTGTGGAGAAGATTCTGGACCAGCTGCCGGGCTCAGTTTGGCTCTCCCGACATCTCCTGCTGCGTAACGAGCATCCCCAGGCTTCCGGCTGAAAGCAACAATTGGTTATTATGTCTCATGGTTTCGGTGAGTTGCCTGGGCTCCTTTGGGACACGCTTCCCCGACGCCCACCTGGCTTCCTCTTTTGCCTCTGCTCCAGTGTCACCCCGCGGGGCTCCCTCTGGCCCCTACCCTACCCCCTTCCGCTCCTGAGGCTTGGCCCCCTTTCTTCCTGCCCCGCGTTTTCTTGTTTCCGTTGCATTTCATCACCTTCCAACATTTCATGTAATTTATCTGTCGGGCAATTGCTCTTTCCTCCGCTTCCCTCGCTCCCAGGATATCGGCTTCATGACGCAGGGACCTTTATCGATTTCGTTCGTTGATACGTTCCAGTGCCTGGCACCTGGGCAGTGCTCGATAAACAGGTTGAGTGAATGAATAAATCCTCTTGGTCCCAGCCCGCCTGTCACCCGGAGAGACTGTCCACGGCCACCTGGTTCGAATGCCTTCCGTCTCGCTTTCTCATTTCACTGTCTCCTGAGAAGTACTCACCGCCCTCTGATACGATCTGGTTTGTGGATTTACTGGTTTACTCTCTGCCCCTTGCTGAAGTGGAAGCACAATGACACCAGGAAACCTCTCTGTCTTACTCAACATCGCGTCCCTAAACCGGTGCCTGGCACACAGCAAGTACACAATGAATATCTTCTGGAAGTTTCTGTCGGGCCTGCGCTATCAGCCCGCTTCCCGATAAACCCGGGGACCGTAGTCTCAGCCACACCTCACAGAGGGCCTTGTGCACGCAACCCTTCGTCAATATTTGCAGAGTGAACAGTATTTCCGCTTACCTGCTTTGAGACAGAGGCTGGGTGGACGGCCCTGGGATTCTGTCTTCCGGCACAAAGATTCTTTTGGATCGAGGGAGTACCAAGGCAGGAATGTGAGGCGCTCAGAGCCCCCTCCTGCCCAGCCTGTCCACAATGTTGCTTTTCACGTCTCCTCGGATGCAGCTGTGTGCCAGCCCCGAGGAGCGGCCGGGCCGGGCCTTCCCACACGGCAGGCCCCACAGTGAAGCCTTGTTTTCCCCTCAGTCCTCTGCCTGAACCCTGCTGGCTGGGCACAGCCCTCCCCGGGCCCTGACTCCGGCTCCGTGGTGGAGACTTGGATGCCGGTGTCTGCTTTCTGTCTCGTGGCAGATTCGTGGGAAGTGATGTGTGGCTGGGCACAGCTGGATAATCACAACTGCCCTGGAGAGTGGGTTGTGTTTCCCTTAAGACGCCAGCCCTGGTCTGCTCCCTTCGCCCCACCGCACCCGTTACATCCAATTATCTGCAGAGCCTGTCGTGTGTTCTGACTTCCCATGTGCCCCACACAGTCAGTCCCTTTGCATCCTGAAGGAGTCTGACTCAGCTCTTCGAATTCAGCGGAGAAGCCACCTCCTCCAGGAAGTTGCCCTTGACTGCCCCCCGCGCGTCTGCCTGTGAATCTCGGTCTGCGCTAATCTTCACTGCCTCTTCTCTGATGTCTCAGGGCTTGCGCTAATTTGCGTACCACCGGATTATGAGTTCCGTGGGACAGGGGCTGGGCCCTCCAGCACCCACTACAGTGACCAGCGGGTAGTAGGCCCGCAGCCATTGCTTATGAATGCAAGAATGAGTGAGTGAATTAATGATGCCCTTGTGGCAGCCACGTCGGCATACTGTTTTAGTGCCTTTGTCTGCCCGTTTGTTCTGTGAGGGCCGGTCTCACGCTTTTTCTGGAACCCTGCAGCCCAATGGTTTACATCCTAGGGTGATTGTTTTTACTCCCCAAGGGGACACTTGTCGATGCCAGGAGACATTTTTGTTTGTCACAACCGAGTTACTAGTATCCGGTGGGTGGAGGCCAGCGATGCTGCTAAACGCCCCCCTCCCCCGCCCAGCACACGGGACAGCCCCCCACCGCAAAGAATTATCTGGCCTCCCAACCATGTTGTGAATCACCAAAGCTCTGGGGGCAGCGGGGACAGGGTGATTACTTCCTCGGCATATACCTAGCTTGTTCTTTTTGTGCATAACATTTCCGAGTAAACAAGCTATGTGATACACACGTCCCCTTGCTTATTTCCCAGTGTATCAGTCAGATATGCTGTGTAACGAACCGTCCCAAGCGTAATGGTTCAGAACAGCCACTTACTATGACTCGTGAGTCTGTGGCTCAGCTGGAAGGTTCTGCTCATTTGAGCCGGGCTTAGCTGACCTCTGTGCATCCGCTGGGGGCTGGCTGGACTCGGTCTCCGCCAGAATGATTCAGCTGGGTTCCGTATTGTCTCTCCTCCGGCCGGCTAATAACATCACTTCCCACATGCCCAGCTCAAATCAAGAGGGGAGAGGAAATGGACTCTGCCTTGAGAGGAGAGGCTGCAAAGTCACTTGGCCAAGGGGCGTGGGTGGGGAGACGTGCAGAATCAGGGTCAGCTTTGCAATCAACCTGCCATTGTCAGTCAAGGGCAGCCTGTTTTGTCCATCCCTGCCCCGCCTCTGGACCTTCCCGGTTCTGCTCACAGCCTCGGGATGAGCTGAGCTCCTGGACGGTGGCACTTAACGTTTCTTCAAACCTTTGATGCATCCGGTCACGTGACGACCGGAATGCTTCTGGCCGGCATCTTGACATCTGATGAAGAATCCCGCCCCCCACCCCCCCCCTCACACGCGCTCCCATCCGCTAGCCATCTCCCCCTGGCTGGCTGGTCACGACTAGACATGTCCCCAAACAAACTCATCCGTCTTTCCAAACTATGGTTTATGGCATCACCAGCTGCTCTCCAAGCCGGAAATGTCAGAATCTTCCAAAACTCCTAATGTCCCCCCACCACCCCCCATCCAGCTGATATCCAAGCTCTGCCGATTTTACCTCCTAAATATTGTTCCAGAGCTCCTTTCTCTCCTTTCTTACCCTGCCCACGTTCGGAAATGCTTACTCCCTCATCTGCAAATGGCAGTAGCCTCTTAATTGCGCCCCGACCTCTGGGCTCTGGCCCCCCTCCTCCGCCGCCCTCCGTCAGGTCAGCAGCGTAATTCTTTATGCCAGAGATGTGCACACAAGACGCACCCCGACCGTATCACCTGACAGTAAGGGGAGACTTCCGTGTTGTTCAATGGAATTACAACCAGGGGCGTCTGGATCATGCCCTGCAAGAGGCATGGGTGCCCCTCCTCCGTGCATGGGTGCCCCGGGGGCACCGTGCACTTACGTTACGATACCGGAGGAGGAATTAGCATAGAACTTCGCGTTAGCGGTGCCAGTGTTTGTAATCAGATCAGCAGTTCCTCCTCTGGGGGAGGGAAGGGGAAGGAGCCAGAGGCAGGCAGCTGTTGGGGGAGGTGCTGCAGGGACCTCCTTCTCTACCGTATTCCCCTGCGTGAAACTCCTCAGGGCTCTCTCTGCCGCTCGCAGGATAACGTCCAAATTCTGTAGCCTTCTGTGCTGGTTACTTGGCTGCGTGACGAAGTACCCCAGGGTTAGTGGCTCCGGGAGTCAAAGGGAGGAGAGCTTCCCTCTGCTGCACGCTGCCTGGAACCCTAGCCGGGAAGACGGGAAGGTTGGAGGTGACATGATGGCTCAGGTCTGAGACAACCTAAAGTCTCACCCAACTCACACATCTGTAAGTTGCTGCCACTTTTGGGCCACAACCTCAGGTGGGACTATCGCTTTGCGCGTGGCCTCTCCATGCGGGTGCTTGGGACTCCTTACAGCATGGCGGCTGCTTCCCAAGAGAAGCACGCAAAGAGAGTCGAGTGGAATCTGAGTCCTTTTATGACCTTGCCTCAGAAGTCACACGGTGTCGCTTTCGCCAGGATGAGCGTTCCTCATGACCTGAGCGGACGTCTGGCAATCGCCGAACCACCCAGGCACCCCTGGAGTTTACTATTTTTATTTTAGAGAGACAGAGAGAGAAAGCACAGTGGGGGTGAGGGGCAGAGGGAGAGAATCTCAAGCAGGCTCCGTGCTTAGCATGGAGCCCAACACAGGCCTCGATCTCACAGCTGTGAGATCATGACCTGAGCCGAAATCGAGAGTTGGGCACTCAACGAATTGAGACGCCCAGGCGCCCCTGGAAGTTCTTTAATATGATTACTTTAGACTATAAATTTCGCAAGTTGCCGGGGAAAGCCTTCTCTAATTAATCACCGTGCTATCCTGGCTTAGAGATGTATTACACTCGGTGATGTTGCTTCTGTGAGACCCCCCTATCTTCTGGATCTCCTTATCCAGCACCAGAGGGGGCTACCCCACAAGAGGGCAGGGTGGGTGCTTGGGGACCCGGACAATGTTACCTCTGGTTTGCTCTTCCTGGGCCGGGGTTGGAACAGCCGTATCCTGAGCCAACGCCCGGCCTTCCCGGGGCTTCGCCCAGGCCGCTCTGGAGAATTTGGCCTCCACCCTGCCAGGCACAGAGTGCCACCTTGTGTGATGTGGCTCAGTGCAGAACGCACACGGCCCAGTGGAAAGTCTTTCTCTGGGCTGACACCAGAAGTCTGTTGACCTCAGTGAGAGCAGTAGGTCCTGGCCGGGAACTCGGAACCCACTTCCCATCAAGCCGTGTGCATTTTCGGAAGCGTTTCTTCTTGCCGGAGAATCGAGGGGCTGGGGTCTTTGAGGGTCACTTCTCGGGTGGATTTGGCCTTCAGAGAGAAGTTTTAGGAAGGCGGCGGGGGAAAGGAGATCTCAGAAGATGGCTTCTGGGCGGCCACGGTGTTTTCCCCGTGAGAAGAGTTCCCCGAATAAATTCTCTGTTGTAGACGGGCGGACGTCTGTTTGGTTCTGAGTTAACCAATAATGATAATTGGGGAGGGGGCCTAATCATGGATTAGGTTCGTCTTTTCTAGAGTATCCTAGAAATCATACGCACAGACAATAGGTAATGATTTTTGGTCTGGCTTCTTCATTCAGCATAATTAGTTTAATGTTTACTTATTTTTGAGAGACAGAGAGAGAGCAAGAGAGAGAGCACGAGTGAGCATGAGCGGGGCAGGGGCAGAGAGAGAGGGAGACACAGAATCCGAAGCAGGCTCCAGGCTCCGAGCTGTCAGCCCAGAGCCCGACGCGGGGCTCGAACTCACCAACCGCGAGATCATGACCTGAGCCAAAGCCGGACGCTCAACTGACTGAGCCACCCAAACGCCCCTAAAAAAATTTTTTTTTAATGTTTATTTTTGGCAGAGAGAGAGAGGGAGACACAGAATGTGAAGCAGGCTCCAGGCTCCGAGCTGTCAGCCCAGAGCCCGACGCGGGGCTCGAACCCACGAACCACGAGATCCTGACCTGAGTGGAAGGCGGATGCTTAACCAACTGAGCCACCCAGGCGCCCCACTCAGCGTAATTATTCTGAGATTCATCCAAGTTGTTGTATGTATCAATAGTTCCTTTTTATTGAGAAGTCGTTTTCCATTGGATGGATGTGCCTTAATTGGCTGCTGTTGACGGCCGTTTGGGTTGTTCCCATTTTGTTGGGGACTGTGAACAAAAACGGCTACGAACATGTATGTCTGAGTCTTCAGCACCAAGCTTTTGGTGCAACTATCAGGACTGAGTGGGAGAAATTAATGTATTACTTAGACAATGGTCCAAGGGGCCTGAAAAACAAATGCAGAATGGTTTATAAGCAAATAAGCCATTTATGGAAATGACGGCAAAATGAAAGGCCGGCTGGTTCAAATTCCTTATTTACAGACAAAGAACTGAGGTCTGGGCGTCTGGGCAAGTTCACGGTAATGGTGCTGGGAATACGTCTCACATTCAAACGTGAGATGCCACACGGCGTGAGATGCAGTCCCCTCTCTCCCCTTTGAAATAGTCATCGGGCACCTACTGTGTGGGGGGCATTGTTTCCACATGTGGTCCCTGGACCAGTGGCTCAGCATCATCTGGGAACTTGCTGGAAATGCAAATTCCCCGGCTCTGTCTCAGACCGACCGGATGGGGGACTCAGGGGCGGGTCCCGTGATCTGAGTACTCACAAGCCCTCCAGGTGACTCAGAGGCTTGTGAGAGCCATGGATGCAGGACACTGGGCTGAACTGGGGCTTCTATTCCCGGGGGCAGGGCAGGGGACAATCGCCGAACAAGAACACAGATTCAAAGACCATTCAAATCGCAACACGCGTTAAGTACAAAATAAAGCCAAGTGATGGGACAGAGGGGGATGTGCGTGGCTTCTTTAGGGAGGACGGTCAAAGTAGGCGAGACCTGATGTGAGATAAGAGTGGGGTCTGGAGGTCTGGGGGGTGGTCCGTGTTCCGAGCAGAGGGCACAGCACGTGCAAAGACCCGAAGGCAAGAACAAGCTTACCCCGTGGGAGGAAGGATAAGGAGGCCAGTGTGGGTAGAGCACGGTGGGCCTGGGGAAGGCAAGAGCAATGAGGTCTGGAAGGTGAGAGGGGTCAGATCACAGAGGACCTTTTTGGTCTGCGAAGGGAGAATAGCTTTTATTCTAGTATAACTGAGACCCTTGTGTGGGTTATGAAATCAATTTAATGGGTCATGCTTGCAACTGAAAATCAGTGAAGTAGAACAGAACAGAATGGATAGGACAGGACGGGATGCATAGAAAACACCAGAGTGTGCTACACGTGGTAAGGGTGACTCTCATCGCATAGGGACACGGTCACGGGTGTGTGTCTGAGTCATCGTGTAAAACGTTTTAGAGGAATCAGAGTCGAAACAACTTGAAAGACGTGCTTTCAGGGTGTTCAGGAGCGGCTGGTTCAGGGTGATGGCATAATCAGATTCAGGTTGTTACAAAGGGCATGTGGCTCTTGTGTGGGGAATGGATTTCAGGGGAGCAGGAGTGGACAGGAGTCCGTGAGAAGACTGCTGTGGTCATCTGGGTGAGTCGGGGAGGGCAGTGGCTGAACTGGGGACAGATTTTGGAGCTCTTAGGCAAAAATATGGCAGAGTTGAATAAAGGGGGAAGGGAGGGAGAAAAGAAATCCAGGATCAAGTGAGAGGTGGTGGGAGAACAGAAATGATTGGCATTTGGAGGGTTTCCCCAGGTGTTACTTGAGGTGGCTCCTGGGGACCTGGGTCCCCGGCCCCAAATCTCTTTGTCCTAACGGTCAGCTGGAGGACCTCCAACCTGCCTCCGTCATCCTTTGGGTCAAGGGGAATAACAGAGAGCCCTGGAGGAAAAAAGGGCTCAAGGCCATGACTTTGACAAAAGGCACCTGCCCCGTGGCAAACAGGCTGCGGTGTGCCTGGTCCAGTGGTCAGAGGAGGGGAGCTCTTTCACAGGGACCCCTTAGTTTGGGGATCCAGGGGGCAGCAGGGGCTGCTGGTGAGGAACCTCTTAAGTTTGTCTAGTCCTCACCACCCTTGACCCACAGGCAGGGAGTCCCCCCGGGGAGGGGGGTGGGATACGTGACATCATTTATTCAACTTTCCTCTGGACCATCACTTTGCCCCCTTTCTCCCACCTCCCACCACCCACCCATGTTCCCCCCCCACCGCGCAAAGACATGTTTTCAATGAACACAGTCCTGGGCTGAAGTCTGGGGTCTGGCCCTCACTCACCTTGGCTTTCAGTTTCCTATTCACTTGTCCCCCCGAACCCAAAATAGCAGGTCCAGTCAGAGAAGAATGGGTTTTTGTGCCTCCTCTGAAGCACTGTGCTCGTTTCAAAGGCAGCGAGACAGCAGCATCCATAACGAAAATCAGAAAGATTCACGCAAAACAAGAATTTCACGCCATCGATATTCAGCTTCAGATGTCATCCTTATCACTTGGGTATTTCAATTGTCTGTTTGAAACGAAGCTGGCACACGGTTTGGGACACATTTAAAGCTTTGCTTTGTTTTGTTTGCTCTCTCTCAGTGGGTTTAAACTCCTCAAGCAATAATGAGCCTGACTTGGGAAGCCAGTGTTTATATAAAGTCCAAATGAGCGCTTTCCACGGCAGTGGCTCTAAATAAAACCTTTTGATCTTTCGGCGCCATTGGAAGGGGACTTAAAGGGACATTTTCATAGTGACATTACCCAGGAAGCAGCTACATCAGGGCAGCGAGTCCTCAAGTTAATTTTCTGACTTTCCTCTTCTTCCGGCAGGCGTGGGTGGGTTTGTATGTAACTATTCCAACACCGTCACACTAGCTGAATGTGGCTCTTTAAAGTTAAAGGAAATGAGGGGCACTTGGGTGGCTCAGTCGGTTAAGCGGCCGACTTCGGCTCAGGTCATGATCTCACGGTCCGTGAGTTCGAGCCCCGCGTCGGGCTCTGTGCTGGCAGCTCAGAGCCTGGAGCCCGTTTCAGATTCTGTGTCTCCCTCTCTCTCTGCCCCTCCCCTGTTCATGATCTGTCTCTCTCTGTCTCAAAAATAAATAAACGTTAAAAAAAAATTTAAAGTTAAATGAAATGAAATTAAAAATTCGGTTCCTCAAGTCTCACTGGCTGCATTTCAAGGCCACATTTCAGCAGTCACACGTGGCCGGTGGCTACCATATTGGACGGCACAAATAGAAAATATTGCAGCCAGTGGAGGAAACCCTAGGGGCCAACACTGGTATATACTCTCCTCCCGTAACCAAGTTCCCCTCAATTATTTGATGCTAATTGCCTGTTCTTGGAACCTTCCATTCGGGATGAATTAAAGCCCTCATCACATAGGCTCTGGCTCCCCGTGCAGTGTGGGGCGCCTGAGATGGCCGTGGGGGAGTTATGTCACCCAGCCAGACGGAGACCCAGGAAGCGTGACTTCCCCAGCCCTCCACATTCTGTGAATCTGGAGGGGAGACCTAGCCCTCTCGTTAGCCCTCCTGCACCCGGTTAGCAAAACCGTATCACCGACCCATGAACGAATCAAGGGAACGGCTGAGTCATCTGCCAAAGCCAAGGTAAAGCCAAAGGTATGACCAGAAATGGCCCGTCGATGGAAACTGAGCAGTAGGAAATCTTGCCCTGTAAAGAGTTCACTGGAGGAAACCTTCTAAACGTGCTCACTGTGCTGCCTATCGGACTCCCATCCCGTCCTTTCTCCTCGTTCCTGTTACATCTCTCACTTGCTTAGACTTTCAGCCGAGGAAGGGTGAGCAAGCCGGCCCCCGTGCAGGGGCTCGGCGGGGCGGGGATTTGACGGTCCTGCCTGTGGACGGAAGTCTGAGGAGGTCCGGGTGCCTGGGGCGCAGAGGCCTGCAGGGTGGGGGTGGGGAGCTAGTGACCAGTTGGTCCGGTGGGTTCTGGGTGGCTGGTCACCGAGCAAAGGTGACCCCTGCCGTGTCTGGGTGTGGATTCTGGCCAGACAGCCTCCCGTGAGCGTCTAGACTCCACCCGTCACCAGCCACAAGGCTTCGCCAGTGACTTAGTCCAATTTCCTGATCTGGAAGGTGGAAGACAACACCGTCCATCTCATGGAGTTGTTCTGGGGGTAAAAGGGAGGCGACATGGAAAGAAAGCGCTTTGCATGGTGCCCAGCGCGTCTGCTCCCTGTGTGCATCATCTGTCATCGTTGGATTATGTGCACATAATGTTGCCCGAGGTATTTTAGCTCCTGTGCAGCCCTAGGGAAGGTGGGGGGTGGGATTCAATTAACCAACCGGGATTTATATAGGAAAAGCGCTTCCCAAGATTGTATGAAGGTTAGGGAAGAAATTTGTTTATGTGAGTTCTTTAGAAATGAAAATGCAAACTGGGGCCCCTGGGTGGCTCAGTTGGTTAAGCGCCCAACTCCTGATTCTGGCTCAGGTCATGATCTCACGGTTCGCGAGTTCAAGCCCCACATCGGGCTCTGCACGGACAGCACGGAGCCTGCCTGGGATTCTCTCTCTCTCCTTCTCTCTCTCCCTCTCTCTGCGTCTCCCCAGCTCACGCTTTCTCTCTAAAAATAAATAAATATACTTAAAAAAAATAAAGATACAAATCGCGTGTCACCATGTGCAAAGTTGTTTGATCCCAGTGGTAAAATACTATTTAAAATAATTGAGACCCTTACTGCTCGCCGGTCTAGCAACAATCAGGTCTTAACATTCAATACCCAGGAAAATGGGTCTGGTATAGACACACAAGAGGAGTGAAATCAGACTTTTCTAGAAGACCCATTTGCTAAAAGAGCAAATCTTGAAACGTTTCTACTCTTTTGCTGACGCCACTTCTAGAAACGTGTCATGAAGAGTGACCGTATGTGTGCCCAAGGGTTGGGCTCTAAGAATGTTCAACGCGGTGTTGTTTCATGATGGACTCACACTATGCAGTTGTTAAAAGTCATGTTGTCAAAATGATAAAGGAAAAGGAAGATACCATATTATATGTACAATTTGAACCTATCAAAAATTTATGTCCGTGGAAGCTAGTATTATAAAAGCACTTCCACCTTTTTTAAAAATTATTTTAAAAGTTTATTTATTTCGAGAGAGAGAGAGTGCAGGGGAGGGGCAGAGAGAGAGAGAGAGAGGGAGAGAGAGACTCACAAGCAGGCTGTGTACTGACAGGCCGATGTGGGGCTCGAACTCATGAGATTGAACCTCGAGATCTCATGATCTCATGATCGAACCTCGAGATCGTGACCTGAGCTGAAATCAAGAGTCAGATGGTTAACCAACTGAGCCACCCAGGCGCCCCAAAAGCACTCGTATCTTAATTAATAATCTCAGAATAAATAAATGCCAGAGGATCTATTCCCAACATGCATCCTGATGGTAAATTAACAAAGGCAAGACAATTCTGTTAGTACACCAAGGCATAAAGGCATTGTTTCTTTTTTTTTTTTATTTTTATTTGTATTTTTTAATTAATTAATTTTTTAACGTTTATTCATTTTTGAGAGACAAAGAGAGACAGAGCATGAATGGGGGAGGGTCAGAGAGAGAGGGAGACACAGAATCTGAAACAGGCTCCAGGCTCTGAGCGGTCAGCACAGAGCCCGACGAGGGGCTCGAACCCACGAACTGTGAGATCATGATCTGAGCCGAAGCCAGATGCTCAATGGACTGAGCCCCCCAGGTGCCCTAAGAGTGAAATTTATTTTTACTGGAAAGAAAAATCTTTCTTCGTATATTAATTACATGGAACATTAAAGGGGAAAGAATCCTGTGGAAGTCAAGTCTCTTTTGAGATCCATCTCCAAATAAAAAGTCTATAAATACAAAAAAAAAGAAAAGTGGTCCACATCAAGGTCTGAACTACAAATATCTCTGGGAAATAGTTTGGGTAACTTACTTTCATCCTGGTGCTCTTATGTATTTTTCAGTGTACAATTTCCATCTATCGCTCTCACAATCAGAGAAAAGCCAACAGCGATTTTTTTTCTGTTTTTCAAGGATGCGATAATCCGTAAAACAACACATCCAAACTTTTTGAGCTAATGTATGAAATCTTTTAACTCAAACAAGTGTTTTCCTTCGAAGTAATGACCTTGGATTGTTTCACGCTTGCTCTCAGCAATGGTCCTGCTATTAATATTATCTTTATAAATTCCTTTTCAGGGCAGCCTGTAAATTACACGTGAAAATCAATCTTATTGAGCTATCCCTGCTTTAATAATGACATCATTAACAAGATAAATTGCCGTACTTAGGCCCTACGCTGAGCTCTGAATTCCATTAGGCTGTTTACAAAAACCGAGTGCACCTTCAGAAAGGCTGAAGGTTTATTGGAACTGTGTATTTTTCACAAGGGCAGAGGAAAGGGTTTTTTTTGTTATATTGTTCCAAAAAATGGTGGGCGCCAAACATTTGTTTCTTCCCTTCCTCTGACCCCTGAACCTCTTTACTGTCTGTGGAGAACGTAATCTCAAAAGAACACGTCAGAATATCCACACGCCTCCTTTTCCAGAAGGAACATGTTTTTTCATTAAGTCTTCCCCGAGACGTTGAAATCTCTTCGTCACGGGTCAAAAGTTCCAGGGAACCTTCTCTGTCTGCATCAAACTTCAGAGTCTGCCGAATGAAACCCAAATGAGCTGCTTCGGTGTGGCTTGAACAAGAGACCTCAGCCAGAGGTGTTCCACACTGAGAAATGGAGACCCCTCCCTCTATTCGTGCACACGCACGCACACGCAGTAGGATGCCGGGGGCAGGCCGGGAATATTAGCTCTGCGAGGTCTCCAGGCTGCTTCTGTCTGTGGATTGGAGGAAATGGGTTTCCCATCTTTAGCCCCTGGGTGTTCGGGGTCTAGTAAATCATTTACTTTCTGTCCCACAGGAATGTTTATCAGCAAATTTTGACCTGCCCAAGTGATAAAACATTCAGATTGTCCCTTCGTGCCCAAACCCTAGACCACTCCAGGGTTTATAAAATATGCGAACGTTTGTACACATACGTTTTGTTTCTGTTGAATAAGTTGAATTTTGTGGGTAACTTTTGTATAAAAGCATGAACACTCCAAACGAGGTTTAATTTTTGCTTGTACGGTATAAGTTCGCCGAGTCTATGTTCTATGGAGTCAATTTTATTTCCTCTATGTACTAATCCCTTTCCTTTCCTATGAATTTGCTTGAAACTCATTTGCCATTATTTTTTAGCCTTTCTGTACCTATTTGCTTTTCGTATCTCTTGTAAATGACCACTTTGAGACCCTGCCTTTTAACAGGCGAATCTCAACTCTTCACGTTTATTGTTATGATGGTTTGTTTTGCTTTTCTTGTTGTTTCCCCGATTTTGTTTTCTGTTAGCTAGGCTTTCAGTCACACACACCTAGGCTGATTTTTAACTGGGGAGTGTCCTGTTTTCAGTGATATAACAGTATGTTTAAATGGCAGATATCTGCCTTTTAACATCACCCGTGAGGAGTGGACTTGTATTTAGTTCTCAGCTGTTCCCACCGCTGGTCTAGGATTTGGCATTTTTGCATCTGCTGAGTCAGTTACGACCCAGCCATCCGCCTCTCAGCTTCCAAAACTTTCTTGCTATTCTCTCCCTCCTCCCCTCTCGTCTTCTTCTTTTTTTTAAAATTTTTTTTTTTTAACGTTTTATTTATTTTTGAGACAGAGAGAGACAGAGCATGAACGGGGGAGGGGCAGAGAGAGAGGGAGACACAGAATCGGAAGCAGGCTCCAGGCTCTGAGCCATCAGCCCAGAGCCCGACGCGGGGCTCGAACTCACAGACCGCGAGATCGTGACCTGAGCTGAAGTCGGACGCTTAGCCGACTGAGCCACCCAGGCGCCCCCCCCCCCTTCTTCTTGAAGTTCGAAGCCTTACGGAAAGGAAAGGAAAGGAAAGGAAAGGAAAGGAAAGGAAAGGAAAGGAGAAAAGAAAACAAAAGAAAAAAGAAAAGAAAGCAAAGCAAAGCAAAACAACAACAACAACACTGCCTTTCTTGTAGTTTTGGTGAGGTTTTGGGAGGGAACAAAGTTAGATGCCTCTGTTCCATCAAAACATGTTAATCCCAGGGGTGCCTGGGTGGCTCAGTCCGTTGAGCGTCTGACTTCAGCTCAGGTCATGGTCTTGAAGTTCGTGAGTTCGAGCCTCGCGTTGAGCTCTGTGCTAACAAACGGCTCAGAGCCCGGAGCCTGCTTCAGATTCTGTCTCTCTCTCTCTCTCTCTCCCCCTCCCCTGCTCATGCTGTGCCTCTCTCTGTCTCTCAAAAATAAATAGATGTTAAAAATAAATTAAAAAATAAACCCAAAACATGTTAACCCCCAGAGCACTCCCCTGAAGTTTGCAGGATTTACTTTGTCTCAAATATCTTCACACCTACTTTCCCCAACTGGCAAGAATTTGAAACATGCTTTTCCCCTTTCTTCAGTCCTTGAAGCTCTTGACCGTGCCTCCTCCCCCGATGTCTGGGGGGACGGTGCTTGTATGGCAGATGTTGTGAAGGTCCGCCAGGGTCAGAATAGCCTCCGACGCCATCACAGCTGAAGGATGTCAGCGTGCACCACTCTGGTGACTGGCATCGCTTTGTTGAGTGTTTTGAAGACTGACTTGTGGTTTGGTCATGACGGTGGGAAAATCCTCAGAAATACCCGCCATTAGGCATCTTTTCTACTTGGGCAGTTGAGGATTTTCATCTTCTCTTTCATTGTTCTGTTACTTTTCTTCCTCAATGTTTGCTCATGCTTTTAGAATCTTCCGTTCTGTTGGTCCTCTGCATCTTTTGTCCCTTGCGTTTACTGTTTTTTTTGTTTTGTTTTTTAGTCTTTTTTAATCTTTTATTTATTGGGGGGGAGGGGCAGAGAGAGAGGGAGACACAGAACCCGAAGCAGGCTCCAGGCTCCGAACCGTCAGCACAGAGCCCGACGCGGGGCTCGAACTCACAAACCGCAACATCGTGACCTGAGCCGGAGTCGGACGCTTCACCGACTGAGCCACCCGGGCGCTCCACATTCACTGTTTTCTGCAGTGATTTGAATTTCTTGATTTTGGGACTTCAACCCTGGTCTGCTCCTTGTCCTGCTGTGATCATGGCCCTGTTAATCGGGGTGGTGACAACTGTGGCCTGGGGCCAGATTAGGTAAGACAGGTAAGGCATTTGGAGCATTGATGCCTGGCTCATAGTCAAAGCTCCTGAAAGGCGTAGAGTCCTCTCCTAAAACTGCTGGGTCTTTCCTCTGGAGGACCGCTGATTCATGGGTGGATGGACCTTTCTTAGGTCCTTTTCTCTCCTTTCTTCTTCCTTTCCCTAAAGAACCTTTCCATTAGGGTCGGCTCCCCCCGCCCCGCCATGAGGTTAGATTTCCCTGCGATTATTGTGCGAATCCCACCAGCCTGTGTTGGATCCTTCCACATGCTGACAGAAGGTCATTGGCGGGTTTGGGGTTGGGACAGGGTTCGCTAGGGTGTTGAACGGCCAGATCCAGGCCCCCTCTGTCAACCTGAGGTCTGGAAAGCCAGCCGTGTGGGAGAAACTGGAGGTTCCCTTCCCGGGGGAAGCCAGGACTCCCAGGATTCCTGGCCAGTTGGAGGAACTCATTTTGTGGGAGACGTCTATTTGCATGTGATCTGCATACACGTAAGCCCCGCAGGACCAACAAGCGTCTTTCTCGCTCGATGTCACCGCACCGACGTGCCAGGGGCTCCTTAAATGTTTCTGGAAAGAAGGGCGGGAAGGGCTTCTCATTTCTCTGTCGTCTTGATTTCCTCAAAACACTTCAATGCATTTTATCTCATTTGATTCTTACAAGGAGACTGGAGGACGGGTCGGCAGCCCGATTTTTATGGGTGAATCGCCTGGTGACTTAGCCCAAGAAGTGAATGACGAACACCAAAATCGATGGGGAAACTTGGTGTCACTTTTCTTACCGATCCGCAACGGGCGCTTCATCTACCTGAGAACCTTTCGTGTTTTCCCAATGCCTCTTGCCTGTGTATTCTCAGGAGGCCCTCAGGCTGCTTCTGTAGAGGGAGAAGGCTCAGGTGGTATCACTCCAGTTTGTCTCTGAGGGAACTCCGGGCTACCACGTGGGCAGGCACGCCGGGATACAGGCCTTAGCTGGGCCCAGAACCTTCTGCTACACGTGGTGGGGCAGCCGAGGGCCGCCTCGATAGTCTTGGCCCCAAATCAAGAACGGAGGACTTTCTCTACCGGGGCTGCTGGAGGAACAACTCTCCCCATTCCCTGGGCTCCAAGCCCGCGCTCTTCTGTGGTGGGAGGGCGGGGAGGGCTTCGCCTTCAGACAAAACCAGCACCGTTTTCTTCTCTGGGCTTCCCCGGCTCATGCGGGAGTGTTTTTGTTTTCTTCTTTTTCTGCCTCTGTGGCATCGATTCTCAAAGTGGGGTTCAGGGCACCCCTGAGGAACCCCTGTCTGAGGTCTATGACGTCAGTGCTGTTTCTCTGCGATAGGACTGAGAGAACTGCGTCGCCTGCTTTCACTCTCTTGTGCGCGTATGGCGAAGCTTTCTGGAGGCCACGTTACCATTACCTAAAAAGGCTGCTACACGTCCGCGTCGTGTGGCGGAGTTTTCGTCGCATCCTTTAAACAAAACACGTTGCGACAGATTGGCAGCAGAAGCGGACATAAGAATCCAGCTGTTTTTGGATGAACACAGTTTGGATTTCCCTCGGATTAAAGACATCAAAGAAACGTAAAACAGGGCCACTCTTCTCGCTAAATATTTTTCTTGAGGAAACTTGATCTGTTCTGAAAAAAAAAAGTATTATGTCAACGTATAATAGCTATGCTATTGTTGTCTTTAAGTGAATGAATACATAGATCTTCTTTAAACTGACCAGTGATAGAGAAGTGTCAACACAGCACACGTAGAAAACAAAGCTCGTAGGGAATCCTCGGTAAAGTTTAAGAACGTGAAGAACCCCGTGTACCCGATTCCTTAGGGCCCCATCACCAACTGCCACAAACTGGGAGTCTGAAAAATGACAGACGTTTATTCTCACACATGTTTTTTAAATGCTTATTTATTTTTTAGAGACGGAGCATGAGCAGAAGGGCAGAGAGAGAGGGAGACACAGAATCCGAAACAGGCTCCAGGCTCCGAGCTGTCAGCACAGAGCCCGACGCGGGGCTCGAACTCACGGACCGCGAGATCATGACCTGAGCCGAAGTCGGCCGCTCAACCGACTGAGCCGCCCAGGCACCCCTATTCTCACCCTGCCTTGAAGGCCAGGAGTCCTAAATCAGTATCACTGGGTTAGAGACAGTCTACTTCCGAAGGCTCTGGTGGAGAATCTTCTAGCTTCTGGTGGCTCCCGGTGTTGCTTGGCTTGTGCCACATCCTCACCATCGTCCTCTTCTCCGTCTCAAATCCCCCCAGGGCTTTCTCGTGTAAGGACACCCGTTGCTGGATTAAGGGTCCCCCTGGGTAATCCAGCGAGATCTCATCTCGAGAGCCTTAACTTAATCACATCTGCAAAGACATTTTTTTCCCCGAATAAGGTCATATTCACAGTCTCCGGGGGTGTGGATGTTGACGTAGCTTGTGAGGGGACCGTCATTCTACCCACAACGCCCTGGAACCAACCAGGTCCTCCGCAGCCTCCCCCGCTCCCCAACTTGGTTTTTTAAAGACAGTCAGGGATTGGGGCGCCTGGGTGGCTCAGTCGGTTAAGCGTCTGACTTCAGCTCAGGTCACGATCTCGCGGTCCGTGAATTCGAGCCCCGCGTCGGGCTCTGGGCTGATGGCTCAGAGCCTGGAGCCTGCTTCCGATTCTGGGTCTCCCTCTCTCTCTGCCCCTCCCCCGTTCATGCTCTGTCTCTCTCTGTCTCAAAAATAAATTAAAAAACATTAAAAAAACAACAACAGACTTTAAAGACAGTCAGGGATAAAGATCTCACACCCCTCGTGGGATGAACAAGCAAGAACTAAACCCCACATGCCTGCAAAATAGGGACAATCCTTTGCCACCTACTCTGGCTCTGGCTTCCTTGGGATTTTCCTGAAAATATTCTTTCGTCTCCTGTCATTTCTAAAGCAGTGGTTGGGGAGGGTGGGTAGAGAAACCCCTGTCTATCTCACCCCCAGGAGCCCGCTTGGGCCACATTGCCTGTAGGTGACATCTGACTTTCTCTCACCGAAGAAAAGAACACTAGGATCCAGAAGTTTCTCTGGACATCCAACTCTGCCCAAATGAAGTTAGAGAAGCTTGAATGGA